>NW_027222395.1:4545454-4848484 GCF_041296265.1 Equus caballus
GTGGTCCCGGCGTGTCCAGAACATGGTTCTGGCAAGTCTGAGAGGTGGTTCCGGCACGCCCAACAGGTGATTCCGGAGCGTCCGCCAAGTGTTTCTGGCGTACCCGGTAGGTGATTTGGCATGTCCGACAGGTGTTTCTTGTAAGTCGAGCAGGTGGCTCAGGCATGCTCAGCTGCTGCTTCCGGCGTCTCTGGCACGTGGTTCTGGTGTGTCTGAGAGCTGGTTCTGGCATGTCCGGCAGATGATTCCGGAGTGTCCACCAAGTGGTTCTGGTATACCTGGCAGGTGATTTTGGCGTGTCAGGAAGCTGGTGCCAGCTAGTTGAGCAGGTGGATCAGGCGTGCTCACCAGGGGTTTCTGGCGGGTCTGGCAGGTGGTTTCGGACTGTTCGGGGAGTGGTTCCGGCATCTCAGGCACATGGTTCTGGCACGTCTGAGAGGTGGTTCCGGCCGGCCCGACAGGTGTTTCCGGAGTGTCCGCCAAGTGGTTCTGGCGTAGGTGAAAGGTGATGTTGGCGTGACCGGCAGGTCATTCCAGCCAGCCCGGCAGGTGATTCCGGAGTGTCTGCCGAGTGGTTCTGGCGTAGCCGGCAGGTGATTTTGGTGTGTCCAGCGGGTGGTTTTGGCGAGTCGAGCAGGTGCCTCTGTCGTGCTCGGCAGGTGCTTCCGGTGTCATTGGCATGTGGTTCCGGCATGTCTGAGAGGTGATTCCGCCATGCCCGGCAGGTGATTCCGGAGTGTCCAGCATGTGGTTCTGGCACCTCTGAGAGGTGGTTCCGGCATGCCCGGCAGGTGGTTCCGGAGTGTCTGCCGAGTGGTTCTGGCGTAGTCGGCAGGTGATTCTGGCGTGTCCAGCAGGTGGTTGTGGGGAGTGGATCAGGTGGTTCCGGCATACTCGGCAGGTGGTACCGGCATGTCCAGAACATGGTTCTGGGAAGTCTGAGAGGTGGTTCCGGCATGCCCAACAGGTGATTCCGGAGTGTTCGCCAAGTGGTTCTGGCGTAGCCAGCAGGTCATTTTGCATGTCCGGCGGTGGTTCCGGCAAGTCGAGCCGGTGGCTCCGGCGTGTCCAGCAGGTGTTTCCGGGCTGTCCGGCAGGTGGTTCTGGCGTGTCCGGCACGAGGTTCTGGCACGTCTGAGAGTTGGTTCCGGCATGCCCCAATGGTGATTCCCGAGTGTCTGGCATGTGGTTCTGGCACCTCTGAGAGGTGGTTCCGGCATTCACGGCAGGTGATACCGGAGTCTCCGGCATTTGGTTCGGGCACCTCTGAGAGGTGGTTCCTGAATGCCTGGCCTGTGATTCCGGAGTGTCTGCCGAGTGGTTCTGGCGTAGCCGGCAGTTGATTTTGGCGTGTCCACTAGGTGGTTCTGGAGAGTGGATCAGCTGGTTCCGGCATACTCGGAAGGTGGTACCGGCGTGTCCAGAACATGGTTCTGGCATGTCTGAGAGGAGGTTCCGGCATGCCCGACAGGTGATTCCGGAGCGTCCGCCAAGTGTTTCTGGCGTTCCCGGCAGGTGATTTTGGCATGTCCGACAGGTGTATCTTGCGAGTCGAGCAGGTGGTTCTGGCGTGCTCGGCAGGTGCTTCCGGTGTCATTGGCATGTGGTTCCGGCATGTCTGAGAGGTGGTTCCGGCATGCCAGGCAGGTGGTTCCGGAGAGTCTGCCGAGTGGTTCTGGAGCCAGCCCGGCAGGTGATTCCGAAGATTTCACCAAATGGTTGTGGGGTAGCCGGCAGGTGATTTTGGTGTGTCCAGCGGGTGGTTTTGGCGAGTTGAGCAGGTGGTTGTCGTGCTCAGCAGGTGCTTCCGGTGTCATTGGCATGTGGTTCTGGCATGTCTGAGAGGTGGTTCCGCCATGCCCGGCAGGTGATTCCGGAGTGTTCGCCAAGTGGTTCTGGCGTAGCTGGCAGGTGATTTTGGCATGTCCAGGAGCTGGTTCCGGCGAGCTCGGCAGGTGGTACCAGCGTGTCCGGAACTTGGTTCTGGCACGTCTGAGAGATGGTTCCGGCATGCCCGGCAGGTGATTCCGGAGTGTCCGGCATGTGGTTATGGCACCTCTGAGAGGTGGTTCCGGCATGCCCGGCAGGTGATTCCGGAGTGTCCGGCATGTGGTTCTGGCAAGTCTGAGAGGCGGTTCCGGCATGCCCGACAGGTGATTCCGGAGTGTTCGCCAAGTGGCTCTGGCGTAGCCGGCAGGTCATTTTGCGTGTCCGGCGGTGGTTCCGGCGAGTCGAACCGGTGGTTCCGGCGTGTCCGGCAGGTGGTTCTGGCGTGACCGGCACGAGGTTCTGGCACGTCTGAGAGTTGGTTCCGGCATGCCCGACAGGTGATTCCGGAGTGTCCGCCACGTGGTTCTGGCATACCCGGCAGGAGATTTTGGCGTGTCTAGCAGGTGTTTCTTCCAAGTCGAGCATTTGGCTCAGGCATGCTCAGGAGGTGCTTCCGGCGTGTCTGGCACGTGGTTCTGGTGTGTCTGAGAGCTGGTTCTGGCATGTCCAGCAGATGATTCCGGAGTGTCCACCAAGTGGTTGTGGCATACCTGGCAGGTGATTTTAGCGTGTCAGGTAGGTGGTTCCAGCGAGTCGAGTAGGTGGTTCCGGCGGGCACGGCAGGTGGTTCAGGCGGGTCTGGCAGGTGGTTTCGGTCTTTTCGGGGTGTGGTTCCGGCATCTCAGGCACATGGTTCTGGCACGTCTAAGAGGTGGTTCCGGCCGGCCCTACAGGTGTTTCCGGAGTGTCCGCCAAGTGGTTCCGGCGTAGCTGAAAGGTCATGTTGGCGTGACCGGCATGTGGTTCCAGCCAGCCCGGCAGGTGATTCTGGAGTGTCTGCTGAATGGTTCTGGAGTAGCCGGCAGCTGATTTTGGCGTGTCCAGCAGGTCGTTCCGGCGAGCTCGGCAGGTGCTTCCGGTGTCATTGGCATGTGGTTCCGGCATGTCTGAGAGGTGGTTCCGCCATGCCCGGCAGGTGATTCCGGAGTGTTCGCCAAGTGGTTCTGGCGTAGCCGGCAGGTGATTTTGCATGTCCGGCAATGGTTCCGGCGAGTCGAGCCGGTGGTTCCGGCATGTCCAGCAGGTGGTTCCGGCATGCCCGGCAGGTGATTCCGGAGTGTCCGGCATGTGGTTCTGGCACCTCTGAGAGGTGGTTCCGGCATGCCCGGCAGGTGATACAGGAGTGTCCGGCATTTGGTTCTGGCACCTCTGAGAGGTGGTTCCGGAATGCCTGGCATGTGATTCCCGAGTGACTGCCGAGTGGTTCTGGCGTAGCCGGCAGGTGATTTTGGCGTGTCCAGCAGGTGGTTCCCCCGAGCTCGGCAGGTGGTTCCGGCATGTCCGGAACATGGTTCTGGCAAATCTGAGAGATGGTTCCGGCATGCCCGGCAGGTGATTCCGGAGTGTCCGGCATGTGGTTCTGGCACCTCTGAGAGGTGGTTCCGGCATGCCCGGCAGGTGGTTCCGGAGTGTCTGCCGAGTGGTTCTGGCGTAGCCGGCAGGTGATTCTGGGGTGTCCAGCAGGTGGTTCTGGGGAGTGGATCAGGTGGTTCCGGCATACTCGGCAGGTGGTACCGGTGTGTCCGGAACATGGTTCTGGCAAGTCTGAGAGGTGGTTCCGGCATGCCCCGCAGCTGATTCCGGAGTGTCCAGCATGTGGTTCTGGCACCTCTGAGAGGTGGTTCCGGCATGCCCGGGAGGTGATACCGGAGTTGCCGGCATGTGGTTCTGGCACCTCTGAGAGGTGGTTCCGGCATGCCCGTCAGGTGATTCCGGAGTGTTCGCCAACTGGTTCCGGCGTGCTCGGCAGGTGGTTCAGGCGGGTCTGGCAGGTGGTTTCGGTCTGTTCGGGGAGTGGTTCCGGCATCTCAGGCACATGGTTCTGGCACGTCTGATAGGTGGTTCCGGCCGGCCCGACAGGTGTTTCCATGGTGTCCGCCAAGTGGTTCTGGCATAGCTGGCAGGTGATGTTTGCGGGACCGGCAGGTGGTTCCAGCCAGCCTGGCATGTGATTCCGAAGATTTCACCAAATGGTTGTGGCCTAGCCGGCAGGTGATTTTGGCGTGTCCAGCAGGTGGTTTTGGCGAGTCGAGCAGGTGGTTCTGGCGTGCTCGGCAGGTGCTTCCGGTGTCATTGGCATGTGGTTTTGGCATGTCTGAGAGGTGGTTCTGACATGCCCGGCATGTGGTTCCGGAGTGTCTGACGAGTGGTTCTGGAGCCAGCCCAGCAGGTGATTCCGAAGAGTTCACCAAATGGTTGTGGCGTAGCCGGCAGGTGATTTTGGCGTGTCAGGAAATTGGTTCTGGCTAGTTGAGCAGGTGGATCAGGCATGCTCGCCAGGGTGTTCAGGCGGGTCTGGCAGGTGGTTTCGGTCTGTTCGGGGAGTGGTTCCGGCATCTCAGGCACATGGTTCTGGCACGTCTGAGACGTGGTTCTGGCCGGCGGGAGAGGTGTTTCCGGAGTGTCCGCCAAGTGGTTCTGGCGTAGCTGAAAGGTGATGTTGGCATGACGGGCAGGTGGTTCCAGCCAGCCCGGCAGGTGATTCCGGAGCGTCCGCCAAGTGTTTCTGGCGTACCCGGCGGGTGATTTTCGCCTGTCCGACAGGTGTATCTTGCGAGTCAAGCAGGTGGCTGAGGCATGCTCAGCTGGTGCTTCCGGCGTCTCTGGCACGTGGTTCTGGTGTGTCTGAGAGCTGGTTCTGGCATGTCCGGCAGATGATTCCGGAGTGTCCACCAAGTGGTTGTGGCATACCCGGCAGGTGATTTTAGCGTGTCAGGTAGGTGGTTCCGGTGAGTCGAGTAGGCGGTTCCGGCGTGCTCGGCAGGTGGTTCAGGCGGGTCTGGCAGGAGGTTTCGGTCTGTTCGGGGTTTGGTTCCGGCATCTCAGGCACATGGTTCTGGCACGTCTGAGAGTTGGTTCCGGCATGCCCGACAGGTGATTCCGGAGTGTCCGCCACGTGGTTCTTGCGTACCCGGCAGGTGATTTTGGCGTGTCCACTAGGTGGTTCTGGGGAGTGGATCAGCTGGTTCCGGCATACTCGGCAGGTGGTACCGGCGTGTCCAGAACATGGTTCTGGCAAGTCTGAGAGGTTGTTCCGGCACGCCCGACAGGTGATTCCGGAGCGTCCGCCAAGTTTTTCTGTCGTGCCCGGTAGGTGATTTACTCCTGTCCGACAGGTGTATCTTGCGAGTCGAGCAGGTGGCTCAGGCATGCTCAGCTGGTGCTTCCGGCGTCTCTGGCACATGGTTCTGATGTGTCTGAGAGCTGGTTCTGGCATCTCCGGCAGATGATTCCGGAGTGTCCACCAAGTGGTTCTTGTATACCTGGCAGGTGATTTTGGCGTGTCAGGAAGTTGGTTCCGGCTAGTTGAGCAGGTGGATCAGGCGTGCTCACCAGGGGGTTCAGGCGGGTCTGGCAGGTGGTTTTGGTCTGTTCGGGGAGTGGTTCCGGCATCTCAGGCTCATGGTTCTGGCACGTCTGAGAGGTGGTTCCGGCCGGCCCGACAGGTGTTTCCATGGTGTCCGCCAAGTGGTTCTGGCATAGCTGGCAGGTGATGTTGGCGTGACCGGCAGGTGGTTCCAGCAAGCCCGGCAGGTGACTCCGAAGTGTTCACCAAATGGTTGTGGCGTAGCCGGCAGGTGATTTTGGCGTGTCCAGCAGGTGGTTTTGGCGAGTCGAGTAGGTGGTTCTCGCGTGCTCTGCAGGTGCTTCCGGTGTCATTGGCATGTGGTTCCGGCATGTCTGAGAGGTGGTTCCGCCATGCCCGGCAGGTGATTCCAGAGTGTCCGACACGTGGTTCTGGCGTACCCGGCAGGTGATTTTGGCATGTCTGGCAGGTGTTTCTGGCAAGTCGAGCATTTGGCTCAGGCATGCTCAGCAGGTGCTTCCGGCGTGCCTGGGGATATGGCGTGCTCGCCAGGGGGTTCAGGCGGGTCTGGCAGGTGGTTTTGGTCTGTTCGGGGAGTGGTTCCGGCATCTCAGGCACATGGTTCTGGCACGTCTGAGAGGTGGTTCCGGCCGGCCCGACAGGTGTTTCCATGGTGTCCGCCAAGTGGTTCTGGCATAGCTGGCAGGTGATGTTGGCATGAGCAGCAGGTGGTTCCAGCAAGCCCGGCAGGTGATTCCGAAGAGTTCACCAAATGGTTGTGGCATAGCCGGCAGGTGATTTTGGCGTTTCCAGAAGGTGGTTTTGGCGAGTCGAGCAGGTGGTTCTGGCGTGCTCGGCCGGTGCTTCCGGTGTCATTGGCATGTGGTAACGGCATGTCTGAGAGGTGGTTCCGGCATGCCCGGCAGGTGGTTCCGAAGAGTTCACCAAATGGTTGCGGCGTAGCAGGCAGTTGATTTTGGCGTGTCAGGAAGGTGGTTCCGGCTATTTGAGCACGTTAATCAGGCGTGCTCGCCAGGGGGTTCATGCAGGTCTGGCAGGTGGTTTCGGTCTGTTCGGGGAGTGGTTCCGGCATCTCAGGCACATGGTTCTGGCACGTCTGAGAGGTGGTTCCGGCCGGCCGGAGGGGTGTTTCCGGAGAGTCCGCCAAGTGGTTCTGGCGTAGGTGAAAGGCGACATTGGCGTGACCGGTAGGTGGATCCAGCCAGCCCGGCAGGTGATTCCGGAGTGTCTGCCGTGTGGTTCTGGCGTAGCTGGCAGGTGATTTTGGCGTGTCCAGCAGGTGGTTCCGGCGAGATCGGCAGGTGGTACCAGCGTGTCCGGAACATGGTTCTGGCACGGCTGAGAGATGGTTCCGTCATGCCCGGCAGGTGAATCCGGAGTGTCCGGCATGTGGTTCTGGCACCTCTGAGATGTGGTTCCCCCATGCCCGGCAGGTGATTCCGGAGTGTTCGGCATGTGGTTCTGGCACCTCTGAGAGGTGGTTCCGGCATGCCCGGCAGGTGGTTCCGGAGTGTCTGCCTAGTGGTTCTGGCGTAGTCGGCAGGTGATTCTGGCGTGTCCAGCAGGTGCTTCTGGGGAGTGGATCAGGTGGTTCCGGCATTCTCGGCAGGTGGTACCGGCGTGTCCGGAACATGGTTCTGGCAAGTCTGAGAGGCGGTTCCGGCATGCCTGACAGGTGATTCCGGAGTGTTCGCCAAGTGGTTCTGGCGTAGCCGGCAGGTCATTCCGCGAGTCAAGCCGGTGGTTCCGGTGTGTCCGGCAGGTGGTTCTGGCGTGACCGGCACGAGGTTCTGGCACGTCTGAGAGTTGGTTCCGGCATGCCCGACAGGTGATTCCGGAGTGTCCGCCACGTGGTTCTGGCGTACCCGGCAGGTGATTTTGGCGTGTCTGGCAGCTGTTTCTTGCAAGTCGAGCATTTGGCTCAGGCATGCTCAGCAGGTGCTTCCGGCGTGTCTGGCACGTGGTTCTGGTGTGTCTGAGAGCTGGTTCTGGCATGTCTGGCAGATGATTCCGGAGTGTCCACCAAGTGGTTGTGGCATACCCGGCAGGTGATTTTAGCGTGTCAGGTAGGTGGTTCCAGCGAGTCGAGTAGGTGGTTCCGGCGTGCTCGACAGGTGGTTCAGGCGGGTCTGGCAGGTGGTTTCGGTCTGTTCGGGGAGTGGTTCCGGCATCTCAGGCACATGGTTCTGGCACGTCTTTTAGGTGGTTCCGGCCGGCCCGACAGGTGTTTCCATGGTGTCCGCCACGTGGTTCTGGCATAGCTGGCAGGTGATGTTGGCGTGACCGGCAGGTGGTTCCAGCCAGCCTTGCATGTGATTCCGAAGAGTTCAGCAAATGGTTGTGGCCTAGCCGGCAGGTGATTTTGGCGTGTCCAGCAGGTGGTTTTGGCGAGTCAAGCAGGTTGTTCTGGCGTGCTCGGCGGGTGCTTCAGGTGTCATTAGCATGTGGTTCCGGCATGTCTGAGAGGTGGTTCCGCCATGCCCGGCAGGTGATTCCGGAGTGTTCGCCAAGTGGTTCTGGCGTAGCCGGCAGGTGATTTTGCATGTCCGGCAATGGTTCCGGCGAGTCGAGCCGGTGATTCCGGCATGTCCGGCACGTGGTTCCGGCATGACCGGCAGGTGATACCGGAGTGTTCGCCAAGTGGTTCTGGCGTAGCCGGCTGGTGATTTTGCATGTCCGGCAATGGATCCGGCGAGTCGAGCCGGTGGTTCCGGAATGTCCGGCAGGTGGTTCCGGCATGTCCGGCAGGTGGTTCTGGCATGTCCAGCACGTGGTTCCAGCATGCCCGGCAGGTGATTCCGGAGTGTCCGGCATGTGGTTCTGGAACCTCTGAGAGGTGGTTCCGGCATGCCCGGCAGGTGATACCGGAGTCTCCGTCATTTGGTTCTGGCACCTCTGAGAGGCGGTTCCGGAATGCCTGTCATGTGATTCCGGAGTGTCTGCCGAGTGGTTCTGGCGTAGCCGGCAGTTGATTTTGGCGTGTCCACTAGGTGGTTCTGGGGAGTGGATCAGCTGGTTCTGGCATACTCGGCAGGTGGTACCGGCGTGTCCAGAACTTGGTTCTGGCAAGTCTGAGAGGTGGTTCCGGCACGCCCGACAGGTGATTCCGGAGCGTCCGCCAAGTGTTTCTGGCGTACCCGGCGGGTGATTTTCGCCTGTCCGACAGGTGTATCTTGCGAGTCAAGCAGGTGGCTGAGGCATGCTCAGCTGGTGCTTCCGGCGTCTCTGGCACGTGGTTCTGGTGTGTCTGAGAGCTGGTTCTGGCATGTCCGGCAGATGATTCCGGAGTGTCCACCAAGTGGTTCTGGTATACCTGGAAGGTGATTTTGGCGTGTCAGGAAGGTGGTTCCGGCTAGTTGAGCAGGTGGATCAGGCGTGCTCGCCAGGGGGTTCATGCGGGTCTGGCAGGTGGTTTCGGTCTGTTCGGGGAGTGGTTCCGGCATCTCAGGCACATGGTTCTGGCACGTCTGATAGGTGGTTCTGGCCGGCCCGACAGGTGTTTCCGGAGTGTCATCCAAGTGGTTCTGGCGTAGGTGAAAGGTGATGTTGGCGTGACCGACAGGTGGTTCCAGCCAGACCGGCAGGTGATTCCGGAGTGTCTGCCGAGTGGTTCTGGCGTAGCCGGCAGGTGATTTTGGCGTGTCCAGCAGGTGGTTTTGGCGAGTCGAGCAGGTGGTTCTGGCGTGCTCGGCAGGTGCTTCCTGTGTCATCGGCATGTGGCTCCGGCATGTCTGAGAGGTGGTTCCGCCATGCCCGGCAGGTGATTCCGGAGTGTTCCCCAAGTGGTTCTGGCATAGCCGGCAGGTGATTTTGCATGTCCGGCAATGGTTCCGGCGAGTCGAGCAGCTGGTTCCGGCATGTCCGGCAGGTGGTTCCGGCATGCCCGGCAGGTGATTTCGGAGTGTCCGGCATGTGGTTCTGGCACCTCTGAGAGGTGGTTCCGGCATGCCCGGCAGGTGGTTCCGGCGTGTCTGCCGAGTGGTTCTGGCGTAGTCGGCAGGTGATTGTGGCGTGTCCAGCAGGTGGTACTGAGGAGTGGATCAGGTGGTTCCGGCATACTCTGCAGGTGGTACCGGCGTGTCCGGAACATGGTTCTGGCACGTCTGAGAGGTGGTTCCGGCCGGCCCGACAGGTGTTTCCATGGTGTCCGCCAAGTGGTTCTGGCATAGCCGGCAGGTGATGTTGGCGTGACCAGCAGGTGGTTCCAGCAAGCCCGGCAGGTGATTCCGAAGAGTTCACCAAATGGTTGTGGCGTAGCCGGCAGGTGATTTTGGCGTGTCCAGCAGGTGGTTTTTGCGAGTCGAGCAGGTGGTTCTGGCGTGCTCGGCAGGTGCTTCCGGTGTCATTGGCATGTGGTAACAGCATGTCTGAGAGGTGGTTCCGGCATGCCCGGCAGGTGGTTCCGAAGAGTTCACCAAATGGTTGCGGCGTAGCAGGCAGTTGCTTTTGGCGTGTCAGGAAGGTGGTTCCGGCTAGTTGAGCAGGTGGATCAGGCGTGCTTGCCAGGGTGTTCATGCGGGTCTGGCAGGTGGTTTCGGTCTGTTCGGGGAGTGGTTCCGGCATCTCAGGCACATGGTTCTGGCACGTCTGAGAGGTGGTTCCGGCCGGCCGGAGAGGTGTTTCCGGAGTGTCCGCCAAGTGGTTCTGGCGTAGGTGAAAGGCGACGTTGGCGTGACCGGTAGGTGGTTCAAGCCAGCCCGGCAGGTGATTCCGGAGTGTCTGCCGTGTGGTTCTGGCGTAGCTGGCAGGTGATTTTGGCGTGTCCAGCAGGTGGTTCCGGCGAGATCGGCAGGTGGTACCAGCGTGTCCGGAACATGGTTCTGGCACGGCTGAGAGATGGTTCCGTCATGCCTGGCAGGTGAATCCGGAGTGTCCGGCATGTGGTTCTGGCACCTCTGAGATGTGGTTCCCCCATGCCCGGCAGGTGATTCCGGAGTGTTCGGCATGTGGTTCTGGCACCTCTGAGAGTTGGTTCCAGAATGCCCGGCAGGTGGTCCCGGAGTGTCTGCCTAGTGGTTCTGGCGTAGTCGGCAGGTGATTCTGGCGTGTCCAGCAGGTGGTTCTGGGGAGTGGATCAGGTGGTTCCGGCATTCTCGGCAGGTGGTACCGGCGTGTCCGGAACATGGTTCTGGCAAGTCTGAGAGGCGGTTCCGGCATGCCCGACAGGTGATTCCGGAGTGTTCGCCAAGTGGTTCTGGCGTAGCCGGCAGGTCATTTTGCATGTCCGGCGGTGGTTCCACGAGTCGAGCCGGTGGTTCCGGTGTGTCCGGCAGGTGGTTCTGGCGTGACCGGCACGAGGTTCTGGCACGTCTGAGAGTTGGTTCCGGCATGCCCGACAGGTGTTTCCGGAGTGTCCGCCAAGTGGTTGTGGCATACCCGGCAGGTGATTTTAGCGTGTCAGGTAGGTGGTTCCAGTGAGTCGAGTAGGTGGTTCCGGCGTGCTCGGCAGGTGGTTCAGGCGGGTCTGGCAGGTGGTTTCGGTCTGTTCGGGGAGTGGTTCCGGCATCTCAGGCACATTGTTCTGGCACGTCTGATAGGTGGTTCCGGCCGGCCCGACAGGTGTTTCCATGGTGTCCGCCAAGTGGTTCTCGCATAGCTGGCAGGTGATGTTGGCGTGACCGGCAGGTGGTTCCAGACAGCCCGGCAGGTGATTCCGAAGTGTTCACCAAATGCTTGTGGAGTAGCCGGAAGTTGATTTTGGCATGTCCAGCAGGTGGTTTTGGAGAGTCGAGCAGGTGGTTCTGGCGTGCTCGGCAGGTGCTTCCGGTGTCATCGGCATGTGGTTCCGGCATGTCTGAGAGGTGGTTCCGCCATGCCCGGCAGGTGATTCCGGAGTGTTCCCCAAGTGGTTCTGGCATAGCCGGCAGGTGATTTTGAATGTCCGGCAATGGTTCCGGGGAGTCGAGCCGCTGGTTCCGGCATGTCCGGCAGGTGGTTCCGGCATGCCCGGCAGGTGATTCCGGAGTGTCCGGCATGTGGTTCTGGCACCTCTGAGAGGTGGTTCCGGCATGCCCGGCAGGTGGTTCCGGCGTGTCTGCCGAGTGGTTCTGGCGTATTCGGCAGGTGATTGTGGCGTGTCCAGCAGGTGGTTCTGAGCAGTGGATCAGGTGGTTCCGGCATACTCTGCAGGTGGTACCGGCGTGTCCGGAACATGGTTCTGGCAAGTCTGAGAGGTGGTTCCGGCACGCCCGACAGGTGATTCCGGAGCGTCTGCCAAGTGTTTCTGGCGTACCCGGCGGGTGATTTACGCCTGTCTGACAGGTGTATCTTGCGAGTCGAGCAGGTGGCTGAGGCATGCTCAGCTGGTGCTTCCGGCGTCTCTGGCACGTGGTTCTGGTGTGTCTGAGAGCTGGTTCTGGCATCTCCGGCAGATGATTCCGGAGTGTCCACCAAGCGGTTCTTGTATACCTGGCAGGTGATTTTGGCTTGTCAGGAAGGTGGTTCCGGCTAGTTGAGCAGGTGGATAAGGCGTGCTCGCCAGGGGGTTCAGGCGGGTCTGGCAGGTGGTTTTGGTCTGTTCGGGGAGTGGTTCCGGCATCTCAGGCTCATGGTTCTGGCACGTCTGAGAGGTGGTTCCGGCCGGCCCGACAGGTGTTTCCATGGTGTCCGCCAAGTGGTTCTGGCATAGCTGGCAGGTGATGTTGGCGTGACCAGCAGGTGGTTCCAGCAAGCCCGGCAGGTGATTCCGAAGAGTTCACCAAATGGTTGTGGCGTAGCCGGCAGGTGATTTTGGCGTGTCCAGCAGGTGGTTTTGGCGAGTCGAGCAGGTGGTTCTGGCGTGCTCGGCAGGTGCTTCCGGTGTCATTGGCATGTGGTAACGGCATGTCTGAGAGGTGGTTCCGGCATGCCCGGCAGGTGGTTCCGAAGAGTTCACCAAATGGTTGCGGCGTAGCAGGCAGTTGCTTTTGGCGTGTCAGGAAGGTGGTTCCGGCTAGTTGAGCAGGTGGATCAGGCGTGCTCGCCAGGGGGTTCATGCGGGTCTGGCAGGTGGTTTCGGTCTGTTCGGGGAGTGGTTCCGGCATCTCAGGCACATGGTTCTGGCACGTCTGAGAGGTGGTTCCGGCCGGCCGGAGAGGTGTTTCCGGAGTGTCCGCCAAGGGGTTCTGGCGTAGGTGAAAGGCGACGTTGGCGTGACCGGTAGGTGGTTCCAGCCAGCCCGGCAGGTGATTCCGGAGTGTCTGCCGTGTGGTTCTGGCGTAGCTGGCAGGTGATTTTGGCGTGTCCAGCAGGTGGTTCCGGCGAGATCGGCAGGTGGTACCAGCGTGTCCGGAACATGGTTCTGGCACGGCTGAGAGATGGTTCCGTCATGCCCGGCAGGTGAATCCGGAGTGTCCGGCATGTGGTTCTGGCACCTCTGAGATGTGGTTCCCCCATGCCCGGCAGGTGATTCCGGAGTGTTCGGCATGTGGTTCTGGCACCTCTGAGAGTTGGTTCCAGAATGCCCGGCAGGTGGTTCCGGAGTGTCTGCCTAGTGGTTCTGGCGTTGTCGGCAGGTGATTCTGGCGTGTCCAGCAGGTGGTTCTGGGGAGTGGATCAGGTGGTTCCGGCATTCTCGGCAGGTGGTACCGGCGTGTCCGGAACATGGTTCTGGCAAGTCTGAGATGCGGTTCCGGCATGCCCGACAGGTGATTCTGGAGTGTTCGCCAAGTGGTTCTGGCGTAGCCGGCAGGTCATTTTGCATGTCCGGCGGTGGTTCCGCGAGTCGAGCCGGTGGTTCCGGCGTTTCCAGCAGGTGGTTCTGGCGTGACCGGCACGAGGTTCTGGCACGTCTGAGAGTTGGTTCCGGCGTGCCCGACAGGTGATTCCGGAGTGTCCGCCACGTGGTTCTGGCGTACCCGGCAGGTGATTTTGGCGTGTCTGGCAGGTGTTTCTTGCAAGTCGAGCATTTGGCTCAGGCATGCTCAGCAGGTGCTTCCGGCGTGTCTGGCACATGGTTCTTGTGTGTCTGAGAGCTGGTTCTGGCATGTCTGGAAGATGATTCCGGAGTGTCCACCAAGTGGTTGTGGCATACCCGGCAGGTGATTTTAGCGTGTCAGGTAGGTGGTTCCAGCGAGTCGAGTAGGTGGTTCCGGCGTGCTCGGCAGGTGGTTCAGGCGGGTCTGGCAGGTGGTTTCGGTCTGTTCGGGGAGTGGTTCCGGCATCTCAGGCACATGGTTCTGGCACGTCTGATAGGTGGTTCCGGCCGGCCCGACAGGTGTTTCCATGGTGTCCGCCACGTGGTTCTGGCATAGCTGGCAGGTGCTGTTGGCGTGACCGGCAGGTGGTTCCAGCCAGCCTGGCATGTGATTCCGAAGAGTTCACCAAATGGTTGTGGCCTAGCCGGCAGGTGATTTTGGCGTGTCCACCAGGTGGTTTTGGCGAGTCAAGCAGTTTGTTCTGGCATGCTCGGCGGGTGCTTCAGGTGTCATTAGCATGTGGTTCCGGCATGTCTGAGAGGTGGTTCCGCCATGCCCGGCAGGTGATTCCGGAGTGTTCGCCAAGTGGTTCTGGCGTAGCCGGCAGGTGATTTTGCATGTCCGGCAATGGTTCCGGCGAGTCGAGCCGGTGGTTCCGGCATGTCCGTCAGGTGGTTCCGGCATGACCAGCAGGTGATACCGGAGTGTTCGCCAAGTGGTTCTGGAGTATCCGGCAGGTGATTTTGCATGTCAGGCAATGGATCCGGCGAGTCGAGGCGGTGGTTCCGGAATGTCCGGCAGGTGGTTCCGGCATGTCCGGCAGGTGGTTCCGGCATGTCCAGCACGTGGTTCCAGCATGCCCGGCATGTGATTCCGGATTGTCCGGCATGCGGTTTTGGCACCTATGAGAGGTGGTCCCGGCATGCCCGGCAGGTGATTCCGGAGTGTCCGGCATGTGGTTCTGGCACCTCTGAGAGGTGGTTCCGGCAAGCCCGGCAGTTGGTTACGGAGTGTCTGCCGAGTGGTTCTGGAGTAGCCGGCAGGTGATTCTGGCGTATCCAGCAGGTGGTTCTGTGGAGTGGATCAGGTGGTTCCGGCATACTCGGCAGGTGGTACCGGCGTGTCCGGAACATGGTTCTGGCAAGTCTGAGAGGTGGTACCGGCATGCCCGACAGGTGATTCCGGAGTGTTCGCCAAGTGGTTCTGGCGTAGCCGGCAGGTCATTTTGCATGTCCGGCGGTGGTTCCGGCGAGTCGAGCCGGTGGTTGCGGCGTATCCAGCAGGTGTTTCCGGTCTGTCCGGCAGGTGATTCTGGCGTGACCGGCACGAGGTTCTGGCACGTCGGAGAGCTGGTTCCGGCATGCCCGACAGGTGATTCCGGAGTGTCCGCCACGTGGTTCTGGCGTACCCGGCAGGTGATTTTGGCGTGTCTGGCAGGTGTTTCTGGCAAGTCGAGCATTTGGCTCAGGCATGCTCAGCAGGTGCTTCCGGCGTGTCTGGCACGTGGTTCTGGTGTGTCTGAGAGCTGGTTCTGGCATGTCCGGCAGATGATTCCGGAGTGTCCACCAAGTGGTTGTGGCATACCCGGCAGGTGATTTTAGCGTGTCATGTAGCTGGATCCGGCGAGTCGAGTAGGTGGTTCCGGCGTGCTCGGCAGGTGGTTCAGGCGGGTCTGGCAGGTGGTTTCGGTCTGTTCGGGGTGTGGTTCCGGCATCTCAGGCACATGGTTCTGGCACGTCTGATAGGTGGTTCCAGCCAGCCCGGCAGGTGATTCCGGAGTGTCTGCCGTGTGGTTCTGGCGTAGCTGGCAGGTGATTTTGGCGTGTCCAGCAGGTGGTTCCGGCGAGATCGGCAGGTGGTACCAGCGTGTCCGGAACATGGTTCTGGCACGGCTGAGAGATGGTTCCGTCATGCCCGGCAGGTGAATCCGGAGTGTCCGGCATGTGGTTCTGGCACCTCTGAGATGTGGTTCCCCCATGCCCGGCAGGTGATTCCGGAGTGTTCGGCATGTGGTTCTGGCACCTCTGAGAGTTGGTTCCAGAATGCCCGGCAGGTGGTTCCGGAGTGTCTGCCTAGTGGTTCTGGCGTAGTCGGCAGGTGATTCTGGCGTGTCCAGCAGGTGGTTCTGGGGAGTGGATCAGGTGGTTCCGGCATTCTCGGCAGGTGGTACCGGCGTGTCCGGAACATGGTTCTGGCAAGTCTGAGAGGCGGTTCCGGCATGCCCGACAGGTGATTCCGGAGTGTTCGCCAAGTGGTTCTGGCGTAGCCGGCAGGTCATTTTGCATGTCCGGCGGTGGTTCCGCGAGTCGAGCCGGTGGTTCCGGCGTGTCCGGCAGGTGTTTCTGGCGTGACCGGCACGAGGTTCTGGCACGTCTGAGAGTTGGTTCCGGCGTGCCCGACAGGTGATTCCGGAGTGTCCGCCACGTGGTTCTGGCGTACCCGGCAGGTGATTTTGGCGTGTCTGGCAGGTGTTTCTTGCAAGTCGAGCATTTGGCTCAGGCATGCTCAGCAGGTGCTTCCGGCGTGTCTGGCAGGTGGTTCTGGTGTGTCTGAGAGCTGGTTCTGGCATGTCTGGAAGATGATTCCGGAGTGTCCACCAAGTGGTTGTGGCATACCCGGCAGGTGATTTTAGCGTGTCAGGTAGGTGGTTCCAGCGAGTCGAGTAGGTGGTTCCGGCGTGCTCGGCAGGTGGTTCAGGCGGGTCTGGCAGGTGGTTTCGGTCTGTTCGGGGAGTGGTTCCGGCATCTCAGGCATATGGTTCTGGCACGTCTGATAGGTGGTTCCGGCCGGCCCGACAGGTGTTTCCATGGTGTCCGCCACGTGGTTCTGGCATAGCTGGCAGGTGATGTTGTCGTGACCGGCAGGTGGTTCCAGCCAGCCTGGCATGTGATTCCGAAGAGTTCACCAAATGGTTGTGGCCTAGCCGGCAGGTGATTTTGGCGTGTCCACCAGGTGGTTTTGGCGAGTCAAGCAGGTTGTTCTGGCATGCTCGGCGGGTGCTTCAGGTGTCATTAGCATGTGGTTCCGGCATGTCTGAGAGGTGGTTCCGCCATGCCCGGCAGGTGATTCCGGAGTGTTCGCCAAGTGGTTCTGGCGTAGCCGGCAGGTGATTTTGCATGTCCGGCAATGGTTCCGGCGAGTCGAGCCGGTGGTTCCGGCATGTCCGTCAGGTGGTCCGGCATGACCGGCAGGTGATACCGGAGTGTTCGCCAAGTGGTTCTGGAGTATCCGGCAGGTGATTTTGCATGTCAGGCAATGGATCCGGCGAGTCGAGGCGGTGGTTCCGGAATGTCCGGCAGGTGGTTCCGGCATGTCCGGCAGGTGGTTCCGGCATGTCCAGCACGTGGTTCCAGCATGCCCGGCAGGTGATTCCGGATTGTCCGGCATGCGGTTTTGGCACCTCTGAGAGGTGGTTCCGGCATGCCCGGCAGGTGATTCCGGAGTGTCCGGCATGTGGTTCTGGCACCTCTGAGAGGTGGTTCCGGCAAGCCCGGCAGTTGGTTACGGAGTGTCTGCCGAGTGGTTCTGGAGTTGCCGGCAGGTGATTCTGGCGTATCCAGCAGGTGGTTCTGTGGAGTGGATCAGGTGGTTCCGGCATACTCGGCAGGTGGTACCGGCGTGTCCGGAACATGGTTCTGGCAAGTCTGAGAGGTGGTACCGGCATGCCCGACAGGTGATTCCGGAGTGTTCGCCAAGTGGTTCTGGCGTAGCCGGCAGGTCATTTTGCATGTCCGGCGGTGGTTCCGGCGAGTCGAGCCGGTGGTTGCGGCGTATCCAGCAGGTGTTTCCGGTCTGTCCGGCAGGTGATTCTGGCGTGACCGGCACGAGGTTCTGGCACGTCGGAGAGCTGGTTCCGGCATGCCCGACAGGTGATTCCGGAGTGTCCGCCACGTGGTTCTGGCGTACCCGGCAGGTGAATTTGGCGTGTCTGGCAGGTGTTTCTGGCAAGTCGAGCATTTGGCTCAGGCATGCTCAGCAGGTGCTTCCGGCGTGTCTGGCACGTGGTTCTGGTGTGTCTGAGAGCTGGTTCTGGCATGTCCGGCAGATGATTCCGGAGTGTCCACCAAGTGGTTGTGGCATACCCGGCAGGTGATTTCAGCGTGTCATGTAGCTGGATCCGGCGAGTCGAGTAGGTGGTTCCGGCGTGCTCGGCAGGTGGTTCAGGCGGGTCTGGCAGGTGGTTTCGGTCTGTTCGGGGAGTGGTTCCGGCATCTCAGGCACATGGTTCTGGCACGTCTGATAGGTGGTTCCGGCCGGCCCGACAGGTGTTTCCATGGTGTCCGCCAAGTGGTTCTGGCATAGCTGGCAGGTGATGTTGGCGTGACCCGCAGGTGGTTCCAGCCAGCCAAGCAGGTGATTCCAAAGAGTTCACCAAATCTTTGTGGCGTAGCCGGCAGTTGATTTTGGCGTGTCCAGCAGGTGGTTTTGGCGAGTCGAGCAGGTGGATCTGGCGGGCTCGGCAGGTGCTTCCGGTGTCATTGGCATGTGGTTCTGGCATGTCTGAGAGGTGGTTCCTCCATGCCCGGCAGGTGATTCCGGAGTGTTCGCCAAGTGGTTCTGGCGTAGCTGGCAGGTGATTTTGCATGTCCGGCAATGGTTCCGGCGAGTCGAGCCGGTGGTTCTGGAATGTCCTGCAGGTGGTTCCGGCATGTCCGGCAGGTGGTTCCGGCATGTCCAGCACGTGGTTCCAGCATGCCTGGCAGGTGATTCCGGAGTGTCCGGCATGTGGTTCTGACACCTCTGAGAGGTGGTTCCGGCATGCCCGGCAGGTGATACCGGAGTGTCCGGCATTTGGTTCTGGCACCTCTGAGAGGTGGTTCCGGAATGCGTGGCCTGTGATTCCGGAGTGTCTGCCGAGTGGTTCTGGCGTAGCCGGCAGTTGATTTTGGCGTGTCCACTAGGTGGTTCTGGGGTGTGGATCAGCTGGTTCCGGCATACTCGGCAGGTGGTACCGGCGTGTCCAGAACATGGTTCTGGCAAGTCTGAGAGGTGGTTCCGGCACGCCCGACAGGTGATTCCGGAGCGTCCGCCAAGTGTTTCTGGCGTACCCGGCGGGTGATTTACGCCTGTCCGACAGGTGTATCTTGCGAGTCGAGCAGGTGGCTGAGGCATGCTCAGCTTGTGCTTCCGGCGTCTTTGGCACGTTTTTCTGGTGTGTCTGAGAGCTGGTTCTGGCATCTCCGGCAGATGATTCCGGAGTGTCCACCAAGCGGTTCTTGTATACCTGGCAGGTGATTTTGGCGTGTCAGGAAGGTGGTTCCGGCTAGTTGAGCAGGTGGATAAGGCGTGCTCGCCAGGGGGTTCAGGCGGGTCTGGCAGGTGGTTTTGGTCTGTTCGGGGAGTGGTTCCGGCATCTCAGGCTCATGGTTCTGGCACGTCTGAGAGGTGGTTCCGGCCGGCCCGACAGGTGTTTCCATGGTGTCCGCCAAGTGGTTCTGGCATAGCTGGCAGGTGATGTTGGCGTGACCAGCAGGTGGTTCCAGCAAGCCCGGCAGGTGATTCCGAAGAGTTCACCAAGTGGTTGTGGCGTAGCCGGCAGGTGATTTTGGCGTGTCCAGCAGGTGGTTTTGGCGAGTCGAGCAGGTGGTTCTGGCGTGCTCGGCAGGTGATTCCGGTGTCATTGGCATGTGGTAACGGCATGTCTGAGAGGTGGTTCCGGCATGCCCGGCAGGTGGTTCCGAAGAGTTCACCAAATGGTTGCGGCGTAGCAGGCAGTTGCTTTTGGCGTGTCAGGAAGGTGGTTCCGGCTAGTTGAGCAGGTGGATCAGGCGTGCTCGCCAGGGGGTTCATGCGGGTCTGGCAGGTGGTTTCAGTCTGTTGGGGGAGTGGTTCCGGCATCTCAGGCACATGGTTCTGGCACGTCTGAGAGGTGGTTCTGGCCGGCCCGACAGGTGATTCCGGAGTGTTCGCCAAGTGGTTCTGGCGTAGCCGGCAGGTCATTTTGCATGTCCGGCGGTGGTTCCGCGAGTCGAGCCGGTGGTTCCGGTGTGTCCGGCAGGTGGTTCTGGCGTGACCGGCACGAGGTTCTGGCACGTCTGAGAGTTGGTTCCGGCATGCCCGACAGGTTTTGGCGAGTCAAGCAGGTCGTTCTGGCGTGCTCGGCAGGTGCTTGCGGTTTCATTGGCATGTGGTTCCGGCATGTCTGAGAGGTGGTTCCGCCATGCCGGGCATGGGATTCCGGAGTGTTCGCCAAGTGGCTCTGGCATAGGCGGCAGGTGATTTTGCATGTCCGGCAATGGTTCCGGCGAGTCGAGCCGGTGGTTCCGGCATGTCCGGCAGGTGATTCCGGCATGTCCAGCAGGTGGTTCTGAGAAGTGGATCATGTGGTTCCGGCAGGCACGGCAGGTGATTCCGGAGTGTCCGACATGTGATTCTGTCACCTCTGAGAGGTTGTTCTGGCATGCCCGGCAGGTGATACCACAGTGTCCAGCATTTGGTTCTGGCACCTCTGACAGGTGGTTCCGGGATGCCTGGCATGTGATTCCGGAGTGTCTGCCGAGGTGTTCTGGCGTGTCCAGCAGGTGTTTCCGGTCTTTCCGGCAGGTGGTTCTGGCGTGTCCGGCACGAGGTTCTGGCACGTCTGAGAGTTGGTTCCGGCATGCCCGACAGGTGATTCCGGAGTGTCCGCCACGTGGTTCTGGCGTACCCGGCAGGTGATTTTGGCGTGTCTGGCAGGTGTTTCTTGCAAGTCGAGCATTTGGCTCAGGCATGCTCAGCAGGTGCTTCCGGCGTGTCTGGCACATGGTTCTTGTGTGTCTGAGAGCTGGTTCTGGCATGTCCGGCAGATTATTCCGGAGTGTCCACCAAGTGGTTGTGGCATACCTGGCAGGTGATTTTAGCGTGTCAGGTAGGTGGTTCCAGCGAGTCGAGTAGGTGGTTCCGGCGTGTTCGGCAGGTGGTTCAGGCGGGTATGGCAGGTGGTTTCGGTCTGTTCGGGGTGTGGTTCCGGCGTCTCAGGCACATCGTTCTGGCACGTCTGATAGGTGGTTCCGGCCGGCCCGACAGGTGTTTCCATGGTGTCCGCCAAGTGGTTCTGGCATAGCTGGCAGGTGATGTTTGTGTGACCGGCACGTGGTTCCAGAAAGCCCAGCAGGTGATTCCGAAGAGTTCACCAAATGGTTGTGGCCTAGCCGGCAGGTGATTTCGGCGTGTCCTGCAGGTGGTTTTGGCGAGTCAAGCAGGTCGTTCTGGCGTGCTCGGCAGGTGCTTGCGGTTTCATTGGCATGTGGTTCCGGCATGTCTGAGAGGTGGTTCCGCCATGCCCGACAGGTGATTCCGGAGTGTTCGCCAAGTGGTTCTGGCGTAGCCGGCAGGTGATTTTGCATGTCCGGCAATGGTTCCGGCGAGTCGAGCCGGTGGTTCTGGCATGTCCGGCAGGTGATTCCGGCATGTCCAGCAGGTGGTTCTGAGAAGTGGATCAGGTGGTTCCGGCATGGCCGGCAGGTGCTTCCGGAGTGTCCGGCATGTGATTCTGGCACCTCTGAGAGGTGGTTCCGGCATGCCCGGCAGGTGGTTCCGGCGTGTCTGCCGAGTGGTTCTGGCGTAGTCGGCAGGTGATTGTGGCGTGTCCAGCAGGTGGTTCTGAGGAGTGGATCAGGTGGTTCCGGCATACTCTGCAGGTGGTACCGGCGTGTCCGGAACATGGTTCTGGCAAGTCTGAGAGGTGGTTCCGGCATGCCCGACAGGTGATTCCGGAGTGCTCGCCAAGTGGTTCTGGCGTAGCCTGCAGGTCATTTTGCATGTCCGGCGGTGGTTCCGGCGAGTCGAGCCGGTGGTTCTTTCGTGTCCGGCAGGTGGTTCTGGCGTGACCGGCACGAGGTTCTGGCACGTCTGAGAGCTGGTTCCGGCATGCCCGACAGGTGATTCCGGAGTGTCCGCCACGTGGTTCTGGCGTACCCGGCAGGTGATTTTGGCGTGTCTGGCAGGTGTTTCTTGCAAGTCGAGCATTTGGCTCAGGCATGCTCAGCAGGTGCTTCCGGCGTGTCTGGCACATGGTTCTGGTGTGTCTGAGAGCTGGTTCTGGCATGTCCGGCAGATGATTCCGGAGTGTCCACCAAGTGGTTGTTGCATACCTGGCAGGTGATTTTAGCGTGTCAGGTAGGTGGTTCCAGCGAGTCGAGTAGGTGGTTCCGGCGTGCTCGGCAGGTGGTTCAGGCGGGTCTGGCAGGTGGTTTCGGTCTTTTCGGGGTGTGGTTCCGGCGTCTCAGGCACATGGTTCTGGCACGTCTGATAGGTGGTTCCGGCCGGCCCGACAGGTGTTTCCATGGTGTCCGCCAAGTGGTTCTGGCATAGCTGGCAGGTGATGTTTGTGTGACCGGCACGTGGTTCCAGAAAGCCCGGCAGGTGATTCCGAAGAGTTCACCAAATGGTTGTGGCCTAGCCGGCAGGTGATTTCGGCGTGTCCGGCAGGTGGTTTTGGCGAGTCAAGTAGGTCGTTCTGGCGTGCTCGGCAGGTGCTTGCGGTTTCATTGGCATGTGGTTCCGGCATGTCTGAGAGGTGGTTCCGCCATGCCCGGCAGGTGATTCCGGAGTGTTCGCCAAGTGGTTCTGGCGTAGCCGGCAGGTGATTTTGCATGTCCGGCAATGGTTCCGGCGAGTCGAGCCGGTGGTTCCGGCATGTCCGGCAGGTGATTCCGGCATGTCCAGCAGGTGGTTCTGAGAAGTGGATCAGGTGGTTCCGGCAGGCACGGCAGGTGATTCCGGAGTGTCCGGCATGTGATTCTGTCACCTCTGAGAGGTTGTTCTGGCATGCCCGGCTGGTGATACCACAGTTTCTGGCATTTGGTTCTGGCACCTCTGACAGGTGTTTCCGGGATGCCTGGCATGTGATTCCGGAGTGTCTGCCGAGTGGTTCTGGCGTGTCCAGCAGGTGTTTCCGGTCTTTCCGGCAGGTGGTTCTGGCGTGTCCGGCACGAGGTTCTGGCACGTCTGAGAGTTGATTCCGGCATGCCCGACAGGTGATTCCGGAGTGTCCGCCACGTGGTTCTGGCGTACCCGGCAGGTGATTTTGGCGCGTCTGGCAGGTGTTTCTTGCAAGTCGAGCATGTGGCTCAGGCATGATCAGCAGGTGCTTCCGGCCTGTCCGGCACGTGGTTCTGGTGTGTCTGAGAGCTGGTTCTGGCATGTCCGGCAGATGATTCCGGAGTGTCCACCAAGTGGTTGTGGCATACCCGGCAGGTGATTTTAGCGTGTCAGGTAGGTGGTTCCGGCGAGTCGAGTTGGTGGTTCCGGCGTGCTCGGCAGGTGGTTCAGGCGGGTCTGGCAGGTGGTTTCGGTCTGTTCGGTGTGTGGTTCCGGCATATCAGGCACATGGTTCTGGCACGTCTGATAGGTGGTTCCGGCCGGCCCGACAGGTGTTTCCATGGTGTCCGCCAAGTGGTTTTCGCATAGCAGGCAGGTGACGTTGGCGTGACCGGCAGGTGGTTCCAGCCAGCCCGGCAGGTGATTCCGAAGTTTTCACCAAATGGGTGTGGCGTAGCCGGAATCTGATTTTTGCATGTCCAGCAGGTGGTTTTGGCGAGTCGAGCAGGTGGTTCTGGCATGCTCGGCAGGTGCTTCCGGTGTCATTGGCATGTGGTTCCGGCATGTCTGAGAGCTGGTTCCGCCATGCCCGGCAGGTGATTCCGGAGTGTTCGCCAAGTGGTTCTGGCATAGCCGGCAGGTGATTTTGCATGGCCGGCAATGGTTCCGGCGATTCGAGCCGGTGGTTCCGGCATGTCCGGCAGGTGGTTCTGGCATGCCCGGCAGGTGATTCCGCAGTCTCCGGCATTTGGTCCTGGCACCTCTGAGAGGTGGTTCAGGCATGCCCGACAGGTGATTCCGGAGTGTTCGCCAAGTGGTTCTGGCGTAGCCGGCAGGTCATTTTGCATGTCCAGCGGTGGTTCCGGCGAGTCGAGCCGGTGGTTCCGGCGTAGCCGGCAGTTGCTCTTGGCGTGTCCACTAGGTGGTTCTGGGGAGTGGATCAGCTGGTTCCGGCATACTCGGCAGGTGGTTCCGGCATGTCCAGAACTTGGTTCTGGCAAGTCTGAGAGGTGGTTCCGGCACGCCCGACAGGTGATTCCGGAGCGTCCGCCAAGTGTTTCTGGCGTACCCGGCGGGTGATTTACGCCTGTCCAACAGGTGTATCTTGCGAGTCGAGCAGGTGGCTCAGGCATGCTCAGCTGGTGCTTCCGGCGTCTCTGGCACGTGGTTCTGGTGTGTCTGAGAGCTGGTTCTGGCATCTCCGGCAGATGATTCCGGAGTGTCCACCAAGCGGTTCTTGTATACCTGGCAGGTGATTTTGGCGTGTCAGGAAGTTGGTTCCGGCTAGTTGAGCAGGTGGATCAGGCGTGCTCGCCAGGGGGTTCAGGCGGGTCTGGCAGGTTGTTTTGGTCTGTTCGGGGAGTGGTTCCGGCATCTCAGGCTCATGGTTCTGGCACGTCTGAGAGGTGGTTCCGGCCGGCCCGACATGTGTTTCCATGGTGTCCGCCAAGTGGTTCTGGCATAGCTGGCAGGTGATGTTGGCGTGACCAGCAGGTGGTTCCAGCAAGCCCGGCATGTGATTCCGAAGAGTTCACCAAATGGTTGTGGCGTAGCCGGCAGGTGATTTTGGCGTGTCCAGCAGGTGGTTTTGGCGAGTCGAGCAGGTGGTTCTGGCGTGCTCGGCAGGTGCTTCCGGTGTCATTGGCAAGTGGTAACGGCATGCCTGAGAGGAGGTTCCGGCAGGCCCGGCAGGTGGTTCAGTAGTGTCTGCCGAGTGGTTCTGGCGTAGTCGGCAGGTGATTCTGGCGTGTCCAGCAGGTGGTTCTGGGGAGTGGATCAGGTGGTTCCGGCATACTCGGCAGGTGGTACCGGCGTGTCCAGAACATGGTTCTGGCAAGTCTGAGAGGCGGTTCCTGCATTCCCGACAGGTGATTCCGGAGTGTTCGCCAAGTGGTTCTGGCGTAGCCAGCAGGTCATTTTGGCGTGTCAGGTAAGTGGTTCCAGCGAGTCGAGCAGGTGGACCCGGCGTGCTCGGAGGTGGTTCATGCGGGTCTGGCAGGTGGTTTCTGTCTGTTCGGGGTGTGGTTCCAGCATCTCAGGCACATGGTTCGGGCACGTCTCACAGGTGGTTCCGGCCGGCCCGACAGGTGTTTCCGGAGTGTCCGCCAAGTGGTTCTGGCGTAGCTGGCAGGTGATGTTGGCGTGACCGGCAGGTGATTCCAGCAAGCCCGTCAGGTGAATCCGAAGTGTTCACCAAGTGGTTGTGGCGTAGCCGGAATGTGATTTTGGCGTGTCCGAAAGGTGGTTCTGGCAAGTCGAGCAGGTGGTTCCGGCGTGCTCGGCAGGTGCTTCCAGTGTCATTGGCACGTGGTTCCGGCATGTCTAAGAGGTGGTTCCGGCATGCCCAGCAGGTGATTCCGGAGTGTTCACCAAGTGTTTCTGGCATAGCCGGCAGGAGAGTTTGCATGTCTGGCGGTAGTTCCGGCAAGTCGAGCCGGTGGTTCCGGCGTGTCCGGCAGGTAGTTCCGGCGAGCTCGGCAGGTGCTTGCGGTCTCTCCGGCACGTGGTTGTCGCACGTCTGAGAGATGGTTCCGGCATGCCCGGCAGGTGATTCCGGAGTCTCCGGCATGTGGTTCTGGCACCTCTGAGAGGTGGTTCCTGGATGTCCAGCAGGTGGTTCCGGCGAGCTCGGCAGGTGGTACCGGCGTGTCCGGAACATGGTTCTGGCAAGTCTGAGATGTGGTTCCGGCCTGTCCGACAGGTCATTCCGGAGTGTCCGCCAAGTGATTCTGGCGTACCCGGCAGGTGATTTTGGCGTGTCTGGCAGGTGTTTCTGGCGAGTCGAGATGGGGCTTAGGCATTCCCAGCAGGTGCTTCCGGCGTGTCCGGCACGTGGTTCTGGTGTGTCTGAGAGCTGGTTCTGGCATGTGTGGCAGATGATTCTGGAGTGTCCAGCAAGTGGTTCTGGCATAGCCGGCTGGTGATTTTGGCGTTTCAGGTAGGTGGTTCCGGCGAGTCGAGCACTTGGATCCGGCATGCTCGGCAAGTGGTTCAGGCGGGTCTGGCAGGTGTTTTCGGTCTGTTGTGTGGGGTTCCGGCATCTCAGGCACATGGTTCTGGCACGTCTGAGAGGTGGTTCCGGCCGGCCCGACAGGTGTTTCCGGAGTGTCCGCCAAGTGGTTCTGGCGTAGCTGGCAGTTGATGTTGGCGTGACCGGCAGGTGGTTCCAGCAAGCCTGGCAGGTGATTCCGAAGTGTTCACCAACTGGTTCTGGCGTAGCTGGCAGGTGATTTTGGCATGTCCGACAGGTGGTTCCGGTCTGTCCAGCAGGTGGTTCTGGGGTGTCCGGCACGAGATTCTGGCACGTCTGGGAGGTTGTGTCGGCATGCACTTCACGTGATTCCGGCTTGTCCGCCAAGTGGTTCTGGTGTAGCGGAAAGGTGATTTGGGCTTGTCCGGCACGTGGGACCGGTGAGTCAAGGAGGTGGTTCTGGCGAGTGTTTCCTGTGTTTCCGGTCTGTCCGGAGATGGTTCCGACCTGTCCGGCACGTGCTTCTGGCACTTCTGAGAGGTTGTGCTGCCATGCCCGGCAGGTGATTTTGGAGTGTCCGGCAGGTGGTTCTGGGGAGTGGATCAGGTGGTTCCGGCATACTCGGCAGGTGGTACCGGCGTGTCCGGAACATGGTTCTGGCAAGTCTGAGAGGCGGTTCCTGCATTCCCGACAGGTGATTCCGGAGTGTTCGCCAAGTGGTTCTGGCGTAGCCGGCACGACATTTTGCATGTCCGGCGGTGGTTCCGGCGAGTCGAGCCGGTGGCTCCGGCGTGTCCGGCTGGTGCTTCTGGCATGACCGGCACGTCTGAGAGTTGGTTCCGGCATGCCCGACAGGTGATTCCGGAGTGTCCGCCACGTGGTTCTGGCGTACCCGGCTTGTGATTTTGGCGGGTCTGGCAGGTTTTTCTTGCAAGTCGAGCATTTGGCTCAGGCATGCTCAGCAGGTGCTTCCGGCGTGTCTGGCACGTGGTTCTGGTGTGTCTGAGAGCTGGTTCTGGCATGTCCGGCAGATGATTCCGGAGTGTCCACCAAGTGGTTGTGGCATACCCGGCAGGTGATTTTAGCGTGTCAGGTAGGTGGTTCCAGCGAGTCGAGTAGGTGGTTCCGGCGTGCTCGGCAGGTGGTTCAGGCGGGTCTGGCAGGTGGTTTCGGTCTGTTCGGGGTGTGGTTCCGGCATCTCAGGCACATGGTTCTGGCACGTCTGAGAGGTGGTTCCGGCCGGCCCGACAGGTGTTTCCATGGTGTCCGCCAAGTGGTTCTGGCATAGCTGGCAGGTGATGTTGGCGTGACCGGCAGGTGGTTCCAGACAGCCCAGCAGGTGATTCCGAAGAGTTCACCAATTGCTTGTGGCGTAGCCGGAGGGTGATTTTGGCGTGTCCAGCAGGTGGTTTTGGCGAGTCGAGCAGGTGGTTCTGGCGTGCTCGGCAGGTGCTTCCGGTGTCATTGGCATATGGTTCCGGCATGTCTGAGAGGGGGTTCCGCCATGCCCGGCAGGTGATTCCAGAGTGTTCCCCAAGTGGTTCAGGCACAGCCGGCAGGTGATTTTACATGTCCGGCAATGGTTCCGGCGAGTCGAGCCGGTGGTTCCGGCATGTCCGGCAGGTGAATTCGGCATGTCCAGCAGGTGGTTCCAGCATGCCCGGCAGGTGATTCTGGAGTGTCCGGCATGTGGTTCTGGCACCTCTGAGAGGTGGTTCCGGCATGCCCGGCAGGTGATACCGGAGTCTTCGGCATTTGGTTCTGGCACCTCTGAGAGGTGGTTCCGGAATGCCTGGCCTGTGATTCCGGAGTGTCTGCCGAGTGGTTCTGGCGTAGCCGGCAGTTGATTTTGGCGTGTCCACTATGTGGTTCTGGGGAGTGGATCAGCTGGTTCCGGCTTACTCGGCAGGTGGTACCGGCGTGTCCAGAACATGGTTCTGGCAAGTCTGAGAGCTGGTTCTGGCATGTCCGGCAGATGATTCCGGAGTGTCCACCAAGTGGTTCTGGTATACCTGGCAGGTGATTTTGGCGTGTCAGGAAGGTGGTTCCGGCTAGTTGAGCAGGTGGATCAGGCGTGCTCGCCAGGGGGTTCAGGCAGGTCTGGCAGGTGGTTTCGGTCTGTTCGGGGTGTGTTTCCGGCATCTCAGGCACATGGTTCTGGCACGTCTGAGAGGTGGTTCCGGCCGGCCCGACAGGTGTTTCCGGAGTGTCCGCCAAGTGGTTCTGGCGAAGCCGGCAGGTGATTTTGCATGTCCGGCAATGGTTCCGGCGAGTCGAGCCGGTGGTTCCGGCATGTCCGGCAGGGGGTTCCGGCATGCCCGGCAGGTGATACAGGAGTCCGGCCTTTGGTTCTGGCACCTCTGAGAGGTGGTTCCGGCATGCCCGGCAGGTGGTTCCGGAGTGTCTGCCGAGTGGTTCTGGAGCCAGCCCGTCAGGTGATTCCGAAGAGTTCACCAAATGGTTGCGGCGTAGCTGGCAGTTGCTTTTGGCGTGTCAGGAAGGTGGTTCCGGCTAGTTGAGCAGGTGGATCAGGCGTGCTCGCCAGGGGGTTCAGGCGGGTCTGGCAGGTGGTTTCGGTCTGTTCGGGGAGTGGTTCCGGCATCTCAGGCACATGGTTCTGGCACGTCTGAGAGGTTGCTCCGGCCGGCCCGAGAGGTGTTTCCGGAGTGTCCGCCAAGTGGTTCTGGCGTAGGTGAAAGGCGACGTTGGCGTGACCGGTAGGTGGTTCCAGCCAGCCCTGCAGGTGATGCCGGAGTGTCTGCCGTGTGGTTCTGGCGTAGCCGGCAGGTGATTTTGGCGTGTCCAGCAGGTGGTTCCGGCGAGATCGGCAGGTGGTACCAGCATGTCCGGAACATGGTTCTGGCACGGCTGAGAGATGGTTCCGTCATGCCCGGCAGGTGAATCCGGAGTGTCCGGCATGTGGTTCTGGCACCTCTGAGATGTGGTTCCCACATGCCCGGCAGGTGATTCCGGAGTGGTCGGCATGTGGTTCTGGCACCTCTGAGAGGTGGTTCCGGCATGCCCGGCAGGTGGTTCCGGAGTGTCTGCCTAGTGGTTCTGGCGTAGTCGGCAGGTGATTCTGGCGTGTCCAGCAGGTGGTTCTGGGGAGTGGATCAGGTGGTTCCGGCATACTCGGCAGGTGGTACCGGCGTGTCCGGAACAGGGTTCTGGCAAGTCTGAGAGGCGGTTCCGGCATGCCCGACAGGTGATTCCGGAGTGTTCGCCAAGTGGTTCTGGCGTAGCCGGCAGGTCATTTTGCATGTCCGGCGGTGGTTCCGCGAGTCGAGCCGGTGGTTCCGGTGTGTCCGGCAGGTGGTTCTGGCGTGACCGGCACGAGGTTCTGGCACGTCTGAGAGTTGGTTCTGGCATGCCCGACAGGTTTTGGCGAGTCAAGCAGGTCGTTCTGGCGTGCTCGGCAGGTGCTTGCGGTTTCATTGGCATGTGGTTCCGGCATGTCTGAGAGGTGGTTCCGCCATGCCCGGCAGGTGATTCCGGAGTGTTCGCCAAGTGGTTCTGGCGTAGCCGGCAGGTGATTTTGCATGTCCGGCAATGGTTCCGGCGAGTCGAGCCGGTGGTTCCGGCATGTCCGGCAGGTGATTCCGGCATGTCCAGCAGGTGGTTCTGAGAAGTGGATCAGGTGGTTCCGGCAGGCACGGCAGGTGATTCCGGAGTGTCCGGCATGTGATTCTGTCACCTCTGAGAGGTTGTTCTGGCATTCCCGGCAGGTGATACCACAGTGTCCGTCATTTGGTTCTGGCACCTCTGACAGGTGGTTCCAGGATGCCTGGCATGTGATTCCGGAGTGTCTGCCGAGTGGTTCTGGCGTGTCCAGCAGGTGTTTCCGGACTTTCCGGCAGGTGGTTCTGGCGTGACCGGCACGGGGTTCTGGCACGTCTGAGAGTTGGTTCCGGCGTGCCCGACAGGTGATTCCGGAGTGTCCGCCACGTGGTTCTGGCGTAGCCGGCAGGTGATTTTGCATGTCCGGCAATGGTTCCGGCGAGTCGAGCCGGTGGTTCCGGCATGTCCGGCAGGTGGTTCCGGCATGACCGGCAGGTGATACCGGAGTGTTCGCCAAGTGGTTCTGGCGTATCCGGCAGGTGATTTTGCATGTCCGGCAATGGATCCGGCGAGTCGAGCCGGTGGTTCCGGAATGTCCGGCAGGTGGTTCCGGCATGTCCGGCAAGTGGTTCCGGCATGCACGGCAGGTGATACCGGAGTCTCCGGCATTTGGTTCTGGCACCTCTGAGAGGTGGTTCCGGAATGCCTGTCATGTGATTCCGGAGTGTCTGCCGAGTGGTTCTGGCGTAGCCGGCAGTTGATTTTGGCGTGTCCACTAGGTGGTTCTGGGGAGTGGATCAGCTGGTTCTGGCATACTCGGCAGGTGGTACCGGCGTGTCCAGAACTTGGTTCTGGCAAGTCTGAGAGGTGGTTCCGGCACGCCCGACAGGTGATTCCGGAGCATCCGCCAAGTGTTTCTGGCGTACCCGGCGGGTGATTTTCGCCTGTCCGACAGGTGTATCTTGCGAGTCGAGCAGGTGGCTGAGGCATTCTCAGCTGGTGCTTCCGGCATCTCTGGCACGTGGTTCTGGTGTGTCTGAGAGCTGGTTCTGGCATGTCCGGCAGATGATTCCGGAGTGTCCACCAAGTGGTTCTGGTATACCTGGAAGGTGATTTTGGCGTGTCAGGAAGGTGGTTCCGGCTAGTTGAGCAGGTGGATCAGGCGTGCTCGACAGGGGGTTCAGCCGGGTCTGGCAGGTGGTTTCGGTCTGTTCGGTGTGTGGTTCCGGCATCTCAGGCACATGGTTCTGGCACGTCTGAGAGGTGGTTCTGGCCGGCCCGACAGGTGTTTCCGGAGTGTCCTCCAAGTGGTTCTGGCGTAGGTGAAAGGTGATGTTGGCGTGACCGACAGGTGGTTCCAGCCAGACCGGCAGGTGATTCCGGAGTGTCTGCCGAGTGGTTCTGGCGTAGCCGGCAGGTGATTTTGGCGTGTCCAGCGGGTGGTTTTGGCGAGTCAAGCAGGTGGTTCTGTCGTGCTCGGCAGGTGCTTCCGGTGTCATTGGCATGCGGTTCCGGCATGTCTGAGAGGTGGTTCCGCCATGCCCGGCAGTTGATTCCGGAGTGTTCGCCAAGTGGTTCAGGCGTAGCCGACAGGTTCTTTTGCCTGTCCGGCACTGGTTCCGGCGAGTCGAGCCGGTGGTTCTGGCATGTCCAGCAGGTGGTTCCGGTATGCCCGGCAGGTGATTCCGGATTGTCCGGCATGTGGTTTTGGCACCTCTGAGAGGTGGTTCCGGCATGCCCGGCAGGTGATTCCGGAGTGTCCGTCATGTGGTTCTGGCACCTCTGAGAGGTGGTTCCGGCAAGCCCGGCAGTTGGTTACGGAGTGTCTGCCGAGTGGTTCTGGAGTAGCCGGCAGGTGATTCTGGCGTATCCAGCAGGTGGTTCTGTGGAGTGGATCAGGTGGTTCCGGCATACTCGGCACGTGGTACCGGCGTGTCCGGAACATGGTTCTGGCAAGTCTGAGAGGTGGTACCGGCATGCCCGACAGGTGATTCCGGAGTGTTCGCCAAGTGGTTCTGGCGAAGCCGGCAGGTCATTTTGCATGTCCGGCGGTGGTTCCGGCGAGTCGAGCCGGTGGTTGCGGCGTATCCAGCAGGTGTTTCCGGTCTGTCCGGCAGGTGATTCTGGCGTGACCGGCACGAGGTTCTGGCACGTCGGAGAGCTGGTTCCGGCATGCCCGACAGGTGATTCCTGAGTGTCCGACACGTGGTTCTGGCGTACCCGGCAGGTGATTTTGGCGTGTCTGGCAGGTGTTTCTGGCAAGTCGAGCATTTGGCTCAGGCATGCTCAGCAGGTGCTTCCGGCGTGTCTGGCACGTGGTTCTGGTGTGTCTGAGAGCTGGTTCTGGCATGTCCGGCAGATGATTCCGGAGTGTCCACCAAGTGGTTGTGGCATACCCGGCAGGTGATTTTAGCGTGTCATGTAGCTGGATCCGGCGAGTCGAGTAGGTGGTTCCGGCGTGCTCGGCAGGTGGTTCAGGCGGGTCTGGCAGGTGGTTTCGGTCTGTTCGGGGTGTGGTTCCGGCATCTCAGGCACATGGTTCTGGCACGTCTGATAGGTGGTTCCGGCTGGCCCGACAGGTGTTTCCATGGTGTCCGACAAGTGGTTCTGGCATAGCTGGCAGGTGATGTTGACGTGACCCGCAGGTGGTTCCAGCCAGCCAAGCAGGTGATTCCAAAGAGTTCACCAAATGTTTGTGGCGTAGCCGGCAGGTGATTTTGGCGTGTCCAGCATGTGGTTTTGGCGAGTCGAGCAGATGGTTCTGGCGTGCTTGGCAGGTGCTTCCGGTGTCATTGGCATGTGGTAACGGCATGTCTGAGAGGTGGTTCCGGCATGCCCGGCAGGTGGTTCCGGAGTGTCTGTCGAGTGGTTCTGGCGTAGTCGGCAGCTGATTCTGGCGTGTCCAGCAGGTGGTTCTGGGGAGTGGATCAGGTGGTTCCGGCATACTCGGCACGTGGTACCGGCGTGTCCGGAACATGGTTCTGGCAAGTCTGAGAGGCGGTTCCGGCATGCCCGACAGGTGATTCCGGAGTGCTCGCCAATGGTTGTGGCGTAGCCGGCAGGTCATTTTGCATATCCGGCGGTGGTTCCGGCGAGTCGAGCTGGTGGTTCCGGCGTGTCCGGCAGGTGCTTCTGGCATGACCGGCACGTCTGAGAGTTGGTTCCGGCATGCCCGACAGGTGATTCCGGAGTGTCCGCCACGTGGTTCTGGCGTACCCGGCAGGTGATTTTGGCGTGTCTGGCAGGTTTTTCTTGCAAGTCGAGCATTTGGCTCAGGCATGCTCACTAGGTGCTTCCGGCGTGTCTGGCACGTGGTTCTGGTGTGTCTGAGAGCTGGTTCTGGCATGTCCGGCAGATGATTCCGGAGTGTCCACCAAGTGGTTGTGGCATACCCGGCAGGTGATTTTAGCGTGTCAGGTAGGTGGTTCCAGCGAGTCGAGTAGGTGGTTCCGGCGTGCTCGGCAGGTGGTTCAGGCGGGTCTGGCAGGTGTTTTCGGTCTGTTCGGGGAGTGGTTCCGGCATCTCAGGCACATGGTTCTGGCACGTCTGATAAGTGGTTCTGGCCGGCCCGACAGGTGTTTCCATGGTGTCCGCCAAGTGGTTCTGGCATAGCTGGCAGGTGATGTTGGCGTGACCGGCAGGTGGTTCCAGCCAGCCTGGCATGTGATTCCGAAGAGTTCACCAAATGGTTGTGGCCTAGCCGGCAGGTGATTTTGGCGTGTCCAGCAGGTGGTTTTGGCGAGTCAAGCAGGTTGTTCTGGCGTGCTCGGCGGGTGCTTCAGGTGTCATTAGCATGTGGTTCCGGCATGTCTGAGAGGTGGTTCCGCCATGCCCGGCAGGTGATTCCGGAGTGTTCGCCAAGTGGTTCTGGCGTAGCCGGCAGGTGATTTTGCATGTCCGGCAATGGTTCCGGCGAGTCGAGCCGGTGGTTCCGGCATGTCCGGCAGGTGGTTCCGGCATGACCGGCAGGTGATACCGGAGTGTTCGCCAAGTGGTTCTGGCGTATCCGGCAGGTGATTTTGCATGTCCGGCAATGGATCCGGCGAGTCGAGCCGGTGGTTCCGGAATGTCCGGCAGGTGGTTCCGGCATGTCCGGCAAGTGGTTCCGGCATGCACGGCAGGTGATACCGGAGTCTCCGGCATTTGGTTCTGGCACCTCTGAGAGGTGGTTCCGGAATGCCTGTCATGTGATTCCGGAGTGTCTGCCGAGTGGTTCTGGCGTAGCCGGCAGTTGATTTTGGCGTGTCCACTAGGTGGTTCTGGGGAGTGGATCAGCTGGTTCTGGCATACTCGGCAGGTGGTACCGGCGTGTCCAGAACTTGGTTCTGGCAAGTCTGAGAGGTGGTTCCGGCACGCCCGACAGGTGATTCCGGAGCATCCGCCAAGTGTTTCTGGCGTACCCGGCGGGTGATTTTCGCCTGTCCGACAGGTGTATCTTGCGAGTCGAGCAGGTGGCTGAGGCATTCTCAGCTGGTGCTTCCGGCATCTCTGGCACGTGGTTCTGGTGTGTCTGAGAGCTGGTTCTGGCATGTCCGGCAGATGATTCCGGAGTGTCCACCAAGTGGTTCTGGTATACCTGGAAGGTGATTTTGGCGTGTCAGGAAGGTGGTTCCGGCTAGTTGAGCAGGTGGATCAGGCGTGCTCGACAGGGGGTTCAGCCGGGTCTGGCAGGTGGTTTCGGTCTGTTCGGTGTGTGGTTCCGGCATCTCAGGCACATGGTTCTGGCACGTCTGAGAGGTGGTTCTGGCCGGCCCGACAGGTGTTTCCGGAGTGTCCTCCAAGTGGTTCTGGCGTAGGTGAAAGGTGATGTTGGCGTGACCGACAGGTGGTTCCAGCCAGACCGGCAGGTGATTCCGGAGTGTCTGCCGAGTGGTTCTGGCGTAGCCGGCAGGTGATTTTGGCGTGTCCAGCGGGTGGTTTTGGCGAGTCAAGCAGGTGGTTCTGTCGTGCTCGGCAGGTGCTTCCGGTGTCATTGGCATGCGGTTCCGGCATGTCTGAGAGGTGGTTCCGCCATGCCCGGCAGTTGATTCCGGAGTGTTCGCCAAGTGGTTCAGGCGTAGCCGACAGGTTCTTTTGCCTGTCCGGCACTGGTTCCGGCGAGTCGAGCCGGTGGTTCTGGCATGTCCAGCAGGTGGTTCCGGTATGCCCGGCAGGTGATTCCGGATTGTCCGGCATGTGGTTTTGGCACCTCTGAGAGGTGGTTCCGGCATGCCCGGCAGGTGATTCCGGAGTGTCCGTCATGTGGTTCTGGCACCTCTGAGAGGTGGTTCCGGCAAGCCCGGCAGTTGGTTACGGAGTGTCTGCCGAGTGGTTCTGGAGTAGCCGGCAGGTGATTCTGGCGTATCCAGCAGGTGGTTCTGTGGAGTGGATCAGGTGGTTCCGGCATACTCGGCACGTGGTACCGGCGTGTCCGGAACATGGTTCTGGCAAGTCTGAGAGGTGGTACCGGCATGCCCGACAGGTGATTCCGGAGTGTTCGCCAAGTGGTTCTGGCGTAGCCGGCAGGTCATTTTGCATGTCCGGCGGTGGTTCCGGCGAGTCGAGCCGGTGGTTGCGGCGTATCCAGCAGGTGTTTCCGGTCTGTCCGGCAGGTGATTCTGGCGTGACCGGCACGAGGTTCTGGCACGTCGGAGAGCTGGTTCCGGCATGCCCGACAGGTGATTCCTGAGTGTCCGACACGTGGTTCTGGCGTACCCGGCAGGTGATTTTGGCGTGTCTGGCAGGTGTTTCTGGCAAGTCGAGCATTTGGCTCAGGCATGCTCAGCAGGTGCTTCCGGCGTGTCTGGCACGTGGTTCTGGTGTGTCTGAGAGCTGGTTCTGGCATGTCCGGCAGATGATTCCGGAGTGTCCACCAAGTGGTTGTGGCATACCCGGCAGGTGATTTTAGCGTGTCATGTAGCTGGATCCGGCGAGTCGAGTAGGTGGTTCCGGCGTGCTCGGCAGGTGGTTCAGGCGGGTCTGGCAGGTGGTTTCGGTCTGTTCGGGGAGTGGTTCCGGCATCTCAGGCACATGGTTCTGGCACGTCTGATAGGTGGTTCCGGCCGGCCCGACAGGTGTTTCCATGGTGTCCGACAAGTGGTTCTGGCATAGCTGGCAGGTGATGTTGACGTGACCCGCAGGTGGTTCCAGCCAGCCAAGCAGGTGATTCCAAAGAGTTCACCAAATGTTTGTGGCGTAGCCGTCAGGTGATTTTGGCGTGTCCAGCAGGTGGTTTTGGCGAGTCGAGCAGATGGTTCTGGCGTGCTCGGCAGGTGCTTCCGGTGTCATTGGCATGTGGTAACGGCATGTCTGAGAGGTGGTTCCGGCATGCCCGGCAGGTGGTTCCGGAGTGTCTGCCGAGTGGTTCTGGCGTAGTCGGCAGCTGATTCTGGCGTGTCCAGCAGGTGGTTCTGGGGAGTGGATCAGGTGGTTCCGGCATACACGGCAGGTGGTACCGGCGTGTCCAGAACATGGTTCTGGCAAGTCTGAGAGGCGGTTCCGGCATGCCCGACAGGTGATTCCGGAGTGTTCGCCAATGGTTCTGGCGTAGCCGGCAGGTCATTTTGCATATCCGGCGGTGGTTCCGGCGAGTCGAGCTGGTGGTTCCGGCGTGTCCGGCAGGTGCTTCTGGCATGACCGGCACGTCTGAGAGTTGGTTCCGGCATGCCCGACAGGTGATTCCGGAGTGTCCGCCACGTGGTTCTGGCGTACCCGGCAGGTGATTTTGGCGTGTCTGGCAGGTTTTTCTTGCAAGTCGAGCATGTGGCTCAGGCATGCTCACTAGGTGCTTCCGGCGTGTCTGGCACGTGGTTCTGGTGTGTCTGAGAGCTGGTTCTGGCATGTCCGGCAGATGATTCCGGAGTGTCCACCAAGTGGTTGTGGCATACCCGGCAGGTGATTTTAGCGTGTCAGGTAGGTGGTTCCGGCGAGTCGAGTAGGTGGTTCCGGCGTGCTCGGCAGGTGGTTCAGGCGGGTCTGGCAGGTGGTTTCGGTCTGTTCGGGGAGTGGTTCCGGCATCTCAGGCACATGGTTCTGGCACGTCTGATAAGTGGTTCTGGCCGGCCCGACAGGTGTTTCCATGGTGTCCGCCAAGTGGTTCTGGCATAGCTGGCAGGTGATGTTGGCGTGACCGGCAGGTGGTTCCAGCCAGCCTGGCATGTGATTCCGAAGAGTTCACCAAATGGTTGTGGCCTAGCCGGCAGGTGATTTTGGCGTGTCCAGCAGGTGGTTTTGGCGAGTCAAGCAGGTTGTTCTGGCGTGCTCGGCGGGTGCTTCAGGTGTCATTAGCATGTGGTTCCGGCATGTCTGAGAGGTGGTTCCGCCAAGCCCGGCAGATGATTCCGGAGTGTTCGCCAAGTGGTTCTGGCATAGCCGGCAGGTGATTTTGCATGTCCGGCAATGGTTCCGGCGAGTCGAGCTGCTGGTTACGGCATGTCCGGCAGGTGGTTCCGGCATGCCCGGCAGGTGATTCCGGAGTGTCCGGCATGTGATTCTGGCACCTCTGAGAGGTGGTTCCGGCATGCCCGGCAGGTGGTTCCGGCGTGTCTGCCGAGTCGTTCTGGCGTAGTCGGCAGGTGATTGTGGTGTGTCCAGCAGGTGGTTCTGAGGAGTGGATCAGGTGGTTCCGGCATACTCTGCAGGTGGTACCGGCGTGTCCGGAACATGGTTCTGGCAAGTCTGAGAGGTGGTTCCGGCATGCCCGACAGGTGATTCCGGAGTGTTCGCCAAGTGGTTCTGGCGTAGCCGGCAGGTCATTTTGAATGTCCGGCGGTGGTTCCGGCGAGTCGAGCCGGTGGTTCTGGCGTGTCCGGCAGGTGATTCTGGCGTGACTGGCACGAGGTTCTGGCACGTCTGAGAGTTGGTTCCGGCATGCCTGACAGGTGATTCCGGAGTGTCCGCCACGTGGTTCTGGTGTACCCGGCAGGTGATTTTGGCGTGTCTGGCAGGTGTTTCTTGCAAGTCGAGCATTTGGCTCAGGCATGCTCAGCAGGTGCTTCCGGCGTGTCTGGCACATGGTTCTGGTGTGTCTGAGAGCTGGTTCTGGCATGTCCGGCAGATGATTCCGGAGTGTCCACCAAGTGGTTGTGGCATACCGGGCAGGTGATTTTAGCGTGTCAGGTAGGTGGTTCCAGCGAGTCGAGTAGGTGTTTCCGGCGTGCTCGGCAGGTGGTTCAGGCGGGTCTGGCAGGTGGTTTCGGTCTGTTCGGGGTGTGGTTCCGGCGTCTCAGGCACATGGTTCTGGCACGTCTGATAGGTGGTTCAGGCCGGCCCGACAGGTGTTTCCATGGTGTCCGCCAAGTGGTTCTGGCATAGCTGGCAGGTGATGTTTGTGTGACCGGCACGTGATTCCAGAAAGCCAGGCAGGTGATTCCGAAGAGTTCACCAAATGGTTGTGGCCTAGCCGGCAGGTGATTTCGGCGTGTCCTGCAGGTGGTTTTGGCGAGTCAAGCAGGTCGTTCTGGCGTGCTCGGCAGGTGCTTGCGGTTTCATTGGCATGTGGTTCCGGCATGTCTGAGAGGTGGTTCCGCCATGCCCGGCAGGTGATTCCGGAGTGTTCGCCAAGTGGTTCTGGCGTAGCCGGCAGGTGATTTTGCATGTCCGGCAATGGTTCCGGCGAGTCGAGCCGGTGGTTCCGGCATGTCCGGCAGTTGATTCCGGCATGTCCAGCAGGTGGTTCTGAGAAGTGGATCAGGTGGTTCCGGCAGGCACGGCAGGTGATTCCGGAGTGTCCGGCATGTGATTCTGTCACCTCTGAGAGGTTGTTCTGGCATGCCCGGCAGGTGATACCACAGTGTCCGGCATTTGGTTCTGGCACCTCTGACAGGTGGTTCCAGGATGCCTGGCATGTGATTCCGGAGTGTCTGCCGAGTGGTTCTGGCGTGTCCAGCAGGTGTTTCCGGTCTTTCCGGCAGGTGGTTCTGGCGTGTCCGGCACGAGGTTCTGGCACGTCTGAGAGTTGGTTCCGGCATGCCCGACAGGTGATTCCGGAGTGTCCGCCACGTGGTTCCGGCGTACCCGGCAGGTGATTTTGGCGTGTCTGGCAGGTGTTTCTTGCAAGTCGAGCATGTGGCTCAGGCATGAATAGCAGGTGCTTCCGGCCTGTCCGGCACGTGGTTCTGGTGTGTCTGAGAGCTGGTTCTGGCATGTCCGGCAGATTATTCCGGAGTGTCCACCAAGTGGTTGTGGAATACCCGGCAGGTGATTTTAGCGTGTCAGGTAGGTGGTTCCGGCGAGTCGAGTTGGTGGTTCCGGCGTGCTCGGCAGGTGGTTCAGGCGGGTCTGGCAGGTGGTTTCGGTCTGTTCGGTGTGTGGTTCCGGCATCTAAGGCACATGGTTCCGGCACGTCTGATAGGTGGTTCCGGCCGGCCCGACAGGTGTTTCCATGGTGTCCGCCAAGTGGTTCTGGCATAGCAGGCAGGTGACGTTGGCGTGACCGGCAGGTGGTTCCAGCCAGCCCGGCAGGTGATTCCGAAGTTTTCACCAAATTGGTGTGGCGTAGCCGGAATCTGATTTTTGCATGTCCAGCAGGTGGTTTTGGCGAGTCGAGCAGGTGGTTCTGGCGTGCTCGGCAGGTGCTTCCGGTGTCATTGGCATGTGGTTCCGGCATGTCTGAGAGGTGGTTCCGCCATGCCCGGCAGGTGATTCCGGAGTGTTTGCCAAGTGGTTCTGGCGTAGCCGGCAGGTGATTTTGCATGTCCGGCAATGGTTCCGGGGAGTCGAGCCGGTGGTTCCGGCATGTCCGGCAGGTGGTTCCGGCATGCCCGGCAGGTGATTCCGCAGTCTCCGTCATTTGGTCCTGGCACCTCTGAGAGGTGGTTCAGGCATGCCCGACAGGTGATTCCGGAGTGTTCGCCAAGTGGTTCTGGCGTAGCCGGCAGGTCATTTTGCATGTCCAGCGGTGGTTCCGGCGGGTCGAGCCGGTGGTTCCGGCGTAGCCGGCAGTTGCTCTTGGCGTGTCCACTAGGTGGTTCTGGGGAGTGGATCAGCTGGTTCCGGCATACTCGGCAGGTGGTACCGGCGTGTCCAGAACATGGTTCTGGCAAGTCTGAGAGGTGGTTCCGGCACGCCCGACCGTGATTCCGGAGCGTCCGACAAGTGTTTCTGGCGTACCCGGCAGGTGATTTTGGCATGTCCGACAGGCGTTTCTTGCGAGTCGAGCAGGTGGCTCAGGCATGCTCAGCTGGTGCTTCCGGCGTCTCTGGCACGTGGTTCTGGTGTGTCTGAGAGCTGGTTCTGGCATGTCCGGCAGATGATTCCGGAGTGTCCACCAAGTGGTTCTGGTATACCTGGCAGGTGATTTTGGCGTGTCAGGAAGGTGGTTCCGGCTAGTTGAGCAGGTGGATCAGGCGTGCTCGCCAGGGGGTTCATGCGGGTCTGGCAGGTGGTTTCGGTCTGTTCGGGGAGTGGTTCCGGCATCTCAGGCACATGGTTCTGGCATGTCTGAGAGGTGGTTCCGGCCGGCCGGAGAGGTGTTTCCGGAGTGTCCGCCAAGTGGTTCTGGCGTAGGTGAAAGGCGACGTTGGCGTGACAGGTAGGTGGTTCCAGCCAGCCCGAAGGTGATTCCAGAGTGTCTGCGGTGTGGTTCTGGCGTAGCTGGCAGGTGATTTTGGCGTGTCCAGCAGGTGGTTCCGGCGAGATCGGCAGGTGGTACCAGCGTGTCCGGAACATGGTTCTGGCACGGCTGAGAGATGGTTCCGTCATGCCCGGCAGGTGAATCCGGAGTGTCCGGCTTGTGGTTCTGGCACCTCTGAGATGTGGTTCCCCCATGCCCGGCAGGTGATTCCGGAGTGTTCGGCATGTGGTTCTGGCACCTCTGAGAGGTGGTTCCAGCATGCCCGGCTGGTGGTTCCGGAGTGTCTGCCTAGTGGTTCTGGCGTAGTCGGCAGGTGATTCTGGCGTGTCCAGCAGGTGGTTCTGGGGAGTGGATCAGGTGGTTCCGGCATTCTCGGCAGGTGGTACCGGCGTGTCCGGAACATGGTTCTGGCAAGTCTGAGATGCGGTTCCGGCATGCCCGACAGGTGATTCCGGAGTGTTCGCCAAGTGGTTCTGGCGTAGCCGGCAGGTCATTTTGCATGTCCGGCGGTGGTTCCGCGAGTCGAGCCGGTGGTTCCTGTGTGTCCGGCAGGTGGTTCTGCCGTGACCGGCACGAGATTCTGGCACGTCTTAGAGTTGGTTCCGGCGTGCCCGACAGGTGATTCCGGAGTGTCCGCCACGTGGTTCTGGCATACCCGGCAGGTGATTTTGGCATGTCTGGCAGGTGTTTCTTGCACGTCGAGCATTTGGCTCAGGCATGCTCAGCAGGTGCTTCCGGCGTGTCTGGCAGGTGGTTCTGGTGTGTCTGAGAGCTGGTTCTGGCATGTCTGGCAGATGATTCCCGAGTGTCCACCAAGTGGTTGTGGCATACCCGGCTGGTGATTTTAGCGTGTCAGGTAGGTGGTTCCAGCGAGTCGAGTAGGTGGTTCCGGCGTGCTCGGCAGGTGGTTCAGGCGGGTCTGGCAGGTGGTTTCGGTCTGTTCGGGGAGTGGTTCCGGCATCTCAGGCACATGGTTCTGGCACGTCTGATAGGTGGTTCCGGCCGGCCCGACAGGTGTTTCCATGGTGTCCGCCAAGTGGTTCTGGCATAGCTGGCAGGTGATGTTGGCGTGACCGGCAGGTGGTTCCAGACAGCCCGGCAGGTGATTCCGAAGTGTTCACCAAATGCTTGTGGAGTAGCCGGAATCTGATTTTGGCATGTCCAGCAGGTGGTTTTGGCGAGTCGAGCAGGTGGTTCTGGCGTGCTCGGCAGGTGCTTCCGGTGTCATCGGCATGTGGTTCCGGCATGTCTGAGAGGTGGTTCCGCCATGCCCGGCAGGTGATTCCAGAGTGTTCGCCAAGTGGTTCTGACGTAGCCGGCAGGTGATTTTGCATGTCCGGCAATGGTTCTGGCGAGTCGAGCCGGTGGTTCCGGCATGTCCGGCAGGTGGTTCCGGCATGACCGGCAGGTGATACCGGAGTGTTCGCCAAGTGGTTCTGGCGTAGCCGGCAGGTCATTTTGCATGTCCGGCGGTGGTTCCGGCGAGTCGAGCCGGTGGTTGCGGCGTATCCAGCAGGTGTTTCCGGTCTGTCCGGCAGGTGATTCTATCGTGACCGGCACGAGGTTCTGGCACGTCGGAGATCTGGTTCCAGCATGCCCGACAGGTGATTCCAGAGTGTCCGCCACGTGGTTCTGGCGTACCCGGCAGGTGATTTTGGTGTGTCTGGCTGGTGTTTCTGGCAAGTCGAGCATGTGGCTCAGGCATGCTCAGCAGGTGCTTCCGGCGTGTCTGGCACGTGGTTCTGGTGTGTCTGAGAGCTGGTTCTGGCATGTCCGGCAGATGATTCCGGAGTGTCCACCAAGTGGTTGTGGCATACCCGGCAGGTGATTTTAGCGTGTCATGTAGCTGGATCCGGCGAGTCGAGTAGGTGGTTCCGGCGTGCTCGGTAGGTGGTTCAGGCGGGTCTGGCAGGTGGTTTCGGTCTGTTCGGGGTGTGTTTCTGGCATCTCAGGCACATGGTTCTGGCACGTCTGATAGGTGGTTCCGGCCGGCCCGACAGGTGTTTCCATGGTGTCTGCCAAGTGGTTCTGGCATAGCTGGCAGGTGATGTTGGCGTGACCCGCAGGTGGTTCCAGACAGCCCGGCAGGTGATACCGAAGAGTTCACCAAATGTTTGTGGCGTAGCCGGCAGGCGATTTTGGCGTGTCCAGCAGGTGGTTTTGGCGAGTCGAGCAGGTGGATCTGGCGGGCTCGGCAGGTGCTTCCGGTGTCATTGGCATGTGGTTCTGGCATGTCTGAGAGGTGGTTCCGCCATGCCCGGCAGGTGAATCCGGAGTGTTCGCCAAGTGGTTCTGGCGTAGCCGGCAGGTGATTTTGCATGTCCGGCAATGGTTCCGGCGAGTCGAGCCGGTGGTTCTGGAATGTCCGGCAGGTGGTTCCGGCATGTCCAGCACGTGGTTCCAGCATGCCGGGCAGGTGATTCCAGAGTGTCCGGCATGTGGTTCTGGCACCTCTGAGAGGTGGTTCCGGCATGCCCGGCAGGTGATACCGGAGTGTCCGGCAATTGGTTCAGGCACCTCTGAGAGGTGGTTCCGGAATGCCTGGCCTGTGATTCCGGAGTGTCTGCCGAGTGGTTCTGGCGTAGCCGGCAGTTGATTTTGGCGTGTCCACTAGGTGGTTCTGGGGAGTGGATCAGCTGGTTCCGGCATACTCGGCAGGTGGTACCGGCGTGTCCAGAACATGGTTCTGGCAAGTCTGACAGGTGGTTCCGGCACGCCCGACAGGTGATTCCGGAGCGTCCGCCAAGTGTTTCTGGCGTAACCGGGGGGTGATTTACGCCTGTCCGACAGGTGTATCTTGCGAGTTGAGCAGGTGGCTCAGGCATGCTCAGCTGGTTCTTCCGGCATCTCTGGCACGTGGTTCTGGTGTGTCTGAGAGCTGGTTCTGGCATCTCCGGAAGATGATTCCGGAGTGTTCCCCAAGTGGTTCTGGCATAGCCGGCAGGTGATTTTGCATGTCCGGCAATGGTTCCGGCGAGTCGAGCCGCTGGTTCCGGCATGTCCGGCAGGTGGTTCCGGCATGCCCGGCAGGTGATTCCGGAGTGTCCGGCATGTGGTTCTGGCACCTCTGAGAGGTGGTTCCGGCATGCCCGGCAGGTGGTTCCGGCGTGTCTGCCGAGTGGTTCTGGCGTAGTCGGCAGGTGATTGTGGCGTGTCCAGCAGGTGGTTCTGAGGAGTGGATCAGGTGGTTCCGGAATACTCTGCAGGTGGTACCAGAGTGTCCGGAACATGGTTCTGGCAAGTCTGAGAGGTGGTTCCGGCATGCCCGACAGGTGATTCCGGAGTGTCCGCCACGTGGTTCTGGCGTACCCGGCAGGTGATTTTGGCGTGTCTGGCAGGTGTTTCTTGCAAGTCGAGCATGTGGCTCAGGCATGCTCAGCAGGTGCTTCCAGCGTGTCTGGCACATGGTTCTGGTGTGTCTGAGAGCTGGTTCTGGCATGTCCGGCAGATGATTCCGGAGTGTCCACCAAGTGGTTGTGGCATACCCGGCAGGTGATTTTAGCGTGTCAGGTAGGTGTTTCCAGCGAGTCGAGTAGGTGGTTCCGGCGTGATCGGCAGGTGGTTCAGGCGGGTCTGGCAGGTGGTTTCGGTCTTTTCGGGGTGTGGTTCCGGCGTCTCAGGCACATGGTTCTGGCACGTCTGATAGGTGGTTCCGGCCGGTCCGACAGGTGTTTCCATGGTGTCCGCCAAGTGGTTCTGGCATAGCTGGCAGGTGATGTTTGTGTGACCGGCACGTGGTTCCAGAAAGCCCGGCAGGTGATTCCGAAGAGTTCACCAAATTGTTGTGGCCTAGCCGGCAGGTGATTTCGGCGTGTCCTGCAGGTGGTTTTGGCGAGTCAAGCAGGTCGTTCTGGCGTGCTCGGCAGGTGCTTGCGGTTTCATTGGCATGTGGTTCCGGCATGTCTGAGAGGTGGTTCCGTCATGCCCGGCAGGTGAATCCGGAGTGTCCGGCATGTGGTTCTGGCACCTCTGAGATGTGGTTCCCATATGCCCGGCAGGTGATTCCGCAGTGTTCGGCATGTGGTTCTGGCACCTCTGAGAGGTGGTTCCGGCATGCCCGGCAGGTGGTTCCGGAGTGTCTGCCTAGTGGTTCTGGCGTAGTCGGCAGGTGATTCTGGCGTGTCCAGCAGGTGGTTCTGGGGAGTGGATCAGGTGGTTCCGGCATTCTCGGCAGGTGGTACCGGCGTGTCCGGAACATGGTTCTGGCAAGTCTGAGAGGCGGTTCCGGCATGCCCGACAGGTGATTCCGGAGTGTTCGCCAAGTTGTTCTGGCGTAGCCGGCAGGTCATTTTGCATGTCCGGTGGTGGTTCCGCGAGTCGAGCCGGTGGTTCCGGTGTGTCCGGCAGGTGGTTCTGGCGTGACCGGCACGAGGTTCTGGCACGTCTGAGAGTTGGTTCCGGCATGCCCGACATGTTTTGGCGAGTCAAGCAGGTCGTTCTGGCGTGCTCGGCAGGTGCTTGCGGTTTCATTGGCATGTGGTTCCGGCATGTCTGAGAGGTGGTTCCGCCATGCCCGGCAGGTGATTCCGGAGTGTTCGCCAAGTGGTTCTGGCGTAGCCGGCAGGTGATTTTGCATGTCCGGCAATGGTTCCGGCGAGTCGAGCCGGTGGTTCCGGCATGTCCGGCAGGTGATTCCGGCATGTCCAGCAGGTGGTTCTGAGAAGTGGATCAGGTGGTTCCGGCAGGCACGGCAGGTGATTACGGAGTGTCTGGCATGTGTGTCTGTCACCTCTGAGAGTTTGTTCTGGCATGCCCGGCAGGTGATACCAGAGTGTCCGGCATTTGGTTCTGGCACCTCTGACAGGTGGTTCCGGGATGCCTGGCATGTGATTCTGGAGTGTCTGCCGAGTGGTTCTGGCGTGTCCAGCAGGTGTTTCCGGTCTTTCCGGCAGGTGGTTCTGCCGTGTCCGGCACGAGGTTCTGGCACGTCTCAGAGTTGGTTCCGGCATGCCCGACAGGTGATTCCGGAGTGTCAGCCACGTGGTTCTGGCGTAGGCGGCAGGTGATTTTGCATGTCCGGCAATGGTTCCGGCGAGTCGAGCCGCTGGTTCCGGCATGTCCGGCAGGTGGTTCCGGCATGCCCGGCAGGTGATTCCGGAGTGTCCGGCATGTGGTTCTGGCACCTCTGAGAGGTGGTTCCGGCATGCCCGGCAGGTGGTTCCGGCGTGTCTGCCGAGTGGTTCTGGCGTAGTCGGCTGGTGATTGTGGCGTGTCCAGCAGGTGGTTCTGAGGAGTGGATCAGGTGGTTCCGGCATACTCTGCAGGTGGTACCGGCGTGTCCGGAACATGGTTCTCGCAAGTCTGAGAGGCGGTTCCGGCATGCCCGACAGGTGATTCCGGAGTGTTCGCCAAGTGGTTCTGGCGTAGCCGGCAGGTCATTTTGCATGTCCGGCGGTGGTTCCGCGAGTCGAGCCGGTGGTTCCGGTGTGTCCGGCAGGTGGTTCTGGCGTGACTGGCACGAGGTTCTGGCACGTCTGAGAGTTGGTTCCGGCATGCCCAACAGGTGATTCCGGAGTGTCCGCCACGTGGTTCTGGCGTACCCGGCAGGTGATTTTGGCGTTTCTGGCAGGTGTTTCTTGCAAGTCGAGCATTTGGCTCAGGCATGCTCAGCAGGTGCTTCCGGCGTGTCTGGCAGGTGGTTCTGGTGTGTCTGAGAGCTGGTTCTGGCATGTCTGGCAGATGATTCCGGAGTGTCCACCAAGTGGTTGTGGCATACCCGGCAGGTGATTTTAGCGTGTCAGGTAGGTGGTTCCAGCGAGTCGAGTAGGTGGTTCCGGCGTGCTCGGCAGGTGGTTCAGGCGGGTCTGGCAGGTGGTTTCGGTCTGTTCGGGGAGTGGTTCCGGCATCTCAGGCACATGGTTCTGGCACGTCTGATAAGTGGTTCTGGCCGGCCCGACAGGTGTTTCCATGGTGTCCGCCAAGTGGTTCTGGCATAGCTGGCAGGTGATGTTGGCGTGACCGGCAGGTGGTTCCAGCCAGCCTGGCATGTGATTCCGAAGAGTTCACCAAATGGTTGTGGCCTAGCCGGCAGGTGTTTTTGGCGTGTCCAGCAGGTGGTTTTGGCGAGTCAAGCAGGTTGTTCTGGCGTGCTCGGCGGGTGCTTCAGGTGTCATTAGCATGTGGTTCCGGCATGTCTGAGAGGTGGTTCCGCCATGCCCGGCAGATGATTCCGGAGCGTCCGCCAAGTGTTTCTGGCGTACCCGGCGGGTGATTTTCGCCTGTCCGACAGGTGTATCTTGCGAGTCGAGCAGGTGGCTGAGGCATGCTCAGCTGGTGCTTCCGGCATCTCTGGCACGTGGTTCTGGTGTGTCTGAGAGCTGGTTCTGGCATGTCCGGCAGATGATTCCGGAGTGTCCACCAAGTGGTTCTGGTATACCTGGAAGGTGATTTTGGCGTGTCAGGAAGGTGGTTCCGGCTAGTTGAGCAGGTGGATCAGGCGTGCTCGACAGGGGGTTCAGCCGGGTCTGGCAGGTGGTTTCGGTCTGTTCGGGGAGTGGTTCCGGCATCTCAGGCACATGGTTCTGGCACGTCTGAGAGGTGGTTCTGGCCGGCCCGACAGGTGTTTCCGGAGTGTCCTCCAAGTGGTTCTGGCGTAGGTGAAAGGTGATGTTGGCGTGACCGACAGGTGGTTCCAGCCAGACCGGCAGGTGATTCCGGAGTGTCTGCCGAGTGGTTCTGGCGTAGCCGGCAGGTGATTTTGGCGTGTCCAGCGGGTGGTTTTGGCGAGTCAAGCAGGTGGTTCTGTCGTGCTCGGCAGGTGCTTCCGGTGTCATTGGCATGCGGTTCCGGCATGTCTGAGAGGTGGTTCCGCCATGCCCGGCAGTTGATTCCGGAGTGTTCGCCAAGTGGTTCAGGCGTAGCCGACAGGTTCTTTTGCCTGTCCGGCACTGGTTCCGGCGAGTCGAGCCGGTGGTTCTGGCATGTCCAGCAGGTGGTTCCGGTATGCCCGGCAGGTGATTCCGGATTGTCCGGCATGTGGTTTTGGCACCTCTGAGAGGTGGTTCCGGCATGCCCGGCAGGTGATTCCGGAGTGTCCGTCATGTGGTTCTGGCACCTCTGAGAGGTGGTTCCGGCAAGCCCGGCAGTTGGTTACGGAGTGTCTGCCGAGTGGTTCTGGAGTAGCCGGCAGGTGATTCTGGCGTATCCAGCAGGTGGTTCTGTGGAGTGGATCAGGTGGTTCCGGCATACTCGGCACGTGGTACCGGCGTGTCCGGAACATGGTTCTGGCAAGTCTGAGAGGTGGTACCGGCATGCCCGACAGGTGATTCCGGAGTGTTCGCCAAGTGGTTCTGGCGTAGCCGGCAGGTCATTTTGCATGTCCGGCGGTGGTTCCGGCGAGTCGAGCCGGTGGTTGCGGCGTATCCAGCAGGTGTTTCCGGTCTGTCCGGCAGGTGATTCTGGCGTGACCGGCACGAGGTTCTGGCACGTCGGAGAGCTGGTTCCGGCATGCCCGACAGGTGATTCCTGAGTGTCCGACACGTGGTTCTGGCGTACCCGGCAGGTGATTTTGGCGTGTCTGGCAGGTGTTTCTGGCAAGTCGAGCATTTGGCTCAGGCATGCTCAGCAGGTGCTTCCGGCGTGTCTGGCACGTGGTTCTGGTGTGTCTGAGAGCTGGTTCTGGCATGTCCGGCAGATGATTCCGGAGTGTCCACCAAGTGGTTGTGGCATACCCGGCAGGTGATTTTAGCGTGTCATGTAGCTGGATCCGGCGAGTCGAGTAGGTGGTTCCGGCGTGCTCGGCAGGTGGTTCAGGCGGGTCTGGCAGGTGGTTTCGGTCTGTTCGGGGAGTGGTTCCGGCATCTCAGGCACATGGTTCTGGCACGTCTGATAGGTGGTTCCGGCCGGCCCGACAGGTGTTTCCATGGTGTCCGACAAGTGGTTCTGGCATAGCTGGCAGGTGATGTTGACGTGACCCGCAGGTGGTTCCAGCCAGCCAAGCAGGTGATTCCAAAGAGTTCACCAAATGTTTGTGGCGTAGCCGTCAGGTGATTTTGGCGTGTCCAGCAGGTGGTTTTGGCGAGTCGAGCAGATGGTTCTGGCGTGCTCGGCAGGTGCTTCCGGTGTCATTGGCATGTGGTAACGGCATGTCTGAGAGGTGGTTCCGGCATGCCCGGCAGGTGGTTCCGGAGTGTCTGCCGAGTGGTTCTGGCGTAGTCGGCAGCTGATTCTGGCGTGTCCAGCAGGTGGTTCTGGGGAGTGGATCAGGTGGTTCCGGCATACTCGGCAGGTGGTACCGGCGTGTCCGGAACATGGTTCTGGCAAGTCTGAGAGGCGGTTCCGGCATGCCCGACAGGTGATTCCGGAGTGTTCGCCAATGGTTCTGGCGTAGCCGGCAGGTCATTTTGCATATCCGGCGGTGGTTCCGGCGAGTCGAGCTGGTGGTTCCGGCGTGTCCGGCAGGTGCTTCTGGCATGACCGGCACGTCTGAGAGTTGGTTCCGGCATGCCCGACAGGTGATTCCGGAGTGTCCGCCACGTGGTTCTGGCGTACCCGGCAGGTGATTTTGGCGTGTCTGGCAGGTTTTTCTTGCAAGTCGAGCATTTGGCTCAGGCATGCTCACTAGGTGCTTCCGGCGTGTCTGGCACGTGGTTCTGGTGTGTCTGAGAGCTGGTTCTGGCATGTCCAGCAGATGATTCCGGAGTGTCCACCAAGTGGTTGTGGCATACCCGGCAGGTGATTTTAGCGTGTCAGGTAGGTGGTTCCAGCGAGTCGAGTAGGTGGTTCCGGCGTGCTCGGCAGGTGGTTCAGGCGGGTCTGGCAGGTGGTTTCGGTCTGTTCGGGGAGTGGTTCCGGCATCTCAGGCACATGGTTCTGGCACGTCTGATAAGTGGTTCTGGCCGGCCCGACAGGTGTTTCCATGGTGTCCGCCAAGTGGTTCTGGCATAGCTGGCAGGTGATGTTGGCGTGACCGGCAGGTGGTTCCAGCCAGCCTGGCATGTGATTCCGAAGAGTTCACCAAATGGTTGTGGCCTAGCCGGCAGGTGATTTTGGCGTGTCCAGCAGGTGGTTTTGGCGAGTCAAGCAGGTTGTTCTGGCGTGCTCGGCGGGTGCTTCAGGTGTCATTAGCATGTGGTTCCGGCATGTCTGAGAGGTGGTTCCGCCATGCCCGGCAGATGATTCCGGAGTGTTCGCCAAGTGGTTCTGGCGTAGCCGGCAGGTGATTTTGCATGTCCGGCAATGGTTCCGGCGAGTCGAGCCGGTGGTTCCGGCATGTCCGGCAGGTGGTTCCGGCATGACCGGCAGGTGATACCGGAGTGTTCGCCAAGTGGTTCTGGCGTATCCGGCAGGTGATTTTGCATGTCCGGCAATGGATCCGGCGAGTCGAGCCGGTGGTTCCGGAATGTCCGGCAGGTGGTTCCGGCATGTCCGGCAAGTGGTTCCGGCATGCACGGCAGGTGATACCGGAGTCTCCGGCATTTGGTTCTGGCACCTCTTAGAGGTGGTTCCGGAATGCCTGTCATGTGATTCCGGAGTGTCTGCCGAGTGGTTCTGGCGTAGCCGGCAGTTGATTTTGGCGTGTCCACTAGGTGGTTCTGGGGAGTGGATCAGCTGGTTCTGGCATACTCGGCAGGTGGTACCGGCGTGTCCAGAACTTGGTTCTGGCAAGTCTGAGAGGTGGCTCCGGCACGCCCGACAGGTGATTCCGGAGCGTCCGCCAAGTGTTTCTGGCGTACCCGGCGGGTGATTTTCGCCTGTCCGACAGGTGTATCTTGCGAGTCGAGCAGGTGGCTGAGGCATGCTCAGCTGGTGCTTCCGGCATCTCTGGCACGTGGTTCTGGTGTGTCTGAGAGCTGGTTCTGGCATGTCCGGCAGATGATTCCGGAGTGTCCACCAAGTGGTTCTGGTATACCTGGAAGGTGATTTTGGCGTGTCAGGAAGGTGGTTCCGGCTAGTTGAGCAGGTGGATCAGGCGTGCTCGACAGGGGGTTCAGCCGGGTCTGGCAGGTGGTTTCGGTCTGTTCGGGGAGTGGTTCCGGCATCTCAGGCACATGGTTCTGGCACGTCTGAGAGGTGGTTCTGGCCGGCCCGACAGGTGTTTCCGGAGTGTCCTCCAAGTGGTTCTGGCGTAGGTGAAAGGTGATGTTGGCGTGACCGACAGGTGGTTCCAGCCAGACCGGCAGGTGATTCCGGAGTGTCTGCCGAGTGGTTCTGGCGTAGCCGGCAGGTGATTTTGGCGTGTCCAGCGGGTGGTTTTGGCGAGTCAAGCAGGTGGTTCTGTCGTGCTCGGCAGGTGCTTCCGGTGTCATTGGCATGTGGTTCCGGCATGTCTGAGAGGTGGTTCCGCCATGCCCGGCAGTTGATTCCGGAGTGTTCGCCAAGTGGTTCAGGCGTAGCCGACAGGTTCTTTTGCCTGTCCGGCACTGGTTCCGGCGAGTCGAGCCGGTGGTTCTGGCATGTCCAGCAGGTGGTTCCGGTATGCCCGGCAGGTGATTCCGGATTGTCCGGCATGTGGTTTTGGCACCTCTGAGAGGTGGTTCCGGCATGCCCGGCAGGTGATTCCGGAGTGTCCGTCATGTGGTTCTGGCACCTCTGAGAGGTGGTTCCGGCAAGCCCGGCAGTTGGTTACGGAGTGTCTGCCGAGTGGTTCTGGAGTAGCCGGCAGGTGATTCTGGCGTATCCAGCAGGTGGTTCTGTGGAGTGGATCAGGTGGTTCCGGCATACTCGGCACGTGGTACCGGCGTGTCCGGAACATGGTTCTGGCAAGTCTGAGAGGTGGTACCGGCATGCCCGACAGGTGATTCCGGAGTGTTCGCCAAGTGGTTCTGGCGTAGCCGGCAGGTCATTTTGCATGTCCGGCGGTGGTTCCGGCGAGTCGAGCCGGTGGTTGCGGCGTATCCAGCAGGTGTTTCCGGTCTGTCCGGCAGGTGATTCTGGCGTGACCGGCACGAGGTTCTGGCACGTCGGAGAGCTGGTTCCGGCATGCCCGACAGGTGATTCCTGAGTGTCCGACACGTGGTTCTGGCGTACCCGGCAGGTGATTTTGGCGTGTCTGGCAGGTGTTTCTGGCAAGTCGAGCATTTGGCTCAGGCATGCTCAGCAGGTGCTTCCGGCGTGTCTGGCACGTGGTTCTGGTGTGTCTGAGAGCTGGTTCTGGCATGTCCGGCAGATGATTCCGGAGTGTCCACCAAGTGGTTGTGGCATACCCGGCAGGTGATTTTAGCGTGTCATGTAGCTGGATCCGGCGAGTCGAGTAGGTGGTTCCGGCGTGCTCGGCAGGTGGTTCAGGCGGGTCTGGCAGGTGGTTTCGGTCTGTTCGGGGTGTGGTTCCGGCATCTCAGGCACATGGTTCTGGCACGTCTGATAGGTGGTTCCGGCCGGCCCGACAGGTGTTTCCATGGTGTCCGACAAGTGGTTCTGGCATAGCTGGCAGGTGATGTTGACGTGACCCGCAGGTGGTTCCAGCCAGCCAAGCAGGTGATTCCAAAGAGTTCACCAAATGTTTGTGGCGTAGCCGTCAGGTGATTTTGGCGTGTCCAGCAGGTGGTTTTGGCGAGTCGAGCAGATGGTTCTGGCGTGCTCGGCAGGTGCTTCCGGTGTCATTGGCATGTGGTAACGGCATGTCTGAGAGGTGGTTCCGGCATGCCCGGCAGGTGGTTCCGGAGTGTCTGCCGAGTGGTTCTGGCGTAGTCGGCAGCTGATTCTGGCGTGTCCAGCAGGTGGTTCTGGGGAGTGGATCAGGTGGTTCCGGCATACTCGGCAGGTGGTACCGGCGTGTCCGGAACATGGTTCTGGCAAGTCTGAGAGGCGGTTCCGGCATGCCCGACAGGTGATTCCGGAGTGTTCGCCAATGGTTCTGGCGTAGCCGGCAGGTCATTTTGCATATCCGGCGGTGGTTCCGGCGAGTCGAGCTGGTGGTTCCGGCGTGTCCGGCAGGTGCTTCTGGCATGACCGGCACGTCTGAGAGTTGGTTCCGGCATGCCCGACAGGTGATTCCGGAGTGTCCGCCACGTGGTTCTGGCGTACCCGGCAGGTGATTTTGGCGTGTCTGGCAGGTTTTTCTTGCAAGTCGAGCATTTGGCTCAGGCATGCTCACTAGGTGCTTCCGGCGTGTCTGGCACGTGGTTCTGGTGTGTCTGAGAGCTGGTTCTGGCATGTCCAGCAGATGATTCCGGAGTGTCCACCAAGTGGTTGTGGCATACCCGGCAGGTGATTTTAGCGTGTCAGGTAGGTGGTTCCAGCGAGTCGAGTAGGTGGTTCCGGCGTGCTCGGCAGGTGGTTCAGGCGGGTCTGGCAGGTGGTTTCGGTCTGTTCGGGGAGTGGTTCCGGCATCTCAGGCACATGGTTCTGGCACGTCTGATAAGTGGTTCTGGCCGGCCCGACAGGTGTTTCCATGGTGTCCGCCAAGTGGTTCTGGCATAGCTGGCAGGTGATGTTGGCGTGACCGGCAGGTGGTTCCAGCCAGCCTGGCATGTGATTCCGAAGAGTTCACCAAATGGTTGTGGCCTAGCCGGCAGGTGATTTTGGCGTGTCCAGCAGGTGGTTTTGGCGAGTCAAGCAGGTTGTTCTGGCGTGCTCGGCGGGTGCTTCAGGTGTCATTAGCATGTGGTTCCGGCATGTCTGAGAGGTGGTTCCGCCATGCCCGGCAGATGATTCCGGAGTGTTCGCCAAGTGGTTCTGGCGTAGCCGGCAGGTGATTTTGCATGTCCGGCAATGGTTCCGGCGAGTCGAGCCGGTGGTTCCGGCATGTCCGGCAGGTGGTTCCGGCATGACCGGCAGGTGATACCGGAGTGTTCGCCAAGTGGTTCTGGCGTATCCGGCAGGTGATTTTGCATGTCCGGCAATGGATCCGGCGAGTCGAGCCGGTGGTTCCGGAATGTCCGGCAGGTGGTTCCGGCATGTCCGGCAAGTGGTTCCGGCATGCACGGCAGGTGATACCGGAGTCTCCGGCATTTGGTTCTGGCACCTCTTAGAGGTGGTTCCGGAATGCCTGTCATGTGATTCCGGAGTGTCTGCCGAGTGGTTCTGGCGTAGCCGGCAGTTGATTTTGGCGTGTCCACTAGGTGGTTCTGGGGAGTGGATCAGCTGGTTCTGGCATACTCGGCAGGTGGTACCGGCGTGTCCAGAACTTGGTTCTGGCAAGTCTGAGAGGTGGTTCTGGCACGCCCGACAGGTGATTCTGGAGCGTCCGCCAAGTGTTTCTGGCGTACCCGGCGGGTGATTTTCGCCTGTCCGACAGGTGTATCTTGCGAGTCGAGCAGGTGGCTGAGGCATGCTCAGCTGGTGCTTCCGGCATCTCTGGCACGTGGTTCTGGTGTGTCTGAGAGCTGGTTCTGGCATGTCCGGCAGATGATTCCGGAGTGTCCACCAAGTGGTTCTGGTATACCTGGAAGGTGATTTTGGCGTGTCAGGAAGGTGGTTCCGGCTAGTTGAGCAGGTGGATCAGGCGTGCTCGACAGGGGGTTCAGCCGGGTCTGGCAGGTGGTTTCGGTCTGTTCGGGGAGTGGTTCCGGCATCTCAGGCACATGGTTCTGGCACGTCTGAGAGGTGGTTCTGGCCGGCCCGACAGGTGTTTCCGGAGTGTCCTCCAAGTGGTTCTGGCGTAGGTGAAAGGTGATGTTGGCGTGACCGACAGGTGGTTCCAGCCAGACCGGCAGGTGATTCCGGAGTGTCTGCCGAGTGGTTCTGGCGTAGCCGGCAGGTGATTTTGGCGTGTCCAGCGGGTGGTTTTGGCGAGTCAAGCAGGTGGTTCTGTCGTGCTCGGCAGGTGCTTCCGGTGTCATTGGCATGCGGTTCCGGCATGTCTGAGAGGTGGTTCCGCCATGCCCGGCAGTTGATTCCGGAGTGTTCGCCAAGTGGTTCAGGCGTAGCCGACAGGTTCTTTTGCCTGTCCGGCACTGGTTCCTGCGAGTCGAGCCGGTGGTTCTGGCATGTCCAGCAGGTGGTTCCGGTATGCCCGGCAGGTGATTCCGGATTGTCCGGCATGTGGTTTTGGCACCTCTGAGAGGTGGTTCCGGCATGCCCGGCAGGTGATTCCGGAGTGTCCGTCATGTGGTTCTGGCACCTCTGAGAGGTGGTTCCGGCAAGCCCGGCAGTTGGTTACGGAGTGTCTGCCGAGTGGTTCTGGAGTAGCCGGCAGGTGATTCTGGCGTATCCAGCAGGTGGTTCTGTGGAGTGGATCAGGTGGTTCCGGCATACTCGGCACGTGGTACCGGCGTGTCCGGAACATGGTTCTGGCAAGTCTGAGAGGTGGTACCGGCATGCCCGACAGGTGATTCCGGAGTGTTCGCCAAGTGGTTCTGGCGTAGCCGGCAGGTCATTTTGCATGTCCGGCGGTGGTTCCGGCGAGTCGAGCCGGTGGTTGCGGCGTATCCAGCAGGTGTTTCCGGTCTGTCCGGCAGGTGATTCTGGCGTGACCGGCACGAGGTTCTGGCACGTCGGAGAGCTGGTTCCGGCATGCCCGACAGGTGATTCCTGAGTGTCCGACACGTGGTTCTGGCGTACCCGGCAGGTGATTTTGGCGTGTCTGGCAGGTGTTTCTGGCAAGTCGAGCATTTGGCTCAGGCATGCTCAGCAGGTGCTTCCGGCGTGTCTGGCACGTGGTTCTGGTGTGTCTGAGAGCTGGTTCTGGCATGTCCGGCAGATGATTCCGGAGTGTCCACCAAGTGGTTGTGGCATACCCGGCAGGTGATTTTAGCGTGTCATGTAGCTGGATCCGGCGAGTCGAGTAGGTGGTTCCGGCGTGCTCGGCAGGTGGTTCAGGCGGGTCTGGCAGGTGGTTTCGGTCTGTTCGGGGAGTGGTTCCGGCATCTCAGGCACATGGTTCTGGCACGTCTGATAGGTGGTTCCGGCCGGCCCGACAGGTGTTTCCATGGTGTCCGACAAGTGGTTCTGGCATAGCTGGCAGGTGATGTTGACGTGACCCGCAGGTGGTTCCAGCCAGCCAAGCAGGTGATTCCAAAGAGTTCACCAAATGTTTGTGGCGTAGCCGTCAGGTGATTTTGGCGTGTCCAGCAGGTGGTTTTGGCGAGTCGAGCAGATGGTTCTGGCGTGCTCGGCAGGTGCTTCCGGTGTCATTGGCATGTGGTAACGGCATGTCTGAGAGGTGGTTCCGGCATGCCCGGCAGGTGGTTCCGGAGTGTCTGCCGAGTGGTTCTGGCGTAGTCGGCAGCTGATTCTGGCGTGTCCAGCAGGTGGTTCTGGGGAGTGGATCAGGTGGTTCCGGCATACTCGGCAGGTGGTACCGGCGTGTCCGGAACATGGTTCTGGCAAGTCTGAGAGGCGGTTCCGGCATGCCCGACAGGTGATTCCGGAGTGTTCGCCAATGGTTCTGGCGTAGCCGGCAGGTCATTTTGCATATCCGGCGGTGGTTCCGGCGAGTCGAGCTGGTGGTTCCGGCGTGTCCGGCAGGTGCTTCTGGCATGACCGGCACGTCTGAGAGTTGGTTCCGGCATGCCCGACAGGTGATTCCGGAGTGTCCGCCACGTGGTTCTGGCGTACCCGGCAGGTGATTTTGGCGTGTCTGGCAGGTTTTTCTTGCAAGTCGAGCATTTGGCTCAGGCATGCTCACTAGGTGCTTCCGGCGTGTCTGGCACGTGGTTCTGGTGTGTCTGAGAGCTGGTTCTGGCATGTCCAGCAGATGATTCCGGAGTGTCCACCAAGTGGTTGTGGCATACCCGGCAGGTGATTTTAGCGTGTCAGGTAGGTGGTTCCAGCGAGTCGAGTAGGTGGTTCCGGCGTGCTCGGCAGGTGGTTCAGGCGGGTCTGGCAGGTGGTTTCGGTCTGTTCGGGGAGTGGTTCCGGCATCTCAGGCACATGGTTCTGGCACGTCTGATAAGTGGTTCTGGCCGGCCCGACAGGTGTTTCCATGGTGTCCGCCAAGTGGTTCTGGCATAGCTGGCAGGTGATGTTGGCGTGACCGGCAGGTGGTTCCAGCCAGCCTGGCATGTGATTCCGAAGAGTTCACCAAATGGTTGTGGCCTAGCCGGCAGGTGATTTTGGCGTGTCCAGCAGGTGGTTTTGGCGAGTCAAGCAGGTTGTTCTGGCGTGCTCGGCGGGTGCTTCAGGTGTCATTAGCATGTGGTTCCGGCATGTCTGAGAGGTGGTTCCGCCATGCCCGGCAGATGATTCCGGAGTGTTCGCCAAGTGGTTCTGGCGTAGCCGGCAGGTGATTTTGCATGTCCGGCAATGGTTCCGGCGAGTCGAGCCGGTGGTTCCGGCATGTCCGGCAGGTGGTTCCGGCATGACCGGCAGGTGATACCGGAGTGTTCGCCAAGTGGTTCTGGCGTATCCGGCAGGTGATTTTGCATGTCCGGCAATGGATCCGGCGAGTCGAGCTGGTGGTTCCGGAATGTCCGGCAGGTGGTTCCGGCATGTCCGGCAAGTGGTTCCGGCATGCACGGCAGGTGATACCGGAGTCTCCGGCATTTGGTTCTGGCACCTCTTAGAGGTGGTTCCGGAATGCCTGTCATGTGATTCCGGAGTGTCTGCCGAGTGGTTCTGGCGTAGCCGGCAGTTGATTTTGGCGTGTCCACTAGGTGGTTCTGGGGAGTGAATCAGCTGGTTCTGGCATACTCGGCAGGTGGTACCGGCGTGTCCAGAACTTGGTTCTGGCAAGTCTGAGAGGTGGTTCTGGCACGCCCGACAGGTGATTCTGGAGCGTCCGCCAAGTGTTTCTGGCGTACCCGGCGGGTGATTTTCGCCTGTCCGACAGGTGTATCTTGCGAGTCGAGCAGGTGGCTGAGGCATGCTCAGCTGGTGCTTCCGGCATCTCTGGCACGTGGTTCTGGTGTGTCTGAGAGCTGGTTCTGGCATGTCCGGCAGATGATTCCGGAGTGTCCACCAAGTGGTTCTGGTATACCTGGAAGGTGATTTTGGCGTGTCAGGAAGGTGGTTCCGGCTAGTTGAGCAGGTGGATCAGGCGTGCTCGACAGGGGGTTCAGCCGGGTCTGGCAGGTGGTTTCGGTCTGTTCGGGGAGTGGTTCCGGCATCTCAGGCACATGGTTCTGGCACGTCTGAGAGGTGGTTCTGGCCGGCCCGACAGGTGTTTCCGGAGTGTCCTCCAAGTGGTTCTGGCGTAGGTGAAAGGTGATGTTGGCGTGACCGACAGGTGGTTCCAGCCAGACCGGCAGGTGATTCCGGAGTGTCTGCCGAGTGGTTCTGGCGTAGCCGGCAGGTGATTTTGGCGTGTCCAGCGGGTGGTTTTGGCGAGTCAAGCAGGTGGTTCTGTCGTGCTCGGCAGGTGCTTCCGGTGTCATTGGCATGCGGTTCCGGCATGTCTGAGAGGTGGTTCCGCCATGCCCGGCAGTTGATTCCGGAGTGTTCGCCAAGTGGTTCAGGCGTAGCCGACAGGTTCTTTTGCCTGTCCGGCACTGGTTCCGGCGAGTCGAGCCGGTGGTTCTGGCATGTCCAGCAGGTGGTTCCGGTATGCCCGGCAGGTGATTCCGGATTGTCCGGCATGTGGTTTTGGCACCTCTGAGAGGTGGTTCCGGCATGCCCGGCAGGTGATTCCGGAGTGTCCGTCATGTGGTTCTGGCACCTCTGAGAGGTGGTTCCGGCAAGCCCGGCAGTTGGTTACGGAGTGTCTGCCGAGTGGTTCTGGAGTAGCCGGCAGGTGATTCTGGCGTATCCAGCAGGTGGTTCTGTGGAGTGGATCAGGTGGTTCCGGCATACTCGGCACGTGGTACCGGCGTGTCCGGAACATGGTTCTGGCAAGTCTGAGAGGTGGTACCGGCATGCCCGACAGGTGATTCCGGAGTGTTCGCCAAGTGGTTCTGGCGTAGCCGGCAGGTCATTTTGCATGTCCGGCGGTGGTTCCGGCGAGTCGAGCCGGTGGTTGCGGCGTATCCAGCAGGTGTTTCCGGTCTGTCCGGCAGGTGATTCTGGCGTGACCGGCACGAGGTTCTGGCACGTCGGAGAGCTGGTTCCGGCATGCCCGACAGGTGATTCCTGAGTGTCCGACACGTGGTTCTGGCGTACCCGGCAGGTGATTTTGGCGTGTCTGGCAGGTGTTTCTGGCAAGTCGAGCATTTGGCTCAGGCATGCTCAGCAGGTGCTTCCGGCGTGTCTGGCACGTGGTTCTGGTGTGTCTGAGAGCTGGTTCTGGCATGTCCGGCAGATGATTCCGGAGTGTCCACCAAGTGGTTGTGGCATACCCGGCAGGTGATTTTAGCGTGTCATGTAGCTGGATCCGGCGAGTCGAGTAGGTGGTTCCGGCGTGCTCGGCAGGTGGTTCAGGCGGGTCTGGCAGGTGGTTTCGGTCTGTTCGGGGTGTGGTTCCGGCATCTCAGGCACATGGTTCTGGCACGTCTGATAGGTGGTTCCGGCCGGCCCGACAGGTGTTTCCATGGTGTCCGACAAGTGGTTCTGGCATAGCTGGCAGGTGATGTTGACGTGACCCGCAGGTGGTTCCAGCCAGCCAAGCAGGTGATTCCAAAGAGTTCACCAAATGTTTGTGGCGTAGCCGTCAGGTGATTTTGGCGTGTCCAGCAGGTGGTTTTGGCGAGTCGAGCAGATGGTTCTGGCGTGCTCGGCAGGTGCTTCCGGTGTCATTGGCATGTGGTAACGGCATGTCTGAGAGGTGGTTCCGGCATGCCCGGCAGGTGGTTCCGGAGTGTCTGCCGAGTGGTTCTGGCGTAGTCGGCAGCTGATTCTGGCGTGTCCAGCAGGTGGTTCTGGGGAGTGGATCAGGTGGTTCCGGCATACTCGGCAGGTGGTACCGGCGTGTCCGGAACATGGTTCTGGCAAGTCTGAGAGGCGGTTCCGGCATGCCCGACAGGTGATTCCGGAGTGTTCGCCAATGGTTCTGGCGTAGCCGGCAGGTCATTTTGCATATCCGGCGGTGGTTCCGGCGAGTCGAGCTGGTGGTTCCGGCGTGTCCGGCAGGTGCTTCTGGCATGACCGGCACGTCTGAGAGTTGGTTCCGGCATGCCCGACAGGTGATTCCGGAGTGTCCGCCACGTGGTTCTGGCGTACCCGGCAGGTGATTTTGGCGTGTCTGGCAGGTTTTTCTTGCAAGTCGAGCATTTGGCTCAGGCATGCTCAGCAGGTGCTTCCGGCGTGTCTGGCACGTGGTTCTGGTGTTTCTGAGAGCTGGTTCTGGCATGTCCGGCAGATGATTCCGGAGTGTCCACCAAGTGGTTGTGGCATACCCGGCAGGTGATTTTAGCGTGTCAGGTAGGTGGTTCCAGCGAGTCGAGTAGGTGTTTCCGGCGTGCTCGGCAGGTGGTTCAGGCGGGTCTGGCAGGTGGTTTCGGTCTGTTCGGGGAGTGGTTCCGGCATCTCAGGCACATGGTTCTGGCACGTCTGAGAGGAGGTTCTGGCCGGCCCGACAGGTGTTTCCATGGTGTCCGCCAAGTGGTTCTGGCATAGATGGCAGGTGATGTTGGCGTGACCGGCAGGTGGTTTAAGCCAGCCCGGCAGGTCATTCCGAAGAGTTCACCAAATGCTTGTGGCGTAGCCGGAAGGTGATTTTGGCGTGTCCAGCAGGTGGTTTTGGCGAGTCGAGCAGGTGGTTCTGGCGTGCTCGGCAGGTGCTTCCGGTGTCATCGGCATGTATTCCGGCATGTCTGAGAGGTGGTTCCGCCATGCCCGGCAGGTGATTCCGGAGTGTTCCCCAAGTGGTTCTGGCATAGCCGGCAGGTGATTTTGCATGTCCGGCAATGGTTCCGGCGAGTCGAGCCGCTGGTTCCGGCATGTCCGGCAGGTGGTTCCGGCATGCCCAGCAGGTGATTCCGGAGTGTCCGGCATGTGGTTCTGGCACCTCTGAGAGGTGGTTCCGGCATGCCCGGCAGGTGGTTCCGGCGTGTCTGCCGAGTGGTTCTGGCGTAGTCGGCAGGTGATTGTGGCGTGTCCAGCAGGTGGTTCTGAGGAGTGGATCAGGTGGTTCCGGCATACTCTGCAGGTGGTAACGGCGTGTCCGGAACATGGTTCTGGCAAATCTGAGAGGCGGTTCCGGCATGCCCGACAGGTGATTCCGGAGTGTTCGCCAAGTGGTTCTGGCGTAGCCGGCAGGTCATTTTGCATGTCCCGCGGTGGTTCCGCGAGTCGAGCCGGTGGTTCCGGTGTGTCCGGCATGTGGTTCTGGCGTGACCGGCACGAGGTTCTGGCACGTCTGAGAGTTGGTTCCGGCATGCCCGACAGGTGATTCCGGAGTGTCCGCCACGTGGTTCTGGCGTACCCGGCAGGTGATTTTGGCGTGTCTGGCAGGTGTTTCTTGCAAGTCGAGCATTTGGCTCAGGCATGCTCAACAGGTGCTTCCGGCGTGTCTGGCAGGTGGTTCTGGTGTGTCTGAGAGCTGGTTCTGGCATGTCTGGCAGATGATTCCGGAGTGTCCACCAAGTGGTTGTGGCATACCCGGCAGGTGATTTTAGCGTGTCAGGTAGGTGGTTCCAGCGAGTCGAGTAGGTGGTTCCGGCGTGCTCGGCAGGTGGTTCAGGCGGGTCTGGCAGGTGGTTTCGGTCTGTTCGGGGAGTGGTTCCGGCATCTCAGGCACATGGTTCTGGCACGTCTGATAAGTGGTTCTGGCCGGCCCGACAGGTGTTTCCATGGTGTCCGCCAAGTGGTTCTGGCATAGCTGGCAGGTGATGTTGGCGTGACCGGCAGGTGGTTCCAGCCAGCCTGGCATGTGATTCCGAAGAGTTCACCAAATGGTTGTGGCCTAGCCGGCAGGTGATTTTGGCGTGTCCAGCAGGTGGTTTTGGCGATTCAAGCAGGTTGTTCTGGCGTGCTCGGCGGGTGCTTCAGGTGTCATTAGCATGTGGTTCCGGCATGTCTGAGAGGTGGTTCCGCCATGCCCGGCAGATGATTCCGGAGTGTTCGCCAAGTGGTTCTGGCGTAGCCGGCAGGTGATTTTGCATGTCCGGCAATGGTTCCGGCGAGTCGAGCCGGTGGTTCCGGCATGTCCGGCAGGTGGTTCCGGCATGACCGGCAGTTGATACCGGAGTGTTCGCCAAGTGGTTCTGGCGTATCCGGCAGGTGATTTTGCATGTCCGGCAATGGATCCGGCGAGTCGAGCCGGTGGTTCCGGAATGTCCGGCAGGTGGTTCCGGCATGTCCGGCAAGTGGTTCCGGCATGCACGGCAGGTGATACCGGAGTCTCCGGCATTTGGTTCTGGCACCTCTGAGAGGTGGTTCCGGAATGCCTGTCATGTGATTCCGGAGTGTCTGCCGAGTGGTTCTGGCGTAGCCGGCAGTTGATTTTGGCGTGTCCACTAGGTGGTTCTGGGGAGTGGATCAGCTGGTTCTGGCATACTCGGCAGGTGGTACCGGCGTGTCCAGAACTTGGTTCTGGCAAGTCTGAGAGGTGGTTCCGGCACGCCCGACAGGTGATTCCGGAGCGTCCGCCAAGTGTTTCTGGCGTACCCGGCGGGTGATTTTCGCTTGTCCGACAGGTGTATCTTGCGAGTCAAGCAGGTGGCTGAGGCATGCTCAGCTGGTGCTTCCGGCGTCTCTGGCACGTGGTTCTGGTGTGTCTGAGAGCTGGTTCTGGCATGTCCGGCAGATGATTCCGGAGTGTCCACCAAGTGGTTCTGGTATACCTGGAAGGTGATTTTGGCGTGTCAGGAAGGTGGTTCCGGCTAGTTGAGCAGGTGGATCAGGCGTGCTCGACAGGGGGTTCAGGCGGGTCTGGCAGGTGGTTTCGGTCTGTTCGGGGAGTGGTTCCGGCATCTCAGGCACATGGTTCTGGCACGTCTGAGAGGTGGTTCTGGCCGGCCCGACAGGTGTTTCCGGAGTGTCCTCCAAGTGGTTCTGGCGTAGGTGAAAGGTGATGTTGGCGTGACCGACAGGTGGTTCCAGCCAGACCGGCAGGTGATTCCGGAGTGTCTGCCGAGTGGTTCTGGCGTAGCCGGCAGGTGATTTTGGCGTGTCCAGCGGGTGATTTTGGCGAGTCAAGCAGGTGGTTCTGTCGTGCTCGGCAGGTGCTTCCGGTGTCATTGGCATGCGGTTCCGGCATGTCTGAGAGGTGGTTCCGCCATGCCCGGCAGGTGATTCCGGAGTGTCCGGCATGTGGTTCTGGCACCTCTGAGAGGTGGTTCCGACATGCCCGGCAGGTGGTTCCGGAGTGTCCGCCGAGTGGTTCTGGCGTAGTCGGCAGGTGATTCTGGGGTGTCCAGCAGGTGGTTCTGGGGAGTGGATCAGGTGGTTCCGGCATACTCGGCAGGTGGTACCGGCGTGTCCGGAACATGGTTCTGGCAAGTCTGAGAGGTGGTTCCGGCATGCCCGACAGGTGATTCCGGAGTGTTCGCCAAGTGGTTCTGGCGTAGCCGGCAGGTCATTTTGCATGTCCGGCGGTGGTTCCGGCGAGTCGAGCCGGTGGTTCCGGCGTATCCAGCAGGTGTTTCCGGTCTGTCCGGCAGGTGGTTCTGGCGTGACCGGCACGAGGTTCTGGCACGTCTGAGAGGTGGTTCTGGCTTGCCCGACAGGTGATTATGGAGTGCCCGCCACGTGGTTCTGGCGTACCCGGCAGGTGATTTTGGCGTGTCTGGCAGGTGTTTCTAGCAAGTCGAGCATTTGGCTCAGGCATGCTCAGCAGGTGCTTCCGGCGTGTCTGGCACGTGGTTCTGGTGTGTCTGAGAGGTGGTTCTGGCATCTCCGGCAGATGATTCCGGAGTGTCCACCAAGTGGTTCTGTCAAACCCGGCAGGTGATTTTAGCGTGTCAGGTAGGTGGTTCAGGCGAGTCGAGTAGGTGGTTCCGGCGTGCTCGGCAGGTGGTTCAGGCGGGTCTGGCAGGTGGTTTCGGTCTGTTCGGGATGTGGTTCCGGCATCTCAGGCACATGGTTCTGGCACGTCTGATAGGTGGTTCCGGCCGGCCCGACAGGTGTTTCCATGGTGTCCGCCAAGTGGTTCTGGCGTAGCCGGCAGTTGATTTTGGCGTGTCCACTAGGTGGTTCTGGGGAGTGGATCAGCTGGTTCCGGCTTACTCGGCAGGTGGTACCGGCGTGTCCAGAACATGGTTCTGGCAAGTCTGAGAGGTGGTTCCGGCACGCCCGACAGGTGATTCCAGAGCGTCCGCCAAGTGTTTCTGGTGTACCCGGCAGGTGATTTTGGCATGTCCGACAGGTGTTTCTTGCGAGTCGAGCAGGTGGCTCAGGCATGCTCAGCTGGTGCTTCCGGCGTCTCTTGCACGTGGTTCTGGTGTGTCTGAGAGCTGGTTCTGGCTTGTCCGTCAGATGATTCCGGAGTGTCCACCAAGTGGTTCTGGTAGACCTGGCAGGTGATTTTGGCGTGTCAGGAAGGTGGTTCCGGCTAGTTGAGCAGGTGGATCAGGCGTGCTCGCCAGGGGGTTCAGGCGGGTCTGGCAGGTGGTTTCGGTCTGTTCGGGGAGTGGTTCCGGCATCTGAGGCACATGGTTCTGGCACGTCTGAGAGGTGATTCCGGCCGGCTCAACAGGTGTTTCCGGAGTGTCCGCCAAGTGGTTCTGGCGTAGCTGAAAGGTGATGTTGGCGTGACCGGCAGGTGGTTCCAGCCGGCCCGGCAGGTGATTCCGGAGTGTCTGCTGAGTGGTTCTGGCGTACCCGGCAGGTGATTTTGGCGTGTCCAGCAGGTGGTTCCGGCGAGCTAGGCAGGTGGTACCGGCGTGTCCGGAACAGGCTTCTGGCACGTCTGAGAGATGGTTCCGGCATGCCCGGCATGCGATTCCGGAGTGTCCTCCAAGTGGTTCTGGTATACCTGGCAGGTGATTTTGGCGTGTCAGGAAGATGGTTCCGGCTAGTTGAGCAGGTGGATCAGGCGTGCTCGCCAGGGGGTTCAGGCGGGTCTGGCAGGTGGTTTCGGTCTGTTCGGGGAGTGGTTCCGGCATCTCAGGCACATGGTTCTGGCACGTCTGAGAGGTGGTTCCGGCCGTCCCGACAGGTGTTTCCGCAGTGTCCGCCAAGTGGTACTGGCGTAGCTGAAAGGTGATGTTGGCGTGACCGGCAGGTGGTTCCAGCCAGGCCGGCATGTGATTCCGGAGTGTCTGCCGAGTGGTTCTGGCGTAGCCGGCAGGTGATTTTGGCGTGTCCAGCAGGTGGTTCCGGCGAGCTCGGCAGGTGGTACCGGCGTGTCCAGAACATGGTTCTGGCACGTCTGAGAGATGGTTCCGGCATGCCCGGCAGGTGATTCCGGAGTGTCTGGCATGTGGTTCTGGCACCTCTGAGAGGTGGTTCCGGGATGCCCGACAGGTGATTCCGGAGTGTCCGCCACGTGGTCCTGGCGTACCCGGCAGGTGATTTTGGCGTGTCTGGCAGGTGTTTCTTGCAAGTCGAGCATTTGGCTCAGGCATGCTCAGCAGGTGCTTCCGGCGTGTCTGGCACGTGGTTCTGGTGTTTCTGAGAGCTGGTTCTGGCATGTCCGGCAGATGATTCCGGAGTGTCCACCAAGTGGTTGTGGCATACCCGGCAGGTGATTTTAGCGTGTCAGGTAGGTGGTTCCAGCGATTCGAGTAGGTTGTTCCGGCGTGCTCGGCAGGTGGTTCAGGCGGGTCTGGCAGGTGGTTTCGGTCTGTTCGGGATGTGGTTCCGGCATCTCAGGCACATGGTTCTGGCACGTCTGATAGGTGGTTCCGGCCGGCCCGACAGGTGTTTCCATGGTGTCCGCCAAGTGGTTCTGGCATAGCTGGCAGGTGATGTTGGCGTGACCGGCAGGTGGTTCCAGCCAGCCCGGCAGGTGATTCCGGAGTGTTCGCCAAGTGGTTCTGGCGTAGCCGGCAGGTGATTTTGCATGTCCGGCAATGGTTCCGGCGAGTCGAGCCGGTGGTTCGGGCATGTCCGGCAGGTGGTTCCGGCATTCCCGGCAGGTGATTCCGAAGTGTCCGGCATGTGGTTCTGGCACCTCTGAGAGGTGGTTCCGGCATGCCCGGCAGGTGATACCGGAGTGTTCGCCAAGTGGTTCTGGCGTAGCCGGCAGGTGATTTTGCATGTCCGGCCATGGTTCCGGCGAGTCGAGCCGGTGGTTCCGGAATGTCCGGCAGGTGGTTCCGGCATGTCCGGCAGTTGGTTCCGACATGTCCAGCAGGTGGTTCCGGCATGCTCGGCCGGTGATGCCGGAGTGTCCGGCATGTGGTTCTGGCACCTCTGAGATGTGGTTCCGGCATGCCCGGCAGGTGATACCGGAGTGTCCGGCATTTGGTTCTGGCACCTCTGAGAGGTGGTTCCGGAATGCCTGGCATGTGATTCCGGAGTATCTGCCGAGTGCTTCTGGCGTAGCCGGCAGTTGATTTTGGCGTGTCCACTAGGTGGTTCTGGGGAGTGGATCAGCTGGTTCCGGCTTACTCGGCAGGTGGTACCGGCGTGTCCAGAACATGGTTCTGGCAAGTCTGAGAGGTGGTTCCGGCATGCCCGGCAGGTGATTCCAGAGTGTTCGCCAAGTGGTTCTGGCGTAGCCGGCAGGTGATTTTGCATGTCCGGCAATGGTTCCGGCGAGTCGAGCCGGTTGTTCCGAAATGTCCGGCAGGTGGTTCCGGCATGTCCGGCAGGTGGTTCCGGCATGTCCAGCACGTGGTTCCAGCATGCCCGGCAGGTGTTTCCGGAGTGTCCGGCATGTGGTTCTGGCAGCTCTGAGAGGTGGTTCCGGAATGCCTGGCCTGTGATTCCGGAGTGTCTGCCGAGTGGTTCTGGCGTAGCCGGCAGTTGATTTTGGCGTGTCCACTCGGTGGTTCTGGGGAGTGGATCAGCTGGTTCCGGCATGCCCGGCAGGGGATTCCGCAGTCCCCGTCATTTGGTCCTGGCACCTCTGAGAGGTGGTTCCGGCCGGCCAGAAAGGTGATTCCGGAGTGTTCGCCAAGTGGTTCTGGCGTAGCCGGCAGGTCATTTTGCATGTCCGGCGGTGGTTCCGGGGAGTCGAGCCGGTTGTTCCGGCGTAGCCGGCGGTTGCTCTTGGCGTGTCCACTAGGTGGTTCTGGGGAGTGGATCAGCTGGTTCCGGCATACTCGGCAGGTGGTACCGGCGTGTCCAGAACATTGTTCTGGCAAGTCTGAGAGGAGGTTCCGGCACGCCCGACAGGTGATTCCAGAGCATCCGCCAAGTGTTTCTGGCGTACTTGGCAGGTGATTTTGGCATGTCCCACAGGTGTTTCTTGCGAGTCGAGCACGTGGCTCAGGCATGCTCAGCTGCTGCTTCCGGCGTCTATGGCACGTGGTTCTGGTGTGTCTGAGAGCTGGTTCTGGCATGTCCGGCAGATGATTCCAGAGTGTCCACCAAGTGGTTCTGGTATACCTGGCAGGTGATTTTGGCGTGTCAGGAAGGTCGTTCCGGCTAGTTGAGCAGGTGGATCAGGCATGCTCTCCAGGGGGTTCAGGTGGGTCTGGCAGGTGGTTTCGGTCTGTTCGGGCAGTGGTTCTGGCATCTGAGGCACATGGTTCTGGCACATCTGAGAGGTGGTTCCGGCCGGCCCGACAGGTGTTTCCGGAGAGCCCGCCAAGTGGTTCTGGAGTAGCTGAAAGGTGATGTTGGCGTGACCAGCAGGTGGTTCCAGCCAGCCCCGCAGCTGATTCCGGAGTGTCTGCCGAGTGGTTCTGGCGTCGCCGGCAGGTGATTTTGGCATGTCCAGCAGGTGGCTCCGGCGAGCTCGGCAGGTGGTACCGGCGGTTCCGGAACATGGTTCTGGCACGTCTGAGAGATGGTTCAGCATGCCCGGCAGGTGATTCCGGAGTTTCCGGCATGTGGTTCTGGCACCCCTGAGAGGTGGTCCCTGCCGGCTCTACAGGTGTTTCCGGAGTGTCCGCCAAGTGGTTCTGGCGTAGCTGAAAGGTGATGTTGGCGTGACCGGCAGGTGGTTCCAGCCAGCCCGGCAGGTGATTCCGGAGTGTCTGCCGAGTGGTTCTGGCGTAGCCGGCAGGTGATTTTGGCATGTCCAGCAGGTGGTTCCGGCGAGCTCGGCAGGTGGTACCGGCGGTTCCGGAACATGGTTCTGGCACGTCTGAGAGATGGTTCAGCATGCCCGGCAGGTGATTCCGGAGTTTCCGGCATGTGGTTCTGGCACCCCTGAGAGGTGGTCCCTGCCGGCTCTACAGGTGTTTCCGGAGTGTCCGCCAAGTGGTTCTGGCGTAGCTGAAAGGTGATGTTGGCGTGACCGGCAGGTGGTTCCAGCCAGCCCGGCAGGTGATTCCGGAGTGTCTGCCGAGTGGTTCTGGCGTAGCTGGCAGGTGATTTTGGCGTGTCCAGCGGGTGGTTTTGGCGAGTCGAGCAGGTGGTTCTGGCGTGCTCGCCAGGTGCTTCCGGGGTCATTGGCATGTGGTTCCGGCATGTCTGAGAGGTGGTTCCGCCATGCCCGGCAGGTGATTCCGGAGAGTTCGCCAAGTGGTTCTGGTGTAGCCGGCAGGTGATTTTGCATGTCCAGCAATGGTTCCGGCGAGTCGAGCCGGTGGTTCCGGCATGTCCAGCAGGTGGCTCCGGCATGCCCGGCAGGTGATTCCGGACTGTCCGGCATGTGGTTCTGACACCTCTGAGAGGTAGTTCCGGCATGCCCGTCAGGTGATTCCGGAGTGTCCGGCGCAGGTTCTGGCACCTCTGAGAGGTGGTTCCGGAATGCCTGGCATGCGATTCCGGAGTATCTGCCGAGTGGTTCTGGCGTAGCCGGCAGTTGATTTTGGCGTGTCCACTAGGTGGTTCTGGGGAGTGGATCAGCTGGTTCCGGCTTACTCGGCAGGTGGTACCGGCGTGTCCAGAACATGGTTCTGGCAAGTCTGAGAGGTGGTTCCGGCACGCCCGACAGGTGATTCCAGAGCGTCCGCCAAGTGTTTCTGGCGTACCCGGCAGGTGATTTTGGCATGTCCGACAGGTGTTTCTTGCGAGTCGAGCAGGTGGCTCAGGCATGCTCAGCTGGTGCTTCCGGCGTCTCTGGCACGTGGTTCTGGTGTGTCTGAGAGCTGGTTCTGGCTTGTCCGTCAGATGATTCCGGAGTGTCCACCAAGTGGTTCTGGTAGACCTGGCAGGTGATTTTGGCGTGTCAGGAAGGTGGTTCCGGCTAGTTGAGCAGGTGGATCAGGCGTGCTCGCCAGGGGGTTCAGGCGGGTCTGGCAGGTGGTTTCGGTCTGTTCGGGGAGTGGTTCCGGCATCTGAGGCACATGGTTCTGGCACGTCTGAGAGGTGATTCCGGCCGGCTCAACAGGTGTTTCCGGAGTGTCCGCCAAGTGGTTCTGGCGTAGCTGAAAGGTGATGTTGGCGTGACCGGCAGGTGGTTCCAGCCAGGCCGGCATGTGATTCGGGAGTGTCTGCCGAGTGGTTCTGGCGTAGCCGGCAGGTGATTTTGGCGTGTCCAGCAGGTGGTTCCGGCGAGCTCGGCAGGTGGTACCGGCGTGTCCAGAACATGGTTCTGGCACGTCTGAGAGATGGTTCCGGCATGCCCGGCAGGTGATTCCGGAGTGTCTGGCATGTGGTTCTGGCACCTCTGAGAGGTGGTTCCGGGATGCCCGACAGGTGATTCCGGAGTGTCCGCCACGTGGTCCTGGCGTACCCGGCAGGTGATTTTGGCGTGTCTGGCAGGTGTTTCTTGCAAGTCGAGCATTTGGCTCAGGCATGCTCAGCAGGTGCTTCCGGCGTGTCTGGCACGTGGTTCTGGTGTTTCTGAGAGCTGGTTCTGGCATGTCCGGCAGATGATTCCGGAGTGTCCACCAAGTGGTTGTGGCATACCCGGCAGGTGATTTTAGCGTGTCAGGTAGGTGGTTCCAGCGATTCGAGTAGGTTGTTCCGGCGTGCTCGGCAGGTGGTTCAGTTGCGTCTTGCAGGTGGTTTCGGACTGTTCGGGGTGTGGTTCCAGCATCTCAGGCACATGGTTCTGGCACGTCTGATAGGTGGTTCCGGCCGGCCCGACAGGTGTTTCCATGGTATCCGCCAAGTGGTTCTGGCATAGCTGGCAGGTGATGTTGGCGTGACCGGCAGGTGGTTCCAGCCAGCCCGGCAGGTGATTCCGAAGAGTTCACCAAATGGTTGTGGCGTAGCCGGCAGGTGATTTTGGCGTGTCCAGCAGGTGGTTTGGCGAGTCGAGCATGTGGTTCTCGTGTGCTCGGCAGGTGCTTCCGGTGTCATTGGCATGTGGTTCCGGCATGTCTGAGAGGTGGTTCCGCCATGCCCGGCAGGTGATTAGGGAGTGTTCGCCAAGTGGTTCTGCCGTAGCAGGCAGGTGATTTTGCATGTCCGGCAATGTTTCCGTCGAGTCGAGCCGGTGGTTTGAGCATGTCCGGCAGGTGGTTCCGTCATGCCCGGCAGGTGATACCGGAGTCTCCGGCATTTGGTTCTGGCACCTCTGAGAGGTGGTTCCGGCATGCCCGGCAGGTTATTCCGGAGTGTCTGGCATGTGGTTCTGGCACCTCTGAGAGGTGGGTTCGGCATGCCCGGCAGGTGGTTCTGGAGGTTCTGCCAAGTGGTTCTGGCGTAGTCGGCAGGTGATTCTGGCGTGTCCAGCAGGTGGTTCTGGGGAGTGGATCAGGTGGTTCCAGCATACTCGGCAGGTGGTACCGTCGTGTCCGGAACATGGTTCTGGCAAGTCTGAGAGGCGGTTCCGGCATGCCCGACGGGTGATTCCGGAGTGTCCGGCATGTGGTTCTGGCACCTCTTAGAGGTGGTTCCGGCATGCCCGGCAGGTGATACCGGAGTGTTCGCCAAGTGGTTCTGGTGTAGCCGGCAGGTGATTTTGCATGTCCGGCAATGGTTCCGCCGAGTCGAGCCGTGGTTCCGGCATGTCCGGCAGTTGGTTCCGGCATGTCCAGCACGTGGTTCCAGCATGCCCGGCAGGTGATTCCGGAGTGTTCCCCAAGTGGTTCAGGCATAGCCGGCAGGTGATTTTGCATGTCCGGCAATGGTTCCGGCGAGTCGAGCCGGTGGTTCCGGCATGTCCGGCAGGTTGATCCGGCATATCCGGCAGGTGATTCCGGAGTTTCCGGCATGTGGCTCTGGCACCTCTGAGAGGTGGTTCCGGCATGCCCGGCAGGTGATACCGGAGTGTCCGACCTTTGGTTCTGGCACCTCTGAGAGGTGGTTCCTGAATGCCTGGCCTGTGATTCCGGAGTGTCTGCCGAGTGGTTCTGGCGTAGCCGGCAGTTGATCTTGGCGTGTCCACTAGGTGGTTCTGGGGAGTGGATCAGCTGGTTCCGGCATACTCGGCAGGTGGTACCGGCGGCTCCAGAACATGGTTCTGGCAAGTCTGAGAGGTGGTTCCGGCACGCCCGACAGGTGATTCCGGAGCGTCCGCCAAGTGTTTCTGGCGTACCCGGCAGGTGATTTTCGCCTGTCCTACAGGTGTAATTTGCGAGTCGAGCAGGTGGCTGAGGAATGCTCAGCTGGTGCTTCCGGCGTCTCTGGCATGTGGTTCTGGTGTGTCTGAGAGCTGGTTCTGGCATGTCCGGCAGATGATTCCGGAGTGTCCACCAAGTGGTTCTTGTATACCTGGCAGGTGATTTTGGCGTGTCAGGAAGTTGGTTCCGGCTAGTTGAGCAGGTGGATCACGCGTGCTCGCCAGGGGGTTCAGGCGGGTCTGGCAGGTGGTTTCGGTCTGTTCGGGGAGTGGTTCCGGCATCTCAGGCACATGGTTCTGGCACGTCTGAGAGGTGGTTCTGGCATGCCCGACAGGTGATTCCGGAGTGTTCGCCAAGTGGTTCTGGCGTAGCCGGCAGGTCATTTTGCATGTCCGGCGGTGGTTCTGGCGAGTCAAGCCGGTGGTTCCGGCGTGTCCGGCAGGTGTTTCCGGTCTGTCCGGCACGTGGTTCTGGCGTGTCCGGCACTAGGTTCTGGCACGTCTGAGAGTTGGTTCCGGCATGCCCGACAGGTGATTCCGGAGAGTCCGCCACGTGGTCCTGGCGTACCCGGCAGGTGATTTTGGCGTGTCTGACAGGTGTTTCTTGCAAGTCGAGCATGTGGCTCAGGCATGATCAGCAGGTTCTTCCTGCGTGTCCAGCACGTGGTTCTGGTGTGTCAGAGGGCTGGTTCAGGCATCTCTGGCAGATGATTCCGGAGTGTCCACCAAGTGGTTCTGGTAGACCTGGCAGGTGATTTTGGCGTGTCTGGAAGGTGGTTCCGGCTAGTTGAGCAGGTGGATCAGGCGTGCTCGCCAGTTGGTTCAGGCGGGTCTGGCAGGTTGTTTCGGTCTGTTCGGGGAGTGGATCCGGCATCTCAGGCTCATGGTTCTGGCACCTCTGAGAGGTGGTTCCGGCCGGCCCGACAGGTGTTTCCCTGGTGTCCGCCAAGTGGTTCTGGCATAGCTAGCAGGTGATGTTGGAGTGACCGGCAGGTGGTTCCAGCAAGCCCGGCAGGTGATTCCGAAGACTTCACCAAATGGTTGTGGCGTAGCCAGCAGGTGATTTTGGCATTTCCAGCAGGTGGTTTTGGCGAGTCAAGCAGGTATTTCTGGCGTGCTCGGCAGGTGCTTCCGGTGTCATTGGCAAGTGGTAACGGCATGCCTGAGAGGTGGTTCCGACATGCCCGGCAGGTGGTTCCGGAGTGTCTGCCGAGTGGTTCTGGCGTAGCCGGCAGCTGATTCTGGCGTGTCCAGGAGGTGGTTCTGGGGAGTGGATCAGGTGTTTCCGGCATACTCGGCAGGTGGTACCGGCGTGTCCGGAACATGGTTCTGGCAAGTTTGAGAGGCGGTTCCTGCATTCCCGACAGGTGATTCCGGAGTGTTCGCCAAGTGGTTCTGGCGTAGCCGGCAGGACATTTTGCATGTCCGGCGGTGGTTCCGGCGAGTCGAGCCGGTGGTTCCGGCGTGTCCGGCAGGTGCTTCTGGCATGACCGGCACGTCTGAGAGTTGGTTCCGGCATGCCCGACAGGTGATTCCGGAGTGTCCGCCACGTGGTTCTGGCGTACCCGGCAGGTGATTTTGGCAGGTCTGGCAGGTTTTTCTTGCAAGTCGAGCATTTGGCTCAGGCATGCTCAGCAGGTGCTTCCGGCGTGTCTGGCACGTGGTTCTGGTGTGTCTGAGAGCTGGTTCTGGCATGTCCGGCAGATGATTCCGGAGTGTCCACCAAGTGGTTGTGGCATACCCGGCAGGTGATTTTAGCGTGTCAGGTAGGTGGTTCCAGCGAGTCGAGTAGGTGGTTCCGGCGTGCTCGGCAGGTGGTTCAGGCGGGTCTGGCAGGTGGTTTCGGTCTGTTCGGTGTGTGGTTCCGGCATCTCAGGCACATGGTTCTGGCACGTCTGAGAGGTGGTTCCGGCCGGCCCGACAGGTGTTTCCATGGTGTCCGCCAAGTGGTTCTGGCATAGCTGGCAGGTGTTGTTGGCGTGACCGGCAGATGGCTCCAGCCAGCCTGGCATGTGATTCCGAAGAGTTCACCAAATGGTTGTGGCCTAGCCGGCAGGTGATTTTGGCGTGTCCACCAGTTGGTTTTGGCGAGTCAAGCAGGTTGTTCTGGCATGCTCGGCGGGTGCTTCAGGTGTCATTGGCATGTGGTTCCGGCATGTCTGAGAGGTGGTTCCGCCATGCCCGGCAGGTGATTCCAGAGTGTTCCCCAAGTGGTTCAGGCATAGCCGGCAGGTGATTTTACATGTCCGGCAATGGTTCCGGCGAGTCGAGCCGGTGGTTCCGGCATGTCCGGCATGTGAATTCGGCATGTCCAGCGGGTGGTTCCAGCATGCCCGGCAGGTGATTCCGCAGTGTCCGGCATGTGTTTCTGGCACCTCTGAGAGGTGGTCCGGCATGCCCGGCAGGTGATACCGGAGTCTTCGGCATTTGGTTCTGGCACCTCTGAGAGGTGGTTCCGGAATGCCTGGCCTGTGATTCCGGAGTGTCTGCCGAGTGGTTCTGGCGTAGCCGGCAGTTGATTTTGGCGTGTCCACTATGTGGTTCTGGGGAGTGGATCAGCTGGTTCCGGCTTACTCGGCAGGTGGTACCGGCGTGTCCAGAACATGGTTCTGGCAAGTCTGAGAGCTGGTTCTGGCATGTCCGGCAGATGATTCCGGAGTGTCCACCAAGTGGTTCTGGTATACCTGGCAGGTGATTTTGGCGTGTCAGGAAGGTGGTTCCGGCTAGTTGAGCAGGTGGATCAGGCGTGCTCGCCAGGGGGTTCAGGCAGGTCTGGCAGGTGGTTTCGGTCTTTTCGGGGTGTGTTTCCGGCATCTCAGGCACATGGTTCTGGCACGTCTGAGAGGTGGTTCCGGCCGGCCCGACAGGTGTTTCCGGAGTGTCCGCCAAGTGGTTCTGGTGAAGCCGGCAGGTGATTTTGCATGTCCGGCAATGGTTCCGGCGAGTCGAGAAGGTGGTTCCGGCATGTCCGGCAGGGGGTCCGGCATGCCCTGCAGGTGATACCGGAGTCCGGCATTTGGTTCTGGCACCTCTGAGAGGTGGTTCCGGCATGCCCGGCAGGTTGTTCCGGAGTGTCTGCCGAGTGGTTCTGGAGCCATCCCGTCAGGTGATTCCGAAGAGTTCACCAAATGGTTGCGGCGTAGCAGGCAGTTGCTTTTGGCGTGTCAGGAAGGTGGTTCCGGCTAGTTGAGTAGGTGGATCAGGCGTGCTCGCCAGGGGGTTCATGCGGGTCTGGCAGGTGGTTTCGGTCTGTTCGGGGAGTGGTTCCGGCATCTCAGGCACATGGTTCTGGCACGTCTGAGAGGTGGCTCCGGCCGGCCGGAGAAGTGTTTCCGGAGTGTCCGCCAAGTGGTTCTGGCGTAGGTGAAAGGCGATGTGGCGTGACCGGTAGGTGGTTCCAGCCAGCCCGGCAGGTGATTCCGGAGTGTCTGCCGTGTGGTTCTGGCGTAGCTGGCAGGTGATTTTGGCGTGTCCAGCAGGTGGTTCCGGCGAGATCGGCAGGTGGTACCAGCGTGTCCGGAACATGGTTCTGGCACGGCTGAGAGATGGTTCCGTCATGCCCGGCAGGTGAATCCGGAGTGTCCGGCATGTGGTTCTGGCATCTCTGAGATGTGGTTCCCCCATGCCCGGCAGGTGATTCCGGAGTGTGCGGCATGTGGTTCTGGCACCTCTGACAGGTGGTTCCGGCATGCCCGGCAGGTGGTTCCGGAGTGTCTGCCTAGTGGTTCTGGCGTAGTCGGCAGGTGATTCTGGCGTGTCCAGCAGGTGGTTCTGGGGAGTGGATCAGGTGGTTCCGGCATTCTCGGCAGGTGGTACCGGCGTGTCCGGAACATGGTTCTGGCAAGTCTGAGAGGCGGTTCTGGCATGCCCGACAGGTGATTCCGGAGTGTTCGCCATGTGGTTCTGGCATAGCCGGCAGGTCATTTTGCATGTCCGGCGGTGGTTCCGCGAGTCGAGCCGGTGGTTCCGGTGTGTCCGGCAGGTGGTTCTGGCGTGACCGGCACGAGGTTCTGGCACGTCTGAGAGTTGGTTCTGGCATGCCCGACAGGTTTTGGCGAGTCAAGCAGGTCGTTCTGGCGTGCTCGGCAGGTGCTTGCGGTTTCATTGGCATGTGGTTCCGGCATGTCTGAGAGGTGGTTCCGCCATGCCCGGCAGGTGATTCCGGAGTGTTCGCCAAGTGGTTCTGGCGTAGCCGGCAGGTGATTTTGCATGTCCGGCAATGGTTCCGGCGAGTCGAGCCGGTGGTTCCGGCATGTCCGGCAGGGTGGTTCCGGCATGTCCAGCAGGTGGTTCTGAGAAGTGGATCAGGTGGTTCCGGCAGGCACGGCAGGTGATTCCGGAGTGTCCGGCATGTGATTCTGTCACCTCTGAGAGGTTGTTCTGGCATGCCCGGCAGGTGATACCACAGTGTCCGGCATTTGGTTCTGGCACCTCTGACAGGTGGTTCCGGGATGCCTGGCATGTGATTCCGGAGTGTCTGCCGAGTGGTTCTGGCGTGTCCAGCAGGTGTTTCCGGTCTTTCCGGCAGGTGGTTCTGGCGTGTCCGGCACGAGGTTCTGGCACGTCTGAGAGTTGGTTCCGGCGTGCCCGACAGGTGATTCCGGAGTGTCCGCCACGTGGTTCTGGCGTACCCGGCAGGTGATTTTGGCGTGTCTGGCCGGTGTTTCTTGCAAGTCGAGCATGTGGCTCAGGCATGATCAGCAGGTGCTTCCGGCCTGTCCGGCACGTGGTTCTGGTGTGTCTGAGAGCTGGTTCTGGCATGTCCGGCAGATGATTCCGGAGTGTCCACCAAGTGGTTGTGGCATACCCGGCAGGTGATTTTAGCGTGTCAGGTAGGTGGTTCCGGCGAGTCGAGTTGGTGGTTCCGGCGTGTTCGGCAGGTGGTTCAGGCGGGTCTGGCAGGTGGTTTCGGTCTGTTCGGTGTGTGGTTCCGGCATCTCAGGCACATGGTTCTGGCACGTCTGATAGGTGGTTCCGGCCGGCCCGACAGGTGTTTCCATGGTGTCCGCCAAGTGGTTCTGGCACAGCAGGCAGGTGACGTTGGCGTGACCGGCAGGTTGTTCCAGCCAGCCCGGCAGGTGATTCCGAAGTTTTCACCAAATGGTTGTGGCGTAGCCGGAATCTGATTTTTGCATGTCCAGCATGTGGTTTTGGCGAGTCGAGCAGGTGGTTCTGGCCTGCCTGGTAGGTGCTTCCGGTGTCATTGGCATGTGGTTCTGGCATGTCTGAAGGTGGTTCCGCCATGCCCGGCAGGTGATTCCGGAGTGTTCGCCAAGTGGTTCTGGCGTAGCCGGCAGGTGATTTTGCATGGCCGGCAATGGTTCCGGCGAGTCGAGCCGGTGGTTCCGCCATGTCCGGCAGGTGGTTCTGGCATGCCCGGCAGGTGATTCCGCAGTCTCCGGCATTTGGTCCTGGCACCTCTGAGAGGTGGTTCAGGCATGCCCGACAGGTGATTCCCGACTGTTCGCCAAGTGGTTCTGGCGTTGCCGTCAGGTCATTTTGCATGTCCAGCGGTGGTTCCGGCGAGTCGAGCCGGTGGTTCCGGCGTAGCCGGCAGTTGCTCTTGGCGTGTCCACTAGGTGGTTCTGGGGAGTGGAGCAGCTGGTTCCGGCATACTCGGCAGGTGGTACCGGCGTGTCCAGAACATGGTTCTGGCAAGTCTGAGAGTTGGTTCCGGCACGCCCGACAGGTGATTCCGGAGCGTCCGCCAAGTGTTTCTGGCGTACCCGGCAGGTGATTTTGGCATGTCCGACAGGTGTTTCTTGCGAGTCGAGCAGGTGGCTCAGGCATGCTCAGCTGGTGCTTCCGGCGTCTCTGGCACGTGTTTCTGGTGTGTCTGAGAGCTGGTTCTGGCATGTGCGGCAGATGATTCCGGAGTGTCCACCAAGTGGTTCTGGTATACCTGGAAGGTGATTTTGGCGTGTCAGGATGGTGGTTCCGGCTAGTTGAGCAGGTGGATCAGGCGTGCTCGCCAGGGGGTTCAGGCGGGTCTGGCAGGTGGTTTCGGTCTGTTCGGGGAGTGGTTCCGGCATCTCAGGCACATGGTTCTGGCACGTCTGAGAGGTGGTTCCGGACAGCCGGAGAGGTGTTTCCGGAGTGTCCGCCAAGTGGTTCTGGCGTAGGTGAAAGGCGACGTTGGCGTGACCGGTAGGTGGTTCCAGCCAGCCCGGAGGTGATTCCAGAGTGTCTGCCGTGTGGTTCTGGCGTTGCTAGCAGGTGATTTTGGCGTGTCCAGCAGGTGGTTCCGGCGAGATCGGCAGGTGGTACCAGCGTGTCCGGAACATGGTTCTGGCACGGCTGAGAGATGGTTCCGTCATGCCCGGCAGGTGAATCCGGAGTGTCCGGCATGTGGTTCTGGCACCTCTGAGGTATGGTTCCCCCATGCCCGGCAGGTGATTCCGGAGTGTTCGGCATGTGGTTCTGGCACCTCTGAGAGGTGGTTCCGGCATGCCCGGCAGCTGGTTCCGGAGTGTCTGCCTAGTGGTTCTGGCATAGTCGGCAGGTGATTCTGGCGTGTCCAGCAGGTGGTTCTGGGGAGTGGATCAGTTGGTTCCGGCATTCTCGGCAGGTGGTACCGGCGTGTCCGGAACATGGTTCTGGCAAGTCTGAGAGGCGGTTCCGGCATGCCCGACAGGTGATTCCGAAGAGTTCACCAAATGGTTGTGGCCTAGCCGGCTGGTGATTTCGGCGTGTCCTGCAGGTGGTTTTGGCGAGTCAAGCAGGTCGTTCTGGCGTGCTCGGCAGGTGCTTGCGGTTTCATTGGCATTTGGTTCCGGCATGTCTGAGAGGTGGTTCCGCCATGCCCGGCAGGTGATTCCGGAGTGTTCGCCAAGTGGTTCTGGCGTAGCCGGCAGGTGATTTTGCATGTCCGGCAATGGTTCCGGCGAGTCGAGCCGGGGTTCTGGCATGTCCGGCAGGTGATTCCGGCATGTCCAGCAGGTGGTTCTGAGAAGTGGATCAGGTGGTTCCGGCAGGCACGGCAGGTGATTCCGGAGTGTCCGGCATGTGATTCTGTCACCTCTGAGAGGTTGTTCTGGCATGCCCGGCAGGTGATACCACAGTGTCCGGCATTTGGTTCTGGCACCTCTGACAGGTGGTTCCGGGATGCCTGGCATGTGATTCCGGAGTGTCTGCCGAGTGGTTCTGGCGTGTCCAGCAGGTGTTTCCGGTCTTTCCAGCAGGTGGTTCTGGCGTGTCCGGCATGAGGTTCTGGCACGTCTGAGAGTTGGTTCCGGCATGCCCGACAGGTGATTCCGGAGTGTCCGCCACGTGGTTCTGGCGTACCCGGCAGGTGATTTTGGCGTGTCTGGCAGGTGTTTCTTGCAAGTCGAGCATGTGGCTCAGGCATGATCAGCAGGTGCTTCCGGCCTGTCCGGCACGTGGTTCTGGTGTGTCTGAGAGCTGGTTCTGGCATGTCCGGCAGATGATTCCGGAGTGTCCACCAAGTGGTTGTGGCATACCCGGCAGGTGATTTTAGCGTGTCAGGTAGGTGGTTCCGGCGAGTCGAGTTGGTGGTTCCGGCGTGATCGGCAGGTGGTTCAGGCGGGTCTGGCAGGTGGTTTCGGTCTGTTCGGTGTGTGGTTCCGGCATCTCAGGCACATGGTTCTGGCACGTCTGATAGGTGGTTCCGGCCGGCCCGACAGGTGTTTCCATGGTGTCCGCCAAGTGGTTCTGGCATAGCAGGCAGGTTACGTTGGCGTGACCGGCAGGTGGTTCCAGCCAGCCCGGCAGGTGATTCCGAAGTTTTCACCAAATGGTTGTGGCGTAGCCTGAATCTGATTTTTGCATGTCCAGCAGGTGGTTTTGGCGAGTCGAGCAGGTGGTTGTGGTGTGCTCGGCAGGTGCTTCCGGTGTCATTGGCATGTGGTTCTCGCATGTCTGAGAGGTCGTTCCGCCATGCCCGGCAGGTGATTCCGGAGTGTTAGCCAAGTGGTTCTGGCGTAGCCGGCAGGTGATTTTGCATGGCCGGCAATGGTTCCGGCGAGTCGAGCCAGTGGTTCCGGCATGTCCGGCAGGTGGTTCCAGCATGCCCGGCAGGTGATTCCGCAGTCTCCGGCATTTGGTCCTGGCACCTCTGAGAGGTGGTTCAGGCATGCCCGACAGGTGATTCCGGAGTGTTCGCCAAGTGGTTCTGGCGTTGCCGGCAGGTCATTTTGCATGTCCAGCGGTGGTTCCGGCGAGTCGAGCCGGTGGTTCCGGCGTAGCCGGCAGTTGCTCTTGGCGTGTCCACTAGGTGGTTCTGGGGAGTGGATCAGCTGGTTCCGGCATACTCGGCAGGTGGTACCGGCGTGTCCAGAACATGGTTCTGGCAAGTCTGAGAGGTGGTTCCGGCACGCCCGACAGGTGATTCCGGAGCGTCCGCCAAGTGTTTCTGGCGTACCCGGCTGGTGATTTTGGCATGTCCGACAGGTGTTTCTTGCGAGTCGAGCAGGTGGCTCAGGCATGCTCAGCTGGTGCTTCCGGCGTCTCTGGCACGTGTTTCTGGTGTGTCTGAGAGCTGGTTCTGGCATGTGCGGCAGATGATTCCGGAGTGTCCACCAAGTGGTTCTGGTATACCTGGCAGGTGATTTTGGCGTGTCAGGAAGGTGGTTCCGGCTAGTTGAGCAGGTGGATCAGGCGTGCTCGCCAGGGGGTTCAGGCGGGTCTGGCAGGTGGTTTCGGTCTGTTCGGGGAGTGGTTCCGGCATCTCAGGCACATGGTTCTGGCACGTCTGAGAGGTGGTCCCGGCCAGCCGGAGAGGTGTTTCCGGAGTGTCCGCCAAGTGGTTCTGGCGTAGGTGAAAGGCGACATTGGCGTGACCGGTAGGTGGTTCCAGCCAGCCCGGAGGTGATTCCAGAGTGTCTGCCGTGTGGTTCTGGCGTAGCTGGCAGGTGATTTTGGCGTGTCCAGCAGGTGGTTCTGGCGAGATCGGCAGGTGGTACCAGCGTGTCCGGAACATGGTTCTGGCACGGCTGAGAGATGGTTCCGTCATGCCCGGCAGGTGAATCCGGAGTGTCCGGCATATGGTTCTGGCACCTCTGAGATATGGTTCCCCCATGCCCGGCAGGTGATTCCGGAGTGTTCGGCATGTGGTTCTGGCACCTCTGAGAGGTGGTTCCGGCATGCCCGGCAGGTGGTTCCGGAGTGTCTGCCTAGTGGTTCTGGCATAGTCGGCAGGTGATTCTGGCGTGTCCAGCAGGTGGTTCTGGGGAGTGGATCAGTTGGTTCCGGCATTCTCGGCAGGTGGTACCGGCGTGTCCGGAACATGGTTCTGGCAAGTCTGAGAGGCGGTTCCGGCATGCCCGACAGGTGATTCCGAAGAGTTCACCATATGGTTGTGGCCTAGCCGACTGGTGACTTCGGCGTGTCCTGCAGGTGGTTTTGGTGAGTCAAGCAGGTCGTTCTGGCGTGCTCGGCAGGTGCTTGCGGTTTCATTGGCATGTGGTTCCGGCATGTCTGAGAGGTGGTTCCGCCATGCCCGGCAGGTGATTCCGGAGTGCTCGGCATGTGGTTCTGGCACCTCTGAGAGGTGGTTCCAGCATGCCCGGCAGGTGGTTCCGGAGTGTCTGCCTAGTGGTTCTGGCGTAGTCGGCAGGTGATTCTGGCGTGTCCAGCAGGTGGTTCTGGGGAGTGGATCAGGTGGTTCCGGCATTCTCGGCAGGTGGTACCGGCGTGTCCGGACCATGGTTCTGGCAAGTCTGAGATGCGGTTCCGGCATGCCCGACAGGTGATTCCGGAGTGTTCGCCAAGTGGTTCTGGCGTAGCCGGCAGGTCATTTTGCATGTCCGGCGGTGGTTCCGCGAGTCGAGCCGGTGGTTCCGGTGTGTCCGGCAGGTGGTTCTGGCGTGACCGGCACGAGGTTCTGGCACGTCTGAGAGTTGGTTCCGGCGTGCCCGACAGGTGATTCCGGAGTGTCCGCCACGTGGTTCTGGCGTACCCGGCAGGTGATTTTGGCGTGTCTGGCAGGTGTTTCTTGCAAGTCGAGCATTTGGCTCAGGCATGCTCAGCAGGTGCTTCCGGCGTGTCTGGCAGGTGGTTCTGGTGTGTCTGAGAGCTGGTTCTGGCATGTCTGGCAGATGATTCCGGAGTGTCCACCAAGTGGTTGTGGCATACCCGGCAGGTGATTTTAGCGTGTCAGGTAGGTGGTTCCAGCGAGTCGAGTAGGTGGTTCCGGCGTGCTCGGCAGGTGGTTCAGGCGGGTCTGGCAGGTGGTTTCGGTCTGTTCGGGGAGTGGTTCCGGCATCTCAGGCACATGGTTCTGGCACGTCTGATAGGTGGTTCCGGCCGGCCCGACAGGTGTTTCCATGGTGTCCGCCAAGTGGTTCTGGCATAGCTGGCAGGTGATGTTGGCGTGACCGGCAGGTGGTTCCAGACAGCCCGGCAGGTGATTCCGAAGTGTTCACCAAATGCTTGTGGAGTAGCCAGAAGTTGATTTTGGCATGTCCAGCAGGTGGTTTTGGCGAGTCGAGCAGGTGGTTCTGGCGTGCTCGGCAGGTGCTTCCGGTGTCATCGGCATGTGGTTCCGGCATTTCTGAGAGGTGGTTCCGCCATGCCCGGCAGGTGATTCCGGAGTGTTCCCCAAGTGGTTCTGGCATAGCCGGCAGGTGATTTTGCATGTCCGGCAATGGTTCCGGCGAGTCGAGCCGCTGGTTCCGGCATGTCCGGCAGGTGGTTCCGGCATGCCCGGCAGGTGATTCCGGAGTGTCCGGCATGTGGTTCTGGCACCTCTGAGAGGTGGTTCCGGCATGCCCGGCTTGTGGTTCCGGCGTGTCTGCTGAGTGGTTCTGGCGTAGTCGGCAGGTGATTGTGGCATGTCCAGCAGGTGGTTCTGAGGAGTGGATGAGGTGGTTCCGGCATACTCTGCAGGTGGTACCGGCGTGTCCGGAACATGGTTCTGGCAAGTCTGAGAGGTGGTTCCGGCATGCCCGACAGGTGATTCCGGAGTGTTCGCCAAGTGGTTCTGGTGTAGCCGGCAGGTCATTTTGCATGTCCGGCGGTGGTTCCGGCGAGTCGAGCCGGTGGTTCTGGCGTGTCCGGCAGGTGGTTCTGGCGTGACCGGCACGAGGTTCTGGCACGTCTGAGAGTTGGTTCCGGCATGCCCGACAGGTGATTACGGAGTGACCGCCACGTGGTTCTGGCGTACCCGGCAGGTGATTTTGGCGTGTCTGGCAGGTGTTTCTTGCAAGTCGAGCATGTGGCTCAGGCATGCTCAGCAGGTGCTTCCGGCGTGTCTGGCAGGTGGTTCTGGTGTGTCTGAGAGCTGGTTCTGGCATGTCCGGCAGATGATTCCGGAGTGTCCACCAAGTGGTTGTGGCATACCCGGCAGGTGATTTTAGCGTGTCAGGTAGGTGGTTCCAGCGAGTCGAGTAGGTGGTTCCGGCGTGCTCGGCAGGTGGTTCAGGCGGGTCTGGCAGGTGGTTTCGGTCTGTTCGGGGTGTGGTTCCGGCGTCTCAGGCACATGGTTCTGGCACGTCTGATAGGTGGTTCCGGCCGGCCCGACAGGTGTTTCCATGGTGTCCGACAAGTGGTCTGGCATAGCTGGCAGGTGATGTTTGTGTGACCGGCACGTGGTTCCAGAAAGCCCGGCAGGTGATTCCGAAGAGTTCACCAAATTGTTGTGGCCTAGCCGGCAGGTGATTTCGGCGTGTCCTGCAGGTGGTTTTGGCGAGTCAAGCAGGTCGTTCTGGCGTGCTCGGCAGGTGCTTGCGGTTTCATTGGCATGTGGTTCCGGCATGTCTGAGAGGTGGTTCCGCCATGCCCGGCAGGTGATTCCGGAGTGTTCGCCAAGTGGTTCTGGCGTAGCCGGCAGGTGATTTTGCATTTCCGGCAATGGTTCCGGCGAGTCGAGCCGGGGTTCTGGCATGTCCGGGAGGTGATTCCGGCATGTCCAGCAGGTGGTTCTGAGAAGTGGATCAGGTGGTTCCGGCAGGCACGGCAGGTGATTCCGGAGTGTCCGGCATGTGATTCTGTCACCTCTGAGAGTTTGTTCTGGCATGCCCGGCAGGTGATACCACAGTGTCCGGCATTTGGTTCTGGCACCTCTGACAGGTGGTTCCGGGATGCCTGGCATGTGATTCCGGAGTGTCTGCCGAGTGGTTCTGGCGTGTCCAGCAGGTGTTTCCGGTCTTTCCGGCAGGTGGTTCTGGCGTGTCCGGCACGAGGTTCTGGCACGTCTGAGAGTTGGTTCCGGCATGCCCGACAGGTGATTCCGGAGTGTCCGCCACGTGGTTCTGGCGTACCCGGCAGGTGATTTTGGCGTGTCTGGCAGGTGTTTCTTGCAAGTCGAGCATGTGGCTCAGGCATGATCAGCAGGTGCTTCCGGCCTGTCCGGCACGTGGTTCTGGTGTGTCTGAGAGCTGGTTCTGGCATGTCCGGCAGATTATTCCGGAGTGTCCACCAAGTGGTTGTGGCATACCCGGCAGGTGATTTTAGCGTGTCAGGTAGGTGGTTCCGGAGAGTCGAGTTGGTGGTTCCGGCGTGCTCGGCAGGTGGTTCAGGCGGGTCTGGCAGGTGGTTTCTGTCTGTTCGGTGTGTGGTTCCGGCATCTCAGGCACATGGTTCTGGCACGTCTGATAGGTGGTTCCGGCCGGCCCGACAGGTGTTTCCATGGTGTCCGCCAAGTGGTTCTGGCATAGCAGGCAGGTGACGTTGGCGTGACCGGCAGGTGGTTCCAGCCAGCCCGGCAGGTGATTCCGAAGTTTCCACCAAATGGTTGTGGCGTAGCCGGAATCTGATTTTTGCATGTCCAGCAGGTGGTTTTGGCGAGTCGAGCAGGTGGTTCTGGCGTGCTTGGCAGGTGCTTCCGGTGTCATTGGCATGTGGTTCCGGCATGTCTGAGAGGTGGTTCCGCCATGCCCGGCAGGTGATTCCGGAGTGTTCGCCAAGTGGTTCTGGCGTAGCCGGCAGGTGATTTTGCATGGCCGGCAATGGTTCCGGCGAGTCGAGCCGGTGGTTCCGGCATGTCCGGCAGGTGGTTCCGGCATGCCCGGCAGGTGATTCCGCAGTCTCCGTCATTTGGTCCTGGCACCTCTGAGAAGTGGTTCAGGCATGCCCGACAGGTGATTCCGGAGTGTTCGCCAAGTGGTTCTGGCGTAGCCGGCAGGTCATTTTGCATGTCCAGCGGTGGTTCCGGCGAGTCGAGCCGGTGGTTCCGGCGTAGCCGGCAGTTGCTCTTGGCGTGTCCACTAGGTGGTTCTGGGGAGTGGATCAGCTGGTTCCAGCATACCCGGCAGGTGGTACCGGCGTGTCCAGAACATGGTTTTGGCAAGTCTGAGAGGTGGTTCCGGCACGCCCGACAGTGATTCCGGAGCGTCCGCCAAGTGTTTCTGGCGTACCCGGCAGGTGATTTTGGCATGTCCGACAGGTGTTTCTTGCGAGTCGAGCAGGTGGCTCAGGCATGCTCAGCTGGTGCTTCCGGCGTCTCTGGCACGTGGTTCTGCTGTGTCTGAGAGCTGGTTCTGGCATGTCCGGCAGATGATTCCGGAGTGTCCACCAAGTGGTTCTGGTATACCTGGCAGGTGATTTTGGCGTGTCAGGAAGGTGGTTCCGGCTAGTTGAGCAGGTGGATCAGGCGTGCTCGCCAGGGGTCCATGCGGGTCTGGCAGGTGGTTTCGGTCTGTTCGGGGAGTGGTTCCGGCATCTCAGGCACATGGTTCTGGCACGTCTGAGAGGTGGTTCCGGCCGGCCGGAGAGGTGTTTCCGGAGTGTCCGCCAAGTGGTTCTGGCGTAGGTGAAAGGCGACTTTGGCGTGACCGGTAGGTGGTTCCAGCCAGCCCGGAGGTGATTCCAGAGTGTCTGCGGTGTGGTTCTGGCGTAGCTGGCAGGTGATTTTGGCGTGTCCAGCAGGTGGTTCCGGCGAGATCGGCAGGTGGTACCAGCGTGTCCGGAACATGGTTCTGGCACGGCTGAGAGATGGTTCCGTCATGCCCGGCAGGTGAATCCGGAGCGTCCGGCATGTGGTTCTGGCACCTCTGAGATGTGGTTCCCCCATGCCCGGCAGGTGATTCCGGAGTGTTCGGCATGTGGTTCTGGCACCTCTGAGAGGTGGTTCCAGCATGCCCGGCAGGTGGTTCCGGAGTGTCTGCCTAGTGGTTCTGGCGTAGTCGGCAGCTGATTCTGGCGTGTCCAGCAGGTGGTTCTGGGGAGTGGATCAGGTGGTTACGGCATTCTCGGCAGGTGGTACCGGCGTGTCCGGAACATGGTTCCGGCAAGTCTGAGATGCGGTTCCGGCATGCCCGACAGGTGATTCCGGAGTGTTCGCCAAGTGGTTCTGGCGTAGCCGGCAGGTCATTTTGCATGTCCGGCGGTGGCTCCGCGAGTCGAGCCGGTGGTTCCGGTGTGTCCGGCAGGTGGTTCTGGCGTGACCGGCACGAGGTTCTGGCACGTCTGAGTGTTGGTTCCGGCGTGCCCGACAGGTGATTCCGGAGTGTCCGCCACGTGGTTCTGGCGTACCCGGCAGGTGATTTTGGCGTGTCTGGCAGGTGTTTCTTGCAAGTCGAGCATTTGGCTCAGGCATGCTCAGCAGGTGCTTCCGGCGGGTATGGCAGGTGGTTCTGGTGTGTCTGAGAGCTGGTTCTGGCATGTCTGGCAGATGATTCCGGAGTGTCCACCAAGTGGTTGTGGCATACCCGGCAGGTGATTTTAGCGTGTCAGGTAGGTGGTTCCAGCGAGTCGAGTAGGTGGTTCCGGCGTGCTTGGCAGGAGGTTCAGGCGGGTCTGGCAGGTGGTTTCGGTCTGTTCGGGGAGTGGTTCCGGCATTTCAGGCACATGGTTCTGGCACGTCTGATAGGTGGTTCCGGCCGGCCCGACAGGTGTTTCCATGGTGTCCGCCAAGTGGTTCTGGCATAGCTGGCAGGTGATGTTGGCGTGACCGGCAGGTGGTTCCAGACAGCCCGGCAGGTGATTCCGAAGTGTTCACCAAATGCTTGTGGAGTAGCCGGAAGTTGATTTTGGCATGTCCAGCAGGTTGTTTTGGCGAGTCGAGCAGGTGGTTCCGGCGTGCTCGGCAGTTGCTTCCGGTGTCATCGGCATGTGGTTCCGGCATGTCTGAGAGGTGGTTCCGCCATGCCCGGCAGGTGATTCCGGAGTGTTCCCCAAGTGGTTCTGGCATAGCCGGCAGGTGATTTTGCATGTCCGGCAATGGTTCCGGCGAGCCGAGCCGGTCGTTCCGGCATAGCCGGCAGTTGCTCTTGGCGTGTCCACTAGGTGGTTCTGGGGAGTGGATCAGCTGGTTCCGGCATACTCGGCAGGTGGTACCGGCGTGTCCAGAACATGGTTCTGGCAAGTCTGAGAGGTGGTTCCGGCACGCCCGACCGTGATTCCGGAGCATCCGCCAAGTGTTTCTGGCGTACCCGGCAGGTGATTTTGGCATGTCCGACAGGTGTTTCTTGCGAGTCGAGCAGGTGGCTCAGGCATGCTCAGCTGGTGCTTCCGGCGTCTCTGGCACGTGGTTCTGCTGTGTCTGAGAGCTGGTTCTGGCATGTCCGGCAGATGATTCCGGAGTGTCCACCAAGTGGTTCTGGTATACCTGGCAGGTGATTTTGGTGTGTCAGGAAGGTGGTTCCGGCTAGTTGAGCAGGTGGATCAGGCGTGCTCGCCAGGGGGTTCATGTGGGTCTGGCAGGTGGTTTCGGTCTGTTCGGGGAGTGGTTCCGGCATCTCAGGCACATGGTTCTGGCACGTCTGAGAGGTGGTTCCGGCCGGCCGGAGAGGTGTTTCCGGAGTGTCCGCCAAGTGGTTCTGTCGTAGGTGAAAGGCGACTTTGGCGTGACAGGTAGGTGGTTCCAGCCAGCCCGGAGGTGATTCCAGAGTGTCTGCGGTGTGATTCTGGCGTAGCTGGCAGGTGATTTTGGCGTGTCCAGCAGGTGGTTCCGGCGAGATCGGCAGGTGGTACCAGCGTGTCCGGAACATGGTTCTGGCACGGCTGAGAGATGGTTCCGTCATGCCCAGCAGGTGAATCCGGAGTGTCCGGCATGTGGTTCTGGCACCTCTGAGATGTGGTTCCCCCATGCCCGGCAGGTGATTCCGGAGTGTTCGGCATGTGGTTCTGGCACCTCTGAGAGGTGGTTCCAGCATGCCCGGCAGGTGGTTCCGGAGTGTCTGCCTAGTGGTTCTGGCGTAGTCGGCAGGTGATTCTGGCGTGTCCAGCCGGTGGTTCTGGGGAGTGGATCAGGTGGTTCCGGCATTCTCGGCAGGTGGTACCGGCGTGTCCGGAACATGGTTCTGGCAAGTCTGAGATGCGGTTCCGGCATGCCCGACAGGTGATTCCGGAGTGTTCGCCAAGTGGTTCTGGCGTAGCCGGCAGGTCATTTTGCATGTCCGGCGGTGGTTCCGCGAGTCGAGCCGGTGGTTCCGGTGTGTCCGGCAGGTGGTTCTGGCGTGACCGGCACGAGGTTCTGGCACGTCTGAGAGTTGGTTCCGGCGTGCCCGACAGGTGATTCCGGAGTGTCCGCCACGTGGTTCTGGCGTACCCGGCAGGTGATTTTGGCGTGTCTGGCAGGTGTTTCTTGCAAGTCGAGCATTTGGTTCAGGCATGCTCAGCAGGTGCTTCCGGCGTGTCTGGCAGGTGGTTCTGGTGTGTCTGAGAGCTGGTTCTGGCATGTCTGGCACATGATTCCAGAGTGTCCACCAAGTGGTTGTGGCATACCCGGCAGGTGATTTTAGCGTGTCAGGTAGGTGGTTCCAGCGAGTCGAGCAGGTGGTTCTGGCGTGCTCGGCAGGTGCTTCCGGTGTCATTGGCATGTGGTTCCGGCCTGTCTGAGAGGTGGTTCCGCCATGCCCGGCAGGTGATTCCGGAGTGTTCGCCAAGTGGTTCTGGCGTAGCCGGCAGGTGATTTTGCATGGCCGGCAATGGTTCCGGCGAGTCGAGCCGGTGGTTCCGGCATGTCCGGCAGGTGGTTCCGGCGAGTCGAGCCGGTGGTTCCGGCGTAGCCGGCAGTTGCTCTTGGCGTGTCCACTAGGTGGTTCTGGGGAGTGGATCAGCTGGTTCCGGCATACTCGGCAGGTGGTACCGGCGTGTCCAGAACATGGTTCTGGCAAGTCTGAGAGGTGGTTCCGGCACGCCCGACAGTGATTCCGGAGCGTCCGCCAAGTGTTTCTGGCGTACCCGGCAGGTGATTTTCGCCTGTCCGACAGGTGTATCTTGCGAGTCGAGCAGGTGGCTGAGGCATGCTCAGCTGGTGCTTCCGGCGTCTCTGGCACGTGGTTCTGGTGTGTCTGAGAGCTGGTTCTGGCATGTCCGGCAGATGATTCCGGAGTGTCCACCAAGTGGTTCTGGTATACCTGGCAGGTGATTTTGGCGTGTCAGGAAGGTGGTTCCGGCTAGTTGAGAAGGTGGATCAGGCGTGCTCGCCAGGGGGTTCATGCGGGTCTGGCAGGTGGTTTCGGTCTGTTCGGGGAGTGGTTCCGGCATCTCAGGCACATGGTTCTGGCACGTCTGAGAGGTGGTTCCGGCCGGCCGGAGAGGTGTTTCCGGAGTGTCCGCCAAGTGGTTCTGGCGTAGGTGAAAGGCGACTTTGGCGTGACCGGTAGGTGGTTCCAGCCAGCCCGGAGGTGATTCCAGAGTGTCTGCGGTGTGGTTCTGGCGTAGCTGGCAGGTGATTTTGGCGTGTCCAGCAGGTGGTTCCGGCGAGATCGGCAGGTGGTACCAGCGTGTCCGGAACATGGTTCTGGCACGGCTGAGAGATGGTTCCGTCATGCCCGGCAGGTGAATCCGGAGTGTCCGGCATGTGGTTCTGGCACCTCTGAGATGTGGTTCCCCCATGCCCGGCAGGTGATTCCGGAGTGTTCGGCATGTGGTTCTGGCACCTCTGAGAGGTGGTTCCAGCATGCCCGGCAGGTGGTTCCGGAGTGTCTGCCTAGTGGTTCTGGCGTAGTCGGCAGGTGATTCTGGCGTGTCCAGCAGGTGGTTCTGGGGAGTGGATCAGGTGGTTCCGGCATTCTCGGCAGGTGGTACCGGCGTGTCCGGAACATGGTTCTGGCAAGTCTGAGATGCGGTTCCGGCATGCCCGACAGGTGATTCCGAAGTGTTCGCCAAGTGGTTCTGGCGTAGCCGGCAGGTCATTTTGCATGTCCGGCGGTGGCTCCGCGAGTCGAGCCGGTGGTTCCGGTGTGTCCGGCAGGTGGTTCTGGCGTGACCGGCACGAGGTTCTGGCACGTCTGAGTGTTGGTTCCGGCGTGCCCGACAGGTGATTCCGGAGTGTCCGCCACGTGGTTCTGGCGTACCCGGCAGGTGATTTTGGCGTGTCTGGCAGGTGTTTCTTGCAAGTCGAGCATTTGGCTCAGGCATGCTCAGCAGGTGCTTCCGGCGGGTATGGCAGGTGGTTCTGGTGTGTCTGAGAGCTGGTTCTGGCATGTCTGGCAGATGATTCCGGAGTGTCCACCAAGTGGTTGTGGCATACCCGGCAGGTGATTTTAGCGTGTCAGGTAGGTGGTTCCAGCGAGTCGAGTAGGTGGTTCCGGCGTGCTTGGCAGGAGGTTCAGGCGGGTCTGGCAGGTGGTTTCGGTCTGTTCGGGGAGTGGTTCCGGCATTTCAGGCACATGGTTCTGGCACGTCTGATAGGTGGTTCCGGCCGGCCCGACAGGTGTTTCCATGGTGTCCGCCAAGTGGTTCTGGCATAGCTGGCAGGTGATGTTTGTGTGACCGGCACGTGGTTCCAGAAAGCCCGGCAGGTGATTCCGAAGAGTTCACCAAATGGTTGTGGCCTAGCCGGCAGGTGATTTTGGCGTGTCCTGCAGGTGGTTTTGGTGAGTCAAGCAGGTCGTTCTGGCGTGCTCGGCAGGTGCTTGCGGTTTCATTGGCATGTGGTTCCGGCATGTATGAGAGGTGGTTCCGCCATGCCCGGCAGGTGATTCCGGAGTGTTCGCCAAGTGGTTCTGGCACCTCTGAGAGGTGGTTCCGGCATGCCCGGCAGGTGGTTCCGGAGTGTTCGGCATGTGGTTCTGGCAACTCTGAGAGGTGGTTCCGGCATGCCCAGGAGGTGGTTCCGGAGTGTCTGCCTAGTGGTTCTGGCATCGTCGGCAGGTGATTCTGGCGTGTCCAGCAGGTGGTTCTGGGGAGTGGATCAGTTGGTTCCGGCATTCTCGGCAGGTGGTACCGGCGTGTCCGGAACATGGTTCTGGCAAGTCTGAGAGGCGGTTCCAGCATGCCCGACAGGTGATTCCGAAGAGTTCACCAAATGGTTGTGGCCTAGCCGGCTGGTGATTTCGGCGTGTCCTGCAGGTGGTTTTGGCGAGTCAAGCAGGTCGTTCTGGCGTGCTCGGCAGGTGCTTGCGGTTTCATTGGCATGTGGTTCCGGCATGTCTGAGAGGTGGTTACGCCATGCCCGGCAGGTGATTCCGGAGTGTTCGCCAAGTGGTTCTGGCGTTGCCGGCAGGTCATTTTGCATGTCCAGCGGTGGTTCCGGCGAGTCGAGCCGGTGGTTCCGGCGTAGCCGGCAGTTGCTCTTGGCGTGTCCACTAGGTGGTTCTGGGGAGTGGATCAGCTGGTTCCGGCATACTCGGCAGGTGGTACCGGCGTGTCCACAACATGGTTCTGGCAAGTCTGAGAGGTGGTTCCGGCACGCCCGACAGTGATTCCGGAGCGTCCGCCAAGTGTTTCTGGCGTACCCGGCAGGTGATTTTCGCCTGTCCGACAGGTGTATCTTGCGAGTCGAGCAGGTGGCTGAGGCATGCTCAGCTGGTGCTTCCGGCGTCTCTGGGACGTGGTTCTGGTGTGTCTGAGAGCTGGTTCTGGCATGTCCGGCAGATGATTCCGGAGTGCCACCAAGTGGTTGTGGCATACCCGGCAGGTGATTTTAGCATGTCAGGTAGGTGGTTCCAGCGAGTCGAGTAGGTGGTTCCGGCGTGCTCGGCAGGTGGTTCAGGCGGGTCTGGCAGGTGGTTTCGGTCTGTTCGGGGAGTGGTTCCGGCATCTCAGGCACATGGTTCTGGCACGTCTGATAGGTGGTTCCGGCCGGCCCGACAGGTGTTTCCATGGTGTCCGCCAAGTGGTTCTGGCATAGCTGGCAGGTGATGTTGGCGTGACCGGCAGGTGGTTCCAGACAGCCCGGCAGGTGATTCCGAAGTGTTCACCAAATGCTTGTGGAGTAGCCGGAATTTGATTTTGGCATGTCCAGCAGGTGGTTTTGGCGAGTCGAGCAGGTGGTTCTGGCGTGCTCGGCAGGTGCTTCCGGTGTCATCGGCATGTGGTTCCGGCATGTCTGAGAGGTGGTTCCGCCATGCCCGGCAGGTGATTCCGGAGTGTTCCCCAAGTGGTTCTGGCATAGCCGGCAGGTGATTTTGCATGTCCGGCAATGGTTCCGGCGAGTCGAGCCGGTGGTTCCGGCGTAGCCGGCAGTTGCTCTTGGCGTGTCCACTAGGTGGTTCTGGGGAGTGGATCAGCTGGTTCCGGCATACTCGGCAGGTGGTACCGGCGTGTCCAGAACATGGTTCTGGCAAGTCTGAGAGGTGTTTCCGGCACGCCCGACAGGTGATTCCGGAGCGTCCGCCAAGTGTTTCTGGCGTACCCGGCAGGTGATTTCGGCATGTCCGACAGGTGTTTCTTGCGAGTCGAGCAGGTGGCTCAGGCATGCTCAGCTGGTTCTTCCTGCGTCTCTGGCACGTGGTTCTGGTGTGTCTGAGAGCTGGTTCTGGCATGTCCGGCAGATGATTCCGGAGTGTCCACCAAGTGGTTCTGGTATACCTGGCAGGTGATTTTGGTGTGTCAGGAAGGTGGTTCTGGCTAGTTGAGCAGGTGGATCAGGCGTGCTCGCCAGGGGGTTCATGCGGGTCTGGCAGGTGGTTTCGGTCTGTTCGGGGAGTGGTTCCGGCATCTCAGGCACATGGTTCTGGCACGTCTGAGAGGTGGTTCCGGCCGGCCGGAGAGGTGTTTCCGGAGTGTCCGCCAAGTGGTTCTGGCGTAGGTGAAATGCGACTTTGGCGTGACCGGTAGGTGGTTCCAGCCAGCCCGGAGGTGATTCCAGAGTGTCTGCGGTGTGATTCTGGCGTAGCTGGCAGGTGATTTTGGCGTGTCCAGCAGGTGGTTCCAGCGAGATCGGCAGGTGGTACCAGCGTGTCCGGAACATGGTTCTGGCACGGCTGAGAGATGGTTCCGTCATGCCCGGCAGGTGAATCCGGAGTGTCCGGCATGTGGTTCTGGCACCTCTGAGATGTGGTTCCCCCATGCCCGGCAGGTGATTCCGGAGTGTTCGGCATGTGGTTCTGGCACCTCTGAGAGGTGGTTCCAGCATGCCCGGCAGGTGGTTCCGGAGTGTCTGCCTAGTGGTTCTGGCGTAGTCGGCAGGTGATTCTGGCGTGTCCAGCCGGTGGTTCTGGGGAGTGGATCAGGTGGTTCCGGCATTCTCGGCAGGTGGTACCGGCGTGTCCGGAACATGGTTCTGGCAAGTCTGAGATGCGGTTCCGGCATGCCCGACAGGTGATTCCGGAGTGTTCGCCAAGTGGTTCTGGCGTAGCCGGCAGGTCATTTTGCATGTCCGGCGGTGGTTCCGCGAGTCGAGCCGGTGGTTCCGGTGTGTCCGGCAGGTGGAACTGGCGTGACCGGCACGAGGTTCTGGCACGTCTGAGAGTTGGTTCCGGCGTGCCCGACAGGTGATTCCGGAGTGTCCGCCACGTGGTTCTGGCGTACCCGGCAGGTGATTTTGGCGTGTCTGGCAGGTGTTTCTTGCAAGTCGAGCATTTGGTTCAGGCATGCTCAGCAGGTGCTTCCGGCGTGTCTGGCAGGTGGTTCTGGTGTGTCTGAGAGCTGGTTCTGGCATGTCTGGCACATGATTCCGGAGTGTCCACCAAGTGGTTGTGGCATACCCGGCAGGTGATTTTAGCGTGTCAGGTAGGTGGTTCCAGCGAGTCGAGCAGGTGGTTCTGGCGTGCTCGGCAGGTGCTTCCGGTGTCATTGGCATGTGGTTCCGGCCTGTCTGAGAGGTGGTTCCGCCATGCCCGGCAGGTGATTCCGGAGTGTTCGCCAAGTGGTTCTGGCGTAGCCGGCAGGTGATTTTGCATGGCCGGCAATGGTTCCGGCGAGTCGAGCCGGTGGTTCCGGCATGTCCGGCAGGTGGTTCCGGCGAGTCGAGCCGGTGGTTCCGGCGTAGCCGGCAGTTGCTCTTGGCGTGTCCACTAGGTGGTTCTGGGGAGTGGATCAGCTGGTTCCGGCATACTCGGCAGGTGGTACCGGCGTGTCCAGAACATGGTTCTGGCAAGTCTGAGAGGTGGTTCCGGCACGCCCGACAGTGATTCCGGAGCGTCCACCAAGTGTTTCTGGCGTACCCGGCAGGTGATTTTCGCCTGTCCGACAGGTGTATCTTGCGAGTCGAGCAGGTGGCTGAGGCATGCTCAGCTGGTGCTTCCGGCGTCTCTGGCACGTGGTTCTGGTGTGTCTGAGAGCTGGTTCTGGCATGTCCGGCAGATGATTCCGGAGTGTCCACCAAGTGGTTCTGGTATACCTGGCAGGTGATTTTGGCGTGTCAGGAAGGTGGTTCCGGCTAGTTGAGCAGGTGGATCAGGCGTGCTCGCCAGGGGGTTCATGCGGGTCTGGCAGGTGGTTTCGGTCTGTTCGGGGAGTGGTTCCGGCATCTCAGGCACATGGTTCTGGCACGTCTGAGAGGTGGTTCCGGCCGGCCGGAGAGGTGTTTCCGGAGTGTCCGCCAAGTGGTTCTGGCGTAGGTGAAAGGCGACTTTGGCGTGACCGGTAGGTGGTTCCAGCCAGCCCGGAGGTGATTCCAGAGTGTCTGCGGTGTGGTTCTGGCGTAGCTGGCAGGTGATTTTGGCGTGTCCAGCAGGTGGTTCCGGCGAGATCGGCAGGTGGTACCAGCGTGTCCGGAACATGGTTCTGGCACGGCTGAGAGATGGTTCCGTCATGCCCGGCAGGTGAATCCGGAGTGTCCGGCATGTGGTTCTGGCACCTCTGAGATGTGGTTCCCCCATGCCCGGCAGGTGATTCCGGAGTGTTCGGCATGTGGTTCTGGCACCTCTGAGAGGTGGTTCCAGCATGCCCGGCAGGTGGTTCCGGAGTGTCTGCCTAGTGGTTCTGGCGTAGTCGGCAGGTGATTCTGGCGTGTCCAGCCGGTGGTTCTGGGGAGTGGATCAGGTGGTTCCGGCATTCTCGGCAGGTGGTACCGGCGTGTCCGGAACATGGTTCTGGCAAGTCTGAGATGCGGTTCCGGCATGCCCGACAGGTGATTCCGAAGTGTTCGCCAAGTGGTTCTGGCGTAGCCGGCAGGTCATTTTGCATGTCCGGCGGTGGCTCCGCGAGTCGAGCCGGTGGTTCCGGTGTGTCCGGCAGGTGGTTCTGGCGTGACCGGCACGAGGTTCTGGCACGTCTGAGTGTTGGTTCCGGCGTGCCCGACAGGTGATTCCGGAGTGTCCGCCACGTGGTTCTGGCGTACCCGGCAGGTGATTTTGGCGTGTCTGGCAGGTGTTTCTTGCAAGTCGAGCATTTGGCTCAGGCATGCTCAGCAGGTGCTTCCGGCGGGTATGGCAGGTGGTTCTGGTGTGTCTGAGAGCTGGTTCTGGCATGTCTGGCAGATGATTCCGGAGTGTCCACCAAGTGGTTGTGGCATACCCGGCAGGTGATTTTAGCGTGTCAGGTAGGTGGTTCCAGCGAGTCGAGTAGGTGGTTCCGGCGTGCTTGGCAGGAGGTTCAGGCGGGTCTGGCAGGTGGTTTCGGTCTGTTCGGGGAGTGGTTCCGGCATTTCAGGCACATGGTTCTGGCTCGTCTGATAGGTGGTTCCGGCCGGCCCGACAGGTGTTTCCATGGTGTCCGCCAAGTGGTTCTGGCATAGCTGGCAGGTGATGTTTGTGTGACCGGCACGTGGTTCCAGAAAGCCCGGCAGGTGATTCCGAAGAGTTCACCAAATGGTTGTGGCCTAGCCGGCAGGTGATTTTGGCGTGTCCTGCAGGTGGTTTTGGTGAGTCAAGCAGGTCGTTCTGGCGTGCTCGGCAGGTGCTTGCGGTTTCATTGGCATGTGGTTCCGGCATGTATGAGAGGTGGTTCCGCCATGCCCGGCAGGTGATTCCGGAGTGTTCGCCAAGTGGTTCTGGCACCTCTGAGAGGTGGTTCCGGCATGCCCGGCAGGTGGTTCCGGAGTGTTCGGCATGTGGTTCTGGCAACTCTGAGAGGTGGTTCCGGCATGCCCAGGAGGTGGTTCCGGAGTGTCTGCCTAGTGGTTCTGGCATCGTCGGCAGGTGATTCTGGCGTGTCCAGCAGGTGGTTCTGGGGAGTGGATCAGTTGGTTCCGGCATTCTCGGCAGGTGGTACCGGCGTGTCCGGAACATGGTTCTGGCAAGTCTGAGAGGCGGTTCCAGCATGCCCGACAGGTGATTCCGAAGAGTTCACCAAATGGTTGTGGCCTAGCCGGCTGGTGATTTCGGCGTGTCCTGCAGGTGGTTTTGGCGAGTCAAGCAGGTCGTTCTGGCGTGCTCGGCAGGTGCTTGCGGTTTCATTGGCATGTGGTTCCGGCATGTCTGAGAGGTGGTTACGCCATGCCCGGCAGGTGATTCCGGAGTGTTCGCCAAGTGGTTCTGGCGTAGCCGGCAGGTGATTTTGCATGTCCGGCAATGGTTCCGGCGAGTCGAGCCGGTGGTTCCGGCATGTCTGGCAGGTGATTCCGGCATGTCCAGCAGGTGGTTCTGAGAAGTGGATCAGGTGGTTCCGGCAGGCACGGCAGGTGATTCCGGAGTGTCCGGCATGTGATTCTGTCACCTCTGAGAGGTTGTTCTGGCATGCCCGGCAGGTGATACCACAGTGTCCGGCATTTGGTTCTGGCACCTCTGACAGGTGGTTCCGGGATGCCTGGCATGTGATTCCGGAGTGTCTGCCGAGTGGTTCTGGCGTGTCCAGCAGGTGTTTCCGGTCTTTCCGGCAGGTGGTTCTGGCGTGTCCGGCATGAGGTTCTGGCACGTCTGAGAGTTGGTTCCGGCATGCCCGACAGGTGATTCCGGAGTGTCCGCCACGTCGTTCTGGTGTACCCGGCAGGTGATTTTGGTGTGTCTGGCAGGTGTTTCTTGCAAGTCGAGCATGTGGCTCAGGCATGATCAGCAGGTGCTTCCGGCCTGTCCGGCACGTGGTTCTGGTGTGTCTGAGAGCTGGTTCTGGCATATCCGGCAGATTATTCCGGAGTGTCCACCAAGTGGTTGTGGCATACCCGGCAGGTGATTTTAGCGTGTCAGGTAGGTGGTTCCGGCGAGTCGAGTTGGTGGTTCCGGCGTGCTCGGCAGGTGGTTCAGGCGGGTCTGGCAGCTGGTTTCGGTCTGTTCGGTGTGTGGTTCCGGCATCTCAGGCACATGGTTCTGGCACGTCTGATAGGTGGTTCCGGCCGGCCCGACAGGTGTTTCCATGGTGTCCGCCAAGTGGTTCTGGCATAGCAGGCAGGTGACGTTGGCGTGACCGGCAGGTGGTTCCAGCCAGCCCGGCAGGTGATTCCGAAGTTTTCACCAAATGGTTGTGGCGTAGCCGGAATCTGATTTTTGCATGTCCAGCAGGTGGTTTTGGCGAGTCGAGCAGGTGGTTCTGGCGTGCTCGGCAGGTGCTTCCGGTGTCATTGGCATGTGGTTCTGGCATGTCTGAGAGGTGGTTCCGCCATGCCCGGCAGGTGATTCCGGAGTGTTAGCCAAGTGGTTCTGGCGTAGCCGGCAGGTGATTTTGCATGGCCGGCAATGGTTCCGGCGAGTCGAGCCAGTGGTTCCGGCATGTCCGGCAGGTGGTTCCGGCATGCCCGGCAGGTGATTCCGCAGTCTCCGGCATTTGGTCCTGGCACCTCTGAGAGGTGGTTCAGGCATGCCCGACAGGTGATTCGGGAGTGTTCGCCAAGTGGTTCTGGCGTTGCCGGCAGGTCATTTTGCATGTCCAGCGGTGGTTCCGGCGAGTCGAGCCGGTGGTTCCGGCGTAGCCGGCAGTTGCTCTTGGCGTGTCCACTAGGTGGTTCTGGGGAGTGGATCAGCTGGTTCCAGCATACTCGGCAGGTGGTACCGGCGTGTCCACAACATGGTTCTGGCAAGTCTGAGAGGTGGTTCCGGCACGCCCGACAGTGATTCCGGAGCGTCCGCCAAGTGTTTCTGGCGTACCCGGCAGGTGATTTTCGCCTGTCCGACAGGTGTATCTTGCGAGTCGAGCAGGTGGCTGAGGCATGCTCAGCTGGTGCTTCCGGCGTCTCTGGGACGTGGTTCTGGTGTGTCTGAGAGCTGGTTCTGGCATGTCCGGAAGATGATTCCGGAGTGCCACCAAGTGGTTGTGGCATACCCGGCAGGTGATTTTAGCATGTCAGGTAGGTGGTTCCAGCGAGTCGAGTAGGTGGTTCCGGCGTGCTCGGCAGGTGGTTCAGGCGGGTCTGGCAGGTGGTTTCGGTCTGTTCGGGGAGTGGTTCCGGCATCTCAGGCACATGGTTCTGGCACGTCTGATAGGTGGTTCCGGCCGGCCCGACAGGTGTTTCCATGGTGTCCGCCAAGTGGTTCTGGCATAGCTGGCAGGTGATGTTGGCGTGACCGGCAGGTGGTTCCAGACAGCCCGGCAGGTGATTCCGAAGTGTTCACCAAATGCTTGTGGAGTAGCCGGAATTTGATTTTGGCATGTCCAGCAGGTGGTTTTGGCGAGTCGAGCAGGTGGTTCTGGCGTGCTCGGCAGGTGCTTCCGGTGTCATCGGCATGTGGTTCCGGCATGTCTGAGAGGTGGTTCCGCCATGCCCGGCAGGTGATTCCGGAGTGTTCCCCAAGTGGTTCTGGCATAGCCGGCAGGTGATTTTGCATGTCCGGCAATGGTTCCGGCGAGTCGAGCCGGTGGTTCCGGCGTAGCCGGCAGTTGCTCTTGGCGTGTCCACTAGGTGGTTCTGGGGAGTGGATCAGCTGGTTCCGGCATACTCGGCAGGTGGTACCGGCGTGTCCAGAACATGGTTCTGGCAAGTCTGAGAGGTGTTTCCGGCACGCCCGACAGGTGATTCCGGAGCGTCCGCCAAGTGTTTCTGGCGTACCCGGCAGGTGATTTCGGCATGTCCGACAGGTGTTTCTTGCGAGTCGAGCAGGTGGCTCAGGCATGCTCAGCTGGTTCTTCCTGCGTCTCTGGCACGTGGTTCTGGTGTGTCTGAGAGCTGGTTCTGGCATGTCCGGCAGATGATTCCGGAGTGTCCACCAAGTGGTTCTGGTATACCTGGCAGGTGATTTTGGTGTGTCAGGAAGGTGGTTCCGGCTAGTTGAGCAGGTGGATCAGGCGTGCTCGCCAGGGGGTTCAGGCGGGTCTGGCAGGTGGTTTCGGTCTGTTCGGGGAGTGGTTCCGGCATCTCAGGCACATGGTTCTGGCACGTCTGAGAGGTGGTTCCGGCCGGCCGGAGAGGTGTTTCCGGAGTGTCCGCCAAGTGGTTCTGGCGTAGGTGAAATGCGACTTTGGCGTGACCGGTAGGTGGTTCCAGCCAGCCCGGAGGTGATTCCAGAGTGTCTGCGGTGTGATTCTGGCGTAGCTGGCAGGTGATTTTGGCGTGTCCAGCAGGTGGTTCCGGCGAGATCGGCAGGTGGTACCAGCGTGTCCGGAACATGGTTCTGGCACGGCTGAGAGATGGTTCCGTCATGCCCGGCAGGTGAATCCGGAGTGTCCGGCATGTGGTTCTGGCACCTCTGAGATGTGGTTCCCCCATGCCCGGCAGGTGATTCCGGAGTGTTCGGCATGTGGTTCTGGCACCTCTGAGAGGTGGTTCCAGCATGCCCGGCAGGTGGTTCCGGAGTGTCTGCCTAGTGGTTCTGGCGTAGTCGGCAGGTGATTCTGGCGTGTCCAGCCGGTGGTTCTGGGGAGTGGATCAGGTGGTTCCGGCATTCTCGGCAGGTGGTACCGGCGTGTCCGGAACATGGTTCTGGCAAGTCTGAGATGCGGTTCCGGCATGCCCGACAGGTGATTCCGGAGTGTTCGCCAAGTGGTTCTGGCGTAGCCGGCAGGTCATTTTGCATGTCCGGCGGTGGTTCCGCGAGTCGAGCCGGTGGTTCCGGTGTGTCCGGCAGGTGGAACTGGCGTGACCGGCACGAGGTTCTGGCACGTCTGAGAGTTGGTTCCGGCGTGCCCGACAGGTGATTCCGGAGTGTCCGCCACGTGGTTCTGGCGTACCCGGCAGGTGATTTTGGCGTGTCTGGCAGGTGTTTCTTGCAAGTCGAGCATTTGGTTCAGGCATGCTCAGCAGGTGCTTCCGGCGTGTCTGGCAGGTGGTTCTGGTGTGTCTGAGAGCTGGTTCTGGCATGTCTGGCACATGATTCCGGAGTGTCCACCAAGTGGTTGTGGCATACCCGGCAGGTGATTTTAGCGTGTCAGGTAGGTGGTTCCAGCGAGTCGAGCAGGTGGTTCTGGCGTGCTCGGCAGGTGCTTCCGGTGTCATTGGCATGTGGTTCCGGCCTGTCTGAGAGGTGGTTCCGCCATGCCCGGCAGGTGATTCCGGAGTGTTCGCCAAGTGGTTCTGGCGTAGCCGGCAGGTGATTTTGCATGGCCGGCAATGGTTCCGGCGAGTCGAGCCGGTGGTTCCGGCATGTCCGGCAGGTGGTTCCGGCGAGTCGAGCCGGTGGTTCCGGCGTAGCCGGCAGTTGCTCTTGGCGTGTCCACTAGGTGGTTCTGGGGAGTGGATCAGCTGGTTCCGGCATACTCGGCAGGTGGTACCGGCGTGTCCAGAACATGGTTCTGGCAAGTCTGAGAGGTGGTTCCGGCACGCCCGACAGTGATTCCGGAGCGTCCACCAAGTGTTTCTGGCGTACCCGGCAGGTGATTTTCGCCTGTCCGACAGGTGTATCTTGCGAGTCGAGCAGGTGGCTGAGGCATGCTCAGCTGGTGCTTCCGGCGTCTCTGGCACGTGGTTCTGGTGTGTCTGAGAGCTGGTTCTGGCATGTCCGGCAGATGATTCCGGAGTGTCCACCAAGTGGTTCTGGTATACCTGGCAGGTGATTTTGGCGTGTCAGGAAGGTGGTTCCGGCTAGTTGAGCAGGTGGATCAGGCGTGCTCGCCAGGGGGTTCATGCGGGTCTGGCAGGTGGTTTCGGTCTGTTCGGGGAGTGGTTCCGGCATCTCAGGCACATGGTTCTGGCACGTCTGAGAGGTGGTTCCGGCCGGCCGGAGAGGTGTTTCCGGAGTGTCCGCCAAGTGGTTCTGGCGTAGGTGAAAGGCGACTTTGGCGTGACCGGTAGGTGGTTCCAGCCAGCCCGGAGGTGATTCCAGAGTGTCTGCGGTGTGGTTCTGGCGTAGCTGGCAGGTGATTTTGGCGTGTCCAGCAGGTGGTTCCGGCGAGATCGGCAGGTGGTACCAGCGTGTCCGGAACATGGTTCTGGCACGGCTGAGAGATGGTTCCGTCATGCCCGGCAGGTGAATCCGGAGTGTCCGGCATGTGGTTCTGGCACCTCTGAGATGTGGTTCCCCCATGCCCGGCAGGTGATTCCGGAGTGTTCGGCATGTGGTTCTGGCACCTCTGAGAGGTGGTTCCAGCATGCCCGGCAGGTGGTTCCGGAGTGTCTGCCTAGTGGTTCTGGCGTAGTCGGCAGGTGATTCTGGCGTGTCCAGCAGGTGGTTCTGGGGAGTGGATCAGGTGGTTCCGGCATTCTCGGCAGGTGGTACCGGCGTGTCCGGAACATGGTTCTGGCAAGTCTGAGATGCGGTTCCGGCATGCCCGACAGGTGATTCCGAAGTGTTCGCCAAGTGGTTCTGGCGTAGCCGGCAGGTCATTTTGCATGTCCGGCGGTGGCTCCGCGAGTCGAGCCGGTGGTTCCGGTGTGTCCGGCAGGTGGTTCTGGCGTGACCGGCACGAGGTTCTGGCACGTCTGAGTGTTGGTTCCGGCGTGCCCGACAGGTGATTCCGGAGTGTCCGCCACGTGGTTCTGGCGTACCCGGCAGGTGATTTTGGCGTGTCTGGCAGGTGTTTCTTGCAAGTCGAGCATTTGGCTCAGGCATGCTCAGCAGGTGTTTCCGGCGGGTATGGCAGGTGGTTCTGGTGTGTCTGAGAGCTGGTTCTGGCATGTCTGGCAGATGATTCCGGAGTGTCCACCAAGTGGTTGTGGCATACCCGGCAGGTGATTTTAGCGTGTCAGGTAGGTGGTTCCAGCGAGTCGAGTAGGTGGTTCCGGCGTGCTTGGCAGGAGGTTCAGGCGGGTCTGGCAGGTGGTTTCGGTCTGTTCGGGGAGTGGTTCCGGCATTTCAGGCACATGGTTCTGGCACGTCTGATAGGTGGTTCCGGCCGGCCCGACAGGTGTTTCCATGGTGTCCGCCAAGTGGTTCTGGCATAGCTGGCAGGTGATGTTTGTGTGACCGGCACGTGGTTCCAGAAAGCCCGGCAGGTGATTCCGAAGAGTTCACCAAATGGTTGTGGCCTAGCCGGCAGGTGATTTTGGCGTGTCCTGCAGGTGGTTTTGGTGAGTCAAGCAGGTCGTTCTGGCGTGCTCGGCAGGTGCTTGCGGTTTCATTGGCATGTGGTTCCGGCATGTATGAGAGGTGGTTCCGCCATGCCCGGCAGGTGATTCCGGAGTGTTCGCCAAGTGGTTCTGGCACCTCTGAGAGGTGGTTCCGGCATGCCCGGCAGGTGGTTCCGGAGTGTTCGGCATGTGGTTCTGGCAACTCTGAGAGGTGGTTCCGGCATGCCCAGGAGGTGGTTCCGGAGTGTCTGCCTAGTGGTTCTGGCATCGTCGGCAGGTGATTCTGGCGTGTCCAGCAGGTGGTTCTGGGGAGTGGATCAGTTGGTTCCGGCATTCTCGGCAGGTGGTACCGGCGTGTCCGGAACATGGTTCTGGCAAGTCTGAGAGGCGGTTCCAGCATGCCCGACAGGTGATTCCGAAGAGTTCACCAAATGGTTGTGGCCTAGCCGGCTGGTGATTTCGGCGTGTCCTGCAGGTGGTTTTGGCGAGTCAAGCAGGTCGTTCTGGCGTGCTCGGCAGGTGCTTGCGGTTTCATTGGCATGTGGTTCCGGCATGTCTGAGAGGTGGTTACGCCATGCCCGGCAGGTGATTCCGGAGTGTTCGCCAAGTGGTTCTGGCGTAGCCAGCAAGTCATTTTGCATGTCCGGCGGTGGTTCCGGCAAGTCGAGCCGGTGGTTCCGGCGTGTCCAGCAGGTGTTTCCGGGCTGTCCGGCAGGTGGTTCTGGCGTGTCCGGCACGAGGTTCTGGCACGTCTGAGAGTTGGTTCCGGCATGCCCCAATGGTGATTCCCGAGTGTCTGGCATGTGGTTCTGGCACCTCTGAGAGGTGGTTCCGGCATTCACGGCAGGTGATACCGGAGTCTCCGGCATTTGGTTCGGGCACCTCTGAGAGGTGGTTCCTGAATGCCTGGCCTGTGATTCCGGAGTGTCTGCCGAGTGGTTCTGGCGTAGCCGGCAGTTGATTTTGGCGTGTCCACTAGGTGGTTCTGGAGAGTGGATCAGCTGGTTCCGGCATACTCGGAAGGTGGTACCGGCGTGTCCAGAACATGGTTCTGGCATGTCTGAGAGGAGGTTCCGGCATGCCCGACAGGTGATTCCGGAGCGTCCGCCAAGTGTTTCTGGCGTTCCCGGCAGGTGATTTTGGCATGTCCGACAGGTGTATCTTGCGAGTCGAGCAGGTGGTTCTGGCGTGCTCGGCAGGTGCTTCTGGTGTCATTGGCATGTGGTTCCGGCATGTCTGAGAGGTGGTTCCGGCATGCCAGGCAGGTGGTTCCGGAGAGTCTGCCGAGTGGTTCTGGAGCCAGCCCGGCAGGTGATTCCGAAGATTTCACCAAATGGTTGTGGGGTAGCCGGCAGGTGATTTTGGTGTGTCCAGCGGGTGGTTTTGGCGAGTTGAGCAGGTGGTTCTGTCGTGCTCAGCAGGTGCTTCCGGTGTCATTGGCATGTGGTTCTGGCATGTCTGAGAGGTGGTTCCGCCATGCCCGGCAGGTTATTCCGGAGTGTTCGCCAAGTGGTTCTGGCGTAGCTGGCAGGTGATTTTGGCATGTCCAGGAGCTGGTTCCGGCGAGCTCGGCAGGTGGTACCAGCGTGTCCGGAACTTGGTTCTGGCACGTCTGAGAGATGGTTCCGGCATGCCCGGCAGGTGATTCCGGAGTGTCCGGCATGTGGATATGGCACCTCTGAGAGGTGGTTCCGGCATGCCCGGCAGGTGATTCCGGAGTGTCCGGCATGTGGTTCTGGCAAGTCTGAGAGGCGGTTCCGGCATGCCCGACAGGTGATTCCGGAGTGTTCGCCAAGTGGCTCTGGCGTAGCCGGCAGGTCATTTTGCGTGTCCGGCGGTGGTTCCGGCGAGTCGAACCGGTGGTTCCGGCGTGTCCGGCAGGTGGTTCTGGCGTGACCGGCACGAGGTTCTGGCACGTCTGAGAGTTGGTTCCGGCATGCCCGACAGGTGATTCCGGAGTGTCCGCCACGTGGTTCTGGCGTAGCTGAAAGGTGATGTTGGCATGACGGGCAGGTGGTTCCAGCCAGCCCGGCAGGTGATTCCGGAGTGTCCGCCACGTGGTTCTGGCATACCCGGCAGGTGATTTTGGCGTGTCTGGCAGATGTTTCTTGCAAGTCGAGCATTTGGCTCAGGCATGCTCAGCAGGTGCTTCCGGCGTGTCTGGCACGTGGTTCTGGTGTGTCTGAGAGCTGGTTCTGGCATGTCCGGCAGATGATTCCGTAGTGTCCACCAAGTGGTTGTGGCATACCCGGCAGGTGATTTTAGCGTGTCAGGTAGGTGGTTCCGGTGAGTCGAGTTGGCGGTTCCGGCGTGCTCGGCAGGTGGTTCAGGCGGGTCTGGCAGGAGGTTTCGGTCTGTTCGGGGTTTGGTTCCGGCATCTCAGGCACATGGTTCTGGCACGTCTGAGAGTTGGTTCCGGCATGCCCGACAGGTGATTCCGGAGTGTCCGCCACGTGGTTCTTGCGTACCCGGCAGGTGATTTTGGCGTGTCCACTAGGTGGTTCTGGGGAGTGGATCAGCTGGTTCCGGCATACTCGGCAGGTGGTACCGGCGTGTCCAGAACATGGTTCTGGCAAGTCTGAGAGGTTGTTCCGGCACGCCCGACAGGTGATTCCGGAGCGTCCGCCAAGTGTTTCTGTCGTGCCCGGTAGGTGATTTACTCCTGTCCGACAGGTGTATCTTGCGAGTCGAGCAGGTGGCTCAGGCATGCTCAGCTGGTGCTTCCGGCGTCTCTGGCACATGGTTCTGATGTGTCTCAGAGCTGGTTCTGGCATCTCCGGCAGATGATTCCGGAGTGTCCACCAAGTGGTTCTTGTATACCTGGCAGGTGATTTTGGCGTGTCAGGAAGTTGGTTCCGGCTAGTTGAGCAGGTGGATCAGGCGTGCTCACCAGGGGGTTCAGGCGGGTCTGGCAGGTGGTTTTGGTCTGTTCGGGGAGTGGTTCCGGCATCTCAGGCTCATGGTTCTGGCACGTCTGAGAGGTGGTTCCGGCCGGCCCGACAGGTGTTTCCATGGTGTCCGCCAAGTGGTTCTGGCATAGCTGGCAGGTGATGTTGGCGTGACCGGCAGGTGGTTCCAGCAAGCCCGGCAGGTGACTCCGAAGTGTTCACCAAATGGTTGTGGCGTAGCCGGCAGGTGATTTTGGCGTGTCCAGCAGGTGGTTTTGGCGAGTCAAGTAGGTGGTTCTCGCGTGCTCTGCAGGTGCTTCCGGTGTCATTGGCATGTGGTTCCGGCATGTCTGAGAGGTGGTTCCGGCATGCCCGGTAGGTGGTTCCGAAGTGTCTGCCGAGTGGTTCTGGAGCCAGCCCGGCAGGTGATTCCTAAGAGTTCACCAAATGGTTGTGACGTAGCCGGCAGGTTATTTTGGCGTGTCAGGAAGGTGGTTCCGGCTAGTTGAGCAGGTGGATCAGGCGTGCTCGCCAGGGGGTTCAGGCGGGTCTGGCAGGTGGTTTCGGTCTGTTCGGGGAGTGGTTCCGGCATCTCAGGCACATGGTTCTGGCACGTCTGTGAGGTGGTTACGGCCTGCCGGAGAGGTGTTTCCGGAGTGTCCGCCATTTGGTTCTGGCGTAGCTGAGAGGTGATGTTGGCGTGACCGGCAGGTGGTTCCAGCCTGCCCGGAAGGTGATTCCGAAGTGTTCACCAAATGGTTGTGGCGTAGCCGGCAGGTGATTTTGGCGTGTCCAGCAGGTGGTTTTGGCGAGTCGAGCAGGTGGTTCTGGCGTGCTCGGCAGGTGCTTCCGGTGTCATTGGCATGTGGTTCCGGAATGTCTGAGAGGTGGTTCCGCCATGCCCGGCAGGTGATTCCAGAGTGTCCGACACGTGGTTCTGGCGTACCCGGCAGGTGATTTTGGCATGTCTGGCAGGTGTTTCTGGCAAGTCGAGCATTTGGCTCAGGCATGCTCAGCAGGTGCTTCCGGCGTGCCTGGGGATATGGCGTGCTCGCCAGGGGGTTCAGGCGGGTCTGGCAGGTGGTTTTGGTCTGTTCGGGGAGTGGTTCCGGCATCTCAGGCACATGGTTCTGGCACGTCTGAGAGGTGGTTCCGGCCGGCCCGACAGGTGTTTCCATGGTGTCCGCCAAGTGGTTCTGGCATAGCTGGCAGGTGATGTTGGCATGAGCAGCAGGTGGTTCCAGCAAGCCCGGCAGGTGATTCCGAAGAGTTCACCAAATGGTTGTGGCATAGCCGGCAGGTGATTTTGGCGTTTCCAGAAGGTGGTTTTGGCGAGTCGAGCAGGTGGTTCTGGCGTGCTCGGCCGGTGCTTCCGGTGTCATTGGCATGTGGTAACGGCATGTCTGAGAGGTGGTTCCGGCATGCCCGGCAGGTGGTTCCGAAGAGTTCACCAAATGGTTGCGGCGTAGCAGGCAGTTGATTTTGGCGTGTCAGGAAGGTGGTTCCGGCTAGTTGAGCACGTTAATCAGGCGTGCTCGCCAGGGGGTTCATGCAGGTCTGGCAGGTGGTTTCGGTCTGTTCGGGGAGTGGTTCCGGCATCTCAGGCACATGGTTCTGGCACGTCTGAGAGGTGGTTCCGGCCGGCCGGAGAGGTGTTTCCGGAGAGTCCGCCAAGTGGTTCTGGCGTAGGTGAAAGGCGACATTGGCGTGACCGGTAGGTGGATCCAGCCAGCCCGGCAGGTGATTCCGGAGTGTCTGCCGTGTGGTTCTGGCGTAGCTGGCAGGTGATTTTGGCGTGTCCAGCAGGTGGTTCCGGCGAGATCGGCAGGTGGTACCAGCGTGTCCGGAACATGGTTCTGGCACGGCTGAGAGATGGTTCCGTCATGCCCGGCAGGTGAATCCGGAGTGTCCGGCATGTGGTTCTGGCACCTCTGAGATGTGGTTCCCCCATGCCCGGCAGGTGATTCCGGAGTGTTCGGCATGTGGTTCTGGCACCTCTGAGAGGTGGTTCCGGCATGCCCGGCAGGTGGTTCCGGAGTGTCTGCCGAGTGGTTCTGGCGTAGTCGGCAGCTGATTCTGGCGTGTCCAGCAGGTGGTTCTGGGGAGTGGATCAGGTGGTTCCGGCATTCTCGGCAGGTGGTACCGGCGTGTCCGGAACATGGTTCTGGCAAGTCTGAGAGGCGGTTCCGGCATGCCTGACAGGTGATTCCGGAGTGTTCGCCAAGTGGTTCTGGCGTAGCCGGCAGGTCATTCCGCGAGTCAAGCCGGTGGTTCCGGTGTGTCCGGCAGGTGGTTCTGGCGTGACCGGCACGAGGTTCTGGCACGTCTGAGAGTTGGTTCCGGCATGCCCGACAGGTGATTCCGGAGTGTCCGCCACGTGGTTCTGGCGTACCCGGCAGGTGATTTTGGCGTGTCTGGCAGCTGTTTCTTGCAAGTCGAGCATTTGGCTCAGGCATGCTCAGCAGGTGCTTCCGGCGTGTCTGGCACGTGGTTCTGGTGTGTCTGAGAGCTGGTTCTGGCATGTCTGGCAGATGATTCCGGAGTGTCCACCAAGTGGTTGTGGCATACCCGGCAGGTGATTTTAGCGTGTCAGGTAGGTGGTTCCAGCGAGTCGAGTAGGTGGTTCCGGCGTGCTCGGCAGGTGGTTCAGGCGGGTCTGGCAGGTGGTTTCGGTCTGTTCGGGGAGTGGTTCCGGCATCTCAGGCACATGGTTCTGGCACGTCTGATAGGTGGTTCCGGCCGGCCCGACAGGTGTTTCCATGGTGTCCGCCACGTGGTTCTGGCATAGCTGGCAGGTGATGTTGGCGTGACCGGCAGGTGGTTCCAGCCAGCCTTGCATGTGATTCCGAAGAGTTCACCAAATGGTTGTGGCCTAGCCGGCAGGTGATTTTGGCGTGTCCAGCAGGTGGTTTTGGCGAGTCAAGCAGGTTGTTCTGGCGTGCTCGGCGGGTGCTTCAGGTGTCATTAGCATGTGGTTCCGGCATGTCTGAGAGGTGGTTCCGCCATGCCCGGCAGATGATTCCGGAGTGTTCGCCAAGTGGTTCTGGCGTAGCCGGCAGGTGATTTTGCATGTCCGGCAATGGTTCCGGCGAGTCGAGCCGGTGGTTCCGGCATGTCCGGCAGGTGGTTCCGGCATGACCGGCAGGTGATACCGGAGTGTTCGCCAAGTGGTTCTGGCGTAGCCGGCAGGTGATTTTGCATGTCCGGCAATGGATCCGGCGAGTCGAGCCGGTGGTTCCGGAATGTCCGGCAGGTGGTTCCGGCATGTCCGGCAGGTGGTTCTGGCATGTCCAGCACGTGGTTCCAGCATGCCCGGCAGGTGATTCCGGAGTGTCCGGCATGTGGTTCTGGAACCTCTGAGAGGTGGTTCCGGCATGCCCGGCAGGTGATACCGGAGTCTCCGGCATTTGGTTCTGGCACCTCTGAGAGGTGGTTCCGGAATGCCTGTCATGTGATTCCGGAGTGTCTGCCGAGTGGTTCTGGCGTAGCCGGCAGTTGATTTTGGCGTGTCCACTAGGTGGTTCTGGGGAGTGGATCAGCTGGTTCTGGCATACTCGGCAGGTGGTACCGGCGTGTCCAGAACTTGGTTCTGGCAAGTCTGAGAGGTGGTTCCGGCACGCCCGACAGGTGATTCCGGAGCGTCCGCCAAGTGTTTCTGGCGTACCCGGCGGGTGATTTTCGCCTGTCCGACAGGTGTATCTTGCGAGTCAAGCAGGTGGCTGAGGCATGCTCAGCTGGTGCTTCCGGCGTCTCTGGCACGTGGTTCTGGTGTGTCTGAGAGCTGGTTCTGGCATGTCCGGCAGATGATTCCGGAGTGTCCACCAAGTGGTTCTGGTATACCTGGAAGGTGATTTTGGCGTGTCAGGAAGGTGGTTCCGGCTAGTTGAGCAGGTGGATCAGGCGTGCTCGACAGGGGGTTCAGGCGGGTCTGGCAGGTGGTTTCGGTCTGTTCGGGGAGTGGTTCCGGCATCTCAGGCACATGGTTCTGGCACGTCTGAGAGGTGGTTCTGGCCGGCCCGACAGGTGTTTCCGGAGTGTCATCCAAGTGGTTCTGGCGTAGGTGAAAGGTGATGTTGGCGTGACCGACAGGTGGTTCCAGCCAGACCGGCAGGTGATTCCGGAGTGTCTGCCGAGTGGTTCTGGCGTAGCCGGCAGGTGATTTTGGCGTGTCCAGCAGGTGGTTTTGGCGAGTCGAGCAGGTGGTTCTGGCGTGCTCGGCAGGTGCTTCCTGTGTCATCGGCATGTGGCTCCGGCATGTCTGAGAGGTGGTTCCGCCATGCCCGGCAGGTGATTCCGGAGTGTTCCCCAAGTGGTTCTGGCATAGCCGGCAGGTGATTTTGCATGTCCGGCAATGGTTCCGGCGAGTCGAGCCGGTGGTTCCGGCATGTCCAGCAGGTGGTTCCGGCATGCCCGGCAGGTGATTCCGGAGTGTCCGGCATGTGGTTCTGGCACCTCTGAGAGGTGGTTCCGGCATGCCCGGCAGGTGATACAGGAGTGTCCGGCATTTGGTTCTGGCACCTCTGAGAGGTGGTTCCGGAATGCCTGGCATGTGATTCCCGAGTGACTGCCGAGTGGTTCTGGCGTAGCCGGCAGGTGATTTTGGCGTGTCCAGCAGGTGGTTCCCCCGAGCTCGGCAGGTGGTTCCGGCATGTCCGGAACATGGTTCTGGCAAATCTGAGAGATGGTTCCGGCATGCCCGGCAGGTGATTCCGGAGTGTCTGCTGAATGGTTCTGGGGTAGCCGGCAGGTGATTTTGGCGTGTCCAGCATGTGGTTTCGGCGAGCTCGGCAGGTGGTACCGGCGTGTCCGGAACATGGTTCTGGCACGTCTGACAGATGGTTCCGGCATGCCCGGCAGGTGATTCCGGAGTGTCCGGCATGTGGTTCTGGCACCTCTGAGAGGTGGTTCCGGCATGCCCGGCAGGTGGTTCCGGAGTGTCTGCCGAGTGGTTCTGGTGTAGCCGGCAGGTGATTCTGGGGTGTCCAGCAGGTGGTTCTGGGGAGTGGATCAGGTGGTTCCGGCATACTCGGCAGGTGGTACCGGTGTGTCCGGAACATGGTTCTGGCAAGTCTGAGAGGTGGTTCCGGCATGCCCCGCAGCTGATTCCGGAGTGTCCAGCATGTGGTTCTGGCACCTCTGAGAGGTGGTTCCGGCATGCCCGGGAGGTGATACCGGAGTTGCCGGCATGTGGTTCTGGCACCTCTGAGAGGTGGTTCCGGCATGCCCGTCAGGTGATTCCGGAGTGTTCGCCAACTGGTTCTGGCGTAGCCGGCAGGTCATATTGCATGTCCGGCGGTGGTTCCGGCGAGTCGAGCCGGTGGTTCCGGCGTAGCCGGCAGTTGATTTTGGCGTGTCCACTAGGTGGTTCTGGGGAGTGGATCAGCTGGTTCCGGCATACTCGGCAGGTGGTCCCGGCGTGTCCAGAACATGGTTCTGGCAAGTCTGAGAGGTGGTTCCGGCACGCCCAACAGGTGATTCCGGAGCGTCCGCCAAGTGTTTCTGGCGTACCCGGCAGGTGATTTGGCATGTCCGACAGGTGTTTCTTGTAAGTCGAGCAGGTGGCTCAGGCATGCTCAGCTGGTGCTTCCGGCGTCTCTGGCACGTGGTTCTGGTGTGTCTGAGAGCTGGTTCTGGCATGTCCGGCAGATGATTCCGGAGTGTCCACCAAGTGGTTGTGGCGTACCCAGCAGGTGATTTTAGCGTGTCAGGTAGGTGGTTCCAGCGAGTCAAGTAGGTGGTTCCGGCGTGCTCGGCAGGTGGTTCAGGCGGGTCTGGCAGGTGGTTTCGGTCTGTTCGGGGAGTGGTTCCGGCATCTCAGGCACGTGGTTCTGGCACGTCTGATAGGTGGTTCCGGCCGGCCCGACAGGTGTTTCCATGGTGTCCGCCAAGTGGTTCTGGCATAGCTGGCAGGTGATGTTTGCGGGACCGGCAGGTGGTTCCAGCCAGCCTGGCATGTGATTCCGAAGATTTCACCAAATGGTTGTGGCCTAGCCGGCAGGTGATTTTGGCGTGTCCAGCAGGTGGTTTTGGCGAGTCGAGCAGGTGGTTCTGGCGTGCTCGGCAGGTGCTTCCGGTGTCATTGGCATGTGGTTTTGGCATGTCTGAGAGGTGGTTCTGACATGCCCGGCATGTGGTTCCGGAGTGTCTGACGAGTGGTTCTGGAGCCAGCCCAGCAGGTGATTCCGAAGAGTTCACCAAATGGTTGTGGCGTAGCCGGCAGGTGATTTTGGCGTGTCAGGAAGTTGGTTCCGGCTAGTTGAGCAGGTGGATCAGGCATGCTCGCCAGGGTGTTCAGGCGGGTCTGGCAGGTGGTTTCGGTCTGTTCGGGGAGTGGTTCCGGCATCTCAGGCACATGGTTCTGGCACGTCTGAGACGTGGTTCTGGCCGGCGGGAGAGGTGTTTCCGGAGTGTCCGCCAAGTGGTTCTGGCGTAGCTGAAAGGTGATGTTGGCATGACGGGCAGGTGGTTCCAGCCAGCCCGGCAGGTGATTCCGGAGTGTCCGCCACGTGGTTCTGGCATACCCGGCAGGTGATTTTGGCGTGTCTGGCAGATGTTTCTTGCAAGTCGAGCATTTGGCTCAGGCATGCTCAGCAGGTGCTTCCGGCGTGTCTGGCACGTGGTTCTGGTGTGTCTGAGAGCTGGTTCTGGCATGTCCGGCAGATGATTCCGGAGTGTCCACCAAGTGGTTGTGGCATACCCGGCAGGTGATTTTAGCGTGTCAGGTAGGTGGTTCCGGTGAGTCGAGTAGGCGGTTCCGGCGTGCTCGGCAGGTGGTTCAGGCGGGTCTGGCAGGAGGTTTCGGTCTGTTCGGGGTTTGGTTCCGGCATCTCAGGCACATGGTTCTGGCACGTCTGAGAGTTGGTTCCGGCATGCCCGACAGGTGATTCCGGAGTGTCCGCCACGTGGTTCTTGCGTACCCGGCAGGTGATTTTGGCGTGTCCACTAGGTGGTTCTGGGGAGTGGATCAGCTGGTTCCGGCATACTCGGCAGGTGGTACCGGCGTGTCCAGAACATGGTTCTGGCAAGTCTGAGAGGTTGTTCCGGCACGCCCGACAGGTGATTCCGGAGCGTCCGCCAAGTGTTTCTGTCGTGCCCGGTAGGTGATTTACTCCTGTCCGACAGGTGTATCTTGCGAGTCGAGCAGGTGGCTCAGGCATGCTCAGCTGGTGCTTCCGGCGTCTCTGGCACATGGTTCTGATGTGTCTCAGAGCTGGTTCTGGCATCTCCGGCAGATGATTCCGGAGTGTCCACCAAGTGGTTCTTGTATACCTGGCAGGTGATTTTGGCGTGTCAGGAAGTTGGTTCCGGCTAGTTGAGCAGGTGGATCAGGCGTGCTCACCAGGGGGTTCAGGCGGGTCTGGCAGGTGGTTTTGGTCTGTTCGGGGAGTGGTTCCGGCATCTCAGGCTCATGGTTCTGGCACGTCTGAGAGGTGGTTCCGGCCGGCCCGACAGGTGTTTCCATGGTGTCCGCCAAGTGGTTCTGGCATAGCTGGCAGGTGATGTTGGCGTGACCGGCAGGTGGTTCCAGCAAGCCCGGCAGGTGACTCCGAAGTGTTCACCAAATGGTTGTGGCGTAGCCGGCAGGTGATTTTGGCGTGTCCAGCAGGTGGTTTTGGCGAGTCGAGTAGGTGGTTCTCGCGTGCTCTGCAGGTGCTTCCGGTGTCATTGGCATGTGGTTCCGGCATGTCTGAGAGGTGGTTCCGGCATGCCCGGTAGGTGGTTCCGAAGTGTCTGCCGAGTGGTTCTGGAGCCAGCCCGGCAGGTGATTCCTAAGAGTTCACCAAATGGTTGTGACGTAGCCGGCAGGTTATTTTGGCGTGTCAGGAAGGTGGTTCCGGCTAGTTGAGCAGGTGGATCAGGCGTGCTCGCCAGGGGGTTCAGGCGGGTCTGGCAGGTGGTTTCGGTCTGTTCGGGGAGTGGTTCCGGCATCTCAGGCACATGGTTCTGGCACGTCTGTGAGGTGGTTACGGCCTGCCGGAGAGGTGTTTCCGGAGTGTCCGCGATTTGCTTCTGGCGTAGCTGAGAGGTGATGTTGGCGTGACCGGCAGGTGGTTCCAGCCTGCCCGGAAGGTGATTCCGAAGTGTTCACCAAATGGTTGTGGCGTAGCCGGCAGGTGATTTTGGCGTGTCCAGCAGGTGGTTTTGGCGAGTCGAGCAGGTGGTTCTGGCGTGCTCGGCAGGTGCTTCCGGTGTCATTGGCATGTGGTTCCGGAATGTCTGAGAGGTGGTTCCGCCATGCCCGGCAGGTGATTCCAGAGTGTCCGACACGTGGTTCTGGCGTACCCGGCAGGTGATTTTGGCATGTCTGGCAGGTGTTTCTGGCAAGTCGAGCATTTGGCTCAGGCATGCTCAGCAGGTGCTTCCGGCGTGCCTGGGGATATGGCGTGCTCGCCAGGGGGTTCAGGCGGGTCTGGCAGGTGGTTTTGGTCTGTTCGGGGAGTGGTTCCGGCATCTCAGGCACATGGTTCTGGCACGTCTGAGAGGTGGTTCCGGCCGGCCCGACAGGTGTTTCCATGGTGTCCGCCAAGTGGTTCTGGCATAGCTGGCAGGTGATGTTGGCATGAGCAGCAGGTGGTTCCAGCAAGCCCGGCAGGTGATTCCGAAGATTTCACCAAATGGTTGTGGCATAGCCGGCAGGTGATTTTGGCGTTTCCAGAAGGTGGTTTTGGCGAGTCGAGCAGGTGGTTCTGGCGTGCTCGGCCGGTGCTTCCGGTGTCATTGGCATGTGGTAACGGCATGTCTGAGAGGTGGTTCCGGCATGCCCGGCAGGTGGTTCCGAAGAGTTCACCAAATGGTTGCGGCGTAGCAGGCAGTTGATTTTGGCGTGTCAGGAAGGTGGTTCCGGCTAGTTGAGCACGTTAATCAGGCGTGCTCGCCAGGGGGTTCATGCAGGTCTGGCAGGTGGTTTCGGTCTGTTCGGGGAGTGGTTCCGGCATCTCAGGCACATGGTTCTGGCACGTCTGAGAGGTGGTTCCGGCCGGCCGGAGAGGTGTTTCCGGAGAGTCCACCAAGTGGTTCTGGCGTAGGTGAAAGGCGACATTGGCGAGACCGGTAGGTGGATCCAGCCAGCCCGGCAGGTGATTCCGGAGTGTCTGCCGTGTGGTTCTGGCGTAGCTGGCAGGTGATTTTGGCGTGTCCAGCAGGTGGTTCCGGCGAGATCGGCAGGTGGTACCAGCGTGTCCGGAACATGGTTCTGGCACGGCTGAGAGATGGTTCCGTCATGCCCGGCAGGTGAATCCGGAGTGTCCGGCATGTGGTTCTGGCACCTCTGAGATGTGGTTCCCCCATGCCCGGCAGGTGATTCCGGAGTGTTCGGCATGTGGTTCTGGCACCTCTGTGAGGTGGTTCCAGCATGCCCGGCAGGTGGTTCCGGAGTGTCTGCCTAGTGGTTCTGGCGTAGTCGGCAGGTGATTCTGGCGTGTCCAGCAGGTGGTTCTGGGGAGTGGATCAGGTGGTTCCGGCATTCTCGGCAGGTGGTACCGGCGTGTCCGGAACATGGTTCTGGCAAGTCTGAGAGGTGGTTCCGGCATGCCTGACAGGTGATTCCGGAGTGTTCGCCAAGTGGTTCTGGCGTAGCCGGCAGGTCATTCCGCGAGTCAAGCCGGTGGTTCCGGTGTGTCCGGCAGGTGGTTCTGGCGTGACCGGCACGAGGTTCTGGCACGTCTGAGAGTTGGTTCCGGCATGCCCGACAGGTGATTCCGGAGTGTCCGCCACGTGGTTCTGGCGTACCCGGCAGGTGATTTTGGCGTGTCTGGCAGCTGTTTCTTGCAAGTCGAGCATTTGGCTCAGGCATGCTCAGCAGGTGCTTCCGGCGTGTCTGGCACGTGGTTCTGGTGTGTCTGAGAGCTGGTTCTGGCATGTCTGGCAGATGATTCCGGAGTGTCCACCAAGTGGTTGTGGCATACCCGGCAGGTGATTTTAGCGTGTCAGGTAGGTGGTTCCAGCGAGTCAAGTAGGTGGTTCCGGCGTGCTCGGCAGGTGGTTCAGGCGGGTCTGGCAGGTGGTTTCGGTCTGTTCGGGGAGTGGTTCCGGCATCTCAGGCACATGGTTCTGGCACGTCTGATAGGTGGTTCCGGCCGGCCCGACAGGTGTTTCCATGGTGTCCGCCACGTGGTTCTGGCATAGCTGGCAGGTGATGTTGGCGTGACCGGCAGGTGGTTCCAGCCAGCCTTGCATGTGATTCCGAAGAGTTCACCAAATGGTTGTGGCCTAGCCGGCAGGTGATTTTGGCGTGTCCAGCAGGTGGTTTTGGCGAGTCAAGCAGGTTGTTCTGGCGTGCTCGGCGGGTGCTTCAGGTGTCATTAGCATGTGGTTCCGGCATGTCTGAGAGGTGGTTCCGCCATGCCCGGCAGGTGATTCCGGAGTGTTCGCCAAGTGGTTCTGGCGTAGCCGGCAGGTGATTTTGCATGTCCGGCAATGGTTCCGGCGAGTCGAGCCGGTGGTTCCGGCATGTCCGGCACGTGGTTCCGGCATGACCGGCAGGTGATACCGGAGTGTTCGCCAAGTGGTTCTGGCGTAGCCGGCAGGTGATTTTGCATGTCCGGCAATGGATCCGGCGAGTCGAGCCGGTGGTTCCGGAATGTCCGGCAGGTGGTTCCGGCATGTCCGGCAGGTGGTTCTGGCATGTCCAGCACGTGGTTCCAGCATGCCCGGCAGGTGATTCCGGAGTGTCCGGCATGTGGTTCTGGAACCTCTGAGAGGTGGTTCCGGCATGCCCGGCAGGTGATACCGGAGTCTCCGGCATTTGGTTCTGGCACCTCTGAGAGGTGGTTCCGGAATGCCTGTCATGTGATTCCGGAGTGTCTGCCGAGTGGTTCTGGCGTAGCCGGCAGTTGATTTTGGCGTGTCCACTAGGTGGTTCTGGGGAGTGGATCAGCTGGTTCTGGCATACTCGGCAGGTGGTACCGGCGTGTCCAGAACTTGGTTCTGGCAAGTCTGAGAGGTGGTTCCGGCACGCCCGACAGGTGATTCCGGAGCGTCCGCCAAGTGTTTCTGGCGTACCCGGCGGGTGATTTTCGCCTGTCCGACAGGTGTATCTTGCGAGTCAAGCAGGTGGCTGAGGCATGCTCAGCTGGTGCTTCCGGCGTCTCTGGCACGTGGTTCTGGTGTGTCTGAGAGCTGGTTCTGGCATGTCCGGCAGATGATTCCGGAGTGTCCACCAAGTGGTTCTGGTATACCTGGAAGGTGATTTTGGCGTGTCAGGAAGGTGGTTCCGGCTAGTTGAGCAGGTGGATCTGGCGTGCTCGACAGGGGGTTCAGGCGGGTCTGGCAGGTGGTTTCGGTCTGTTCGGGGAGTGGTTCCGGCATCTCAGGCACATGGTTCTGGCACGTCTGAGAGGTGGTTCTGGCCGGCCCGACAGGTGTTTCCGGAGTGTCATCCAAGTGGTTCTGGCGTAGGTGAAAGGTGATGTTGGCGTGACCGACAGGTGGTTCCAGCCAGACCGGCAGGTGATTCCGGAGTGTCTGCCGAGTGGTTCTGGCGTAGCCGGCAGGTGATTTTGGCGTGTCCAGCAGGTGGTTTTGGCGAGTCGAGCAGGTGGTTCTGTCGTGCTCGGCAGGTGCTTCCTGTGTCATCGGCATGTGGCTCCGGCATGTCTGAGAGGTGGTTCCGCCATGCCCGGCAGGTGATTCCGGAGTGTTCCCCAAGTGGTTCTGGCATAGCCGGCAGGTGATTTTGCATGTCCGGCAATGGTTCCGGCGAGTCGAGCAGCTGGTTCCGGCATGTCCGGCAGGTGGTTCCGGCATGCCCGGCAGGTGATTTCGGAGTGTCCGGCATGTGGTTCTGGCACCTCTGAGAGGTGGTTCCGGCATGCCCGGCAGGTGGTTCCGGCGTGTCTGCCGAGTGGTTCTGGCGTAGTCGGCAGGTGATTGTGGCGTGTCCAGCAGGTGGTTCTGAGGAGTGGATCAGGTGGTTCCGGCATACTCTGCAGGTGGTACCGGCGTGTCCGGAACATGGTTCTGGCACGTCTGAGAGGTGGTTCCGGCCGGCCCGACAGGTGTTTCCATGGTGTCCGCCAAGTGGTTCTGGCATAGCTGGCAGGTGATGTTGGCGTGACCAGCAGGTGGTTCCAGCAAGCCCGGCAGGTGATTCCGAAGAGTTCACCAAATGGTTGTGGCGTAGCCGGCAGGTGATTTTGGCGTGTCCAGCAGGTGGTTTTTGCGAGTCGAGCAGGTGGTTCTGGCGTGCTCGGCAGGTGCTTCCGGTGTCATTGGCATGTGGTAACGGCATGTCTGAGAGGTGGTTCCGGCATGCCCGGCAGGTGGTTCCGAAGAGTTCACCAAATGGTTGCGGCGTAGCAGGCAGTTGCTTCTGGCGTGTCAGGAAGGTGGTTCCGGCTAGTTGAGCAGGTGGATCAGGCGTGCTTGCCAGGGTGTTCATGCGGGTCTGGCAGGTGGTTTCGGTCTCTTCGGGGAGTGGTTCCGGCATCTCAGGCACATGGTTCTGGCACGTCTGAGAGGTGGTTCCGGCCGGCCGGAGAGGTGTTTCCGGAGTGTCCGCCAAGTGGTTCTGGCGTAGGTGAAAGGCGACGTTGGCGTGACCGGTAGGTGGTTCAAGCCAGCCCGGCAGGTGATTCCGGAGTGTCTGCCGTGTGGTTCTGGCGTAGCTGGCAGGTGATTTTGGCGTGTCCAGCAGGTGGTTCCGGCGAGATCGGCAGGTGGTACCAGCGTGTCCGGAACATGGTTCTGGCACGGCTGAGAGATGGTTCCGTCATGCCCGGCAGGTGAATCCGGAGTGTCCGGCATGTGGTTCTGGCACCTCTGAGATGTGGTTCCCCCATGCCCGGCAGGTGATTCCGGAGTGTTCGGCATGTGGTTCTGGCACCTCTGAGAGTTGGTTCCAGAATGCCCGGCAGGTGGTCCCGGAGTGTCTGCCTAGTGGTTCTGGCGTAGTCGGCAGGTGATTCTGGCGTGTCCAGCAGGTGGTTCTGGGGAGTGGATCAGGTGGTTCCGGCATTCTCGGCAGGTGGTACCGGCGTGTCCGGAACATGGTTCTGGCAAGTCTGAGAGGCGGTTCCGCCATGCCCGACAGGTGATTCCGGAGTGTTCGCCAAGTGGTTCTGGCGTAGCCGGCAGGTCATTTTGCATGTCCGGCGGTGGTTCCGCGAGTCGAGCCGGTGGTTCCGGCGTGTCCGGCAGGTGTTTCTGGCGTGACCGGCACGAGGTTTTGGCACGTCTGAGAGTTGGTTCCGGCGTGCCCGACAGGTGATTCCGGAGTGTCCGCCACGTGGTTCTGGCGTACCCGGCAGGTGATTTTGGCGTGTCTGGCAGGTGTTTCTTGCAAGTCGAGCATTTGGCTCAGGCATGCTCAGCAGGTGCTTCCGGCGTGTCTGGCAGGTGGTTCTGGTGTGTCTGAGAGCTGGTTCTGGCATGTCTGGAAGATGATTCCGGAGTGTCCACCAAGTGGTTGTGGCATACCCGGCAGGTGATTTTAGCGTGTCAGGTAGGTGGTTCCAGCGAGTCGAGTAGGTGGTTCCGGCGTGCTCGGCAGGTGGTTCAGGCGGGTCTGGCAGGTGGTTTCGGTCTGTTCGGGGAGTGGTTCCGGCATCTCAGGCACATGGTTCTGGCACGTCTGATAGGTGGTTCCGGCCGGCCCGACAGGTGTTTCCATGGTGTCCGCCACGTGGTTCTGGCATAGCTGGCAGGTGATGTTGTCGTGACCGGCAGGTGGTTCCAGCCAGCCTGGCATGTGATTCCGAAGAGTTCACCAAATGGTTGTGGCCTAGCCGGCAGGTGATTTTGGCGTGTCCACCAGGTGGTTTTGGCGAGTCAAGCAGGTTGTTCTGGCATGCTCGGCGGGTGCTTCAGGTGTCATTAGCATGTGGTTCCGGCATGTCTGAGAGGTGGTTCCGCCATGCCCGGCAGGTGATTCCGGAGTGTTCGCCAAGTGGTTCTGGCGTAGCCGGCAGGTGATTTTGCATGTCCGGCAATGGTTCCGGCGAGTCGAGCCGGTGGTTCCGGCATGTCCGTCAGGTGGTTCCGGCATGACCGGCAGGTGATACCGGAGTGTTCGCCAAGTGGTTCTGGAGTATCCGGCAGGTGATTCTGCATGTCAGGCAATGGATCCGGCGAGTCGAGGCGGTGGTTCCGGAATGTCCGGCAGGTGGTTCCGGCATGTCCGGCAGGTGGTTCCGGCATGTCCAGCACGTGGTTCCAGCATGCCCGGCAGGTGATTCCGGATTGTCCGGCATGCGGTTTTGGCACCTCTGAGAGGTGGTTCCAGCATGCCCGGCAGGTGATTCCGGAGTGTCCGGCATGTGGTTCTGGCACCTCTGAGAGGTGGTTCCGGCAAGCCCGGCAGTTGGTTACTGAGTGTCTGCCGAGTGGTTCTGGAGTTGCCGGCAGGTGATTCTGGCGTATCCAGCAGGTGGTTCTGTGGAGTGGATCAGGTGGTTCCGGCATACTCGGCAGGTGGTACCGGCGTGTCCGGAACATGGTTCTGGCAAGTCTGAGAGGTGGTACCGGCATGCCCGACAGGTGATTCCGGAGTGTTCGCCAAGTGGTTCTGGCGTAGCCGGCAGGTCATTTTGCATGTCCGGCGGTGGTTCCGGCGAGTCGAGCCGGTGGTTGCGGCGTATCCAGCAGGTGTTTCCGGTCTGTCCGGCAGGTGATTCTGGCGTGACCGGCACGAGGTTCTGGCACGTCGGAGAGCTGGTTCCGGCATGCCCGACAGGTGATTCCGGAGTGTCCGCCACGTGGTTCTGGCGTACCCGGCAGGTGAATTTGGCGTGTCTGGCAGGTGTTTCTGGCAAGTCGAGCATTTGGCTCAGGCATGCTCAGCAGGTGCTTCCGGCGTGTCTGGCACGTGGTTCTGGTGTGTCTGAGAGCTGGTTCTGGCATGTCCGGCAGATGATTCCGGAGTGTCCACCAAGTGGTTGTGGCATACCCGGCAGGTGATTTCAGCGTGTCATGTAGCTGGATCCGGCGAGTCGAGTAGGTGGTTCCGGCGTGCTCGGCAGGTGGTTCAGGCGGGTCTGGCAGGTGGTTTCGGTCTGTTCGGGGAGTGGTTCCGGCATCTCAGGCACATGGTTCTGGCACGTCTGATAGGTGGTTCCGGCCGGCCCGACAGGTGTTTCCATGGTGTCCGCCAAGTGGTTCTGGCATAGCTGGCAGGTGATGTTGGCGTGACCCGCAGGTGGTTCCAGCCAGCCAAGCAGGTGATTCCAAAGAGTTCACCAAATCTTTGTGGCGTAGCCGGCAGTTGATTTTGGCGTGTCCAGCAGGTGGTTTTGGCGAGTCGAGCAGGTGGATCTGGCGGGCTCGGCAGGTGCTTCCGGTGTCATTGGCATGTGGTTCTGGCATGTCTGAGAGGTGGTTCCTCCATGCCCGGCAGGTGATTCCGGAGTGTTCGCCAAGTGGTTCTGGCGTAGCTGGCAGGTGATTTTGCATGTCCGGCAATGGTTCCGGCGAGGCGAGCCGGTGGTTCTGGAATGTCCTGCAGGTGGTTCCGGCATGTCCGGCAGGTGGTTCCGGCATGTCCAGCACGTGGTTCCAGCATGCCTGGCAGGTGATTCCGGAGTGTCCGGCATGTGGTTCTGACACCTCTGAGAGGTGGTTCCGGCATGCCCGGCAGGTGATACCGGAGTGTCCGGCATTTGGTTCTGGCACCTCTGAGAGGTGGTTCCGGAATGCGTGGCCTGTGATTCCGGAGTGTCTGCCGAGTGGTTCTGGCGTAGCCGGCAGTTGATTTTGGCGTGTCCACTAGGTGGTTCTGGGGAGTGGATCAGCTGGTTCCGGCATACTCGGCAGGTGGTACCGGCGTGTCCAGAACATGGTTCTGGCAAGTCTGAGAGGTGGTTCCGGCACGCCCGACAGGTGATTCCGGAGCGTCCGCCAAGTGTTTCTGGCGTACCCGGCGGGTGATTTACGCCTGTCCGACAGGTGTATCTTGCGAGTCGAGCAGGTGGCTGAGGCATGCTCAGCTGGTGCTTCCGGCGTCTCTGGCACGTGGTTCTGGTGTGTCTGAGAGCTGGTTCTGGCATCTCCGGCAGATGATTCCGGAGTGTCCAACAAGCGGTTCTTGTATACCTGGCAGGTGATTTTGGCGTGTCAGGAAGGTGGTTCCGGCTAGTTGAGCAGGTGGATAAGGCGTGCTCGCCAGGGGGTTCAGGCGGGTCTGGCAGGTGGTTTTGGTCTGTTCGGGGAGTGGTTCCGGCATCTCAGGCTCATGGTTCTGGCACGTCTGAGAGGTGGTTCCGGCCGGCCCGACAGGTGTTTCCATGGTGTCCGCCAAGTGGTTCTGGCATAGCTGGCAGGTGATGTTGGCGTGACCAGCAGGTGGTTCCAGCAAGCCCGGCAGGTGATTCCGAAGAGTTCACCAAATGGTTGTGGCGTAGCCGGCAGGTGATTTTGGGGTGTCCAGCAGGTGGTTTTGGCGAGTCGAGCAGGTGGTTCTGGCGTGCTCGGCAGGTGCTTCCAGTGTCATTGGCATGTGGTAACGGCATGTCTGAGAGGTGGTTCCGGCATGCCCGGCAGGTGGTTCAGAAGAGTTCACCAAATGGTTGCGGCGTAGCAGGCAGTTGCTTTTGGCGTGTCAGGAAGGTGGTTCCGGCTAGTTGAGCAGGTGGATCAGGCGTGCTCGCCAGGGGGTTCATGCGGGTCTGGCAGGTGGTTTCAGTCTGTTGGGGGAGTGGTTCCGGCATCTCAGGCACATGGTTCTGGCACGTCTGAGAGGTGGTTCCGGCCGGCCAGAGAGGTGTTTCCGGAGTGTCCGCCAAGGGGTTCTGGCGTAGGTGAAAGGCGACGTTGGCGTGACCGGTAGGTGGTTCCAGCCAGCCCGGCAGGTGATTCCGGAGTGTCTGCCGTGTGGTTCTGGCGTAGCTGGCAGGTGATTTTGGCGTGTCCAGCAGGTGGTTCCGGCGAGATCGGCAGGTGGTACCAGCGTGTCCGGAACATGGTTCTGGCACGGCTGAGAGATGGTTCCGTCATGCCCGGCAGGTGAATCCGGAGTGTCCGGCATGTGGTTCTGGCACCTCTGAGATGTGGTTCCCCCATGCCCGGCAGGTGATTCCGGAGTGTCCGGCATGTGGTTCTGGCACCTCTGAGAGGTGGTTCCGGCAAGCCCGGCAGTTGGTTACGGAGTGTCTGCCGAGTGGTTCTGGAGTAGCCGGCAGGTGATTCTGGCGTATCCAGCAGGTGGTTCTGTGGAGTGGATCAGGTGGTTCCGGCATACTCGGCAGGTGGTACCGGCGTGTCCGGAACATGGTTCTGGCAAGTCTGAGAGGTGGTACCGGCATGCCCGACAGGTTATTCCGGAGTGTTCGCCAAGTGGTTCTGGCGTAGCCGGCAGGTCATTTTGCATGTCCGGCGGTGGTTCCGGCGAGTCGAGCCGGTGGTTGCGGCGTATCCAGCAGGTGTTTCCGGTCTGTCCGGCAGGTGATTCTGGTGTGACCGGCACGAGGTTCTGGCACGTCGGAGAGCTGGCTCCGGCATGCCCGACAGGTGATTCCAGAGTGTCCGACATGTGGTTCTGGCGTACCCGGCAGGTGATTTTGGCGTGTCTGGCAGGTGTTTCTGGCAAGTCGAGCATTTGGCTCAGGCATGCTCAGCAGGTGCTTCCGGCGTGTCTGGCACGTGGTTCTGGTGTGTCTGAAAGCTGGTTCCGCCATGCCCGGCAGGTGATTCCGGAGTGTTCGCCAAGTGGTTCTGGCGTAGCCGGCAGGTGATTTTGCATGTCCGGCAATGGTTCCGGCGAGTCGAGCCGGTGGTTCTGGAATGTCCGGCAGGTGGTTCCGGCATGTCCGGCAGGTGGTTCCGGCATGTCCAGCACATGGTTCCAGCATGCCTGGCAGGTGATTCCGGAGTGTCCGGCATGTGGTTCTTGCACCTCTGAGAGGTGGTTCCGTCATGCCCGGCAGGTGATACCGGAGTGTCCGGCATTTGGTTCTGGCACCTCTGAGAGGTGGTTCCGGAATGCGTGGCCTGTGATTCCGGAGTGTCTGCCGAGTGGTTCTGGCATAGTCGGCAGGTGATTCTGTCGTGTCCAGCAGGTGGTTCTGCGGAGTGGATCAGGTGGTTCCGGCATTCTCGGCAGGTGGTACCGGCGTGTCCGGAACAGGGTTCTGGCAAGTCTGAGAGGCGGTTCCGGCATGCCCGACAGGTGATTCCGGAGTGTTCGCCAAGTGGTTCTGGCGTAGCCGGCAGGTCATTTTGCATGTCCGGCGGTGGTTCCGCGAGTCGAGCCGGTGGTTCCGGTGTGTCCGGCAGGTGGTTCTGGCGTGACCGGCACGAGGTTCTGGCACGTCTGAGAGTTGGTTCCGGCATGCCCGACAGGTTTTGGCGAGTCAAGCAGGTCGTTCTGGCGTGCTCGGCAGGTGCTTGCGGTTTCATTGGCATGTGGTTCCGGCATGTCTGAGAGGTGGTTCCGCCATGCCCGGCAGGTGATTCCGGAGTGTTCGCCAAGTGGTTCTGGCGTAGCCGGCAGGTGATTTTGCATGTCCGGCAATGGTTCCGGCGAGTCGAGCCGGTGGTTCCGGCATGTCCGGCAGGTGATTCCGGCATGTCCAGCAGGTGGTTCTGAGAAGTGGATCAGGTGGTTCCGGCAGGCACGGCAGGTGATTCCGGAGTGTCCGGCATGTGATTCTGTCACCTCTGAGAGGTTGTTCTGGCATGCCCGGCAGGTGATACCACAGTGTCTGGCATTTGGTTCTGGCACCTCTGACAGGTGGTTCCGGGATGCCTGGCATGTGATTCCGGAGTGTCTGCCGAGTGGTTCTGGCGTGTCCAGCAGGTGTTTCCGGTCTTTCCGGCAGGTGGTTCTGGCGTGTCCGGCACGAGGTTCTGGCACGTCTGAGAGTTGATTCCGGCATGCCCGACAGGTGATTCCGGAGTGTCCGCCACGTGGTTCTGGCGTACCCGGCAGGTGATTTTGGCGCGTCTGGCAGGTGTTTCTTGCAAGTCGAGCATGTGGCTCAGGCATGATCAGCAGGTGCTTCCGGCCTGTCCGGCACGTGGTTCTGGTGTGTCTGAGAGCTGGTTCTGGCATGTCCGGCAGATGATTCCGGAGTGTCCACCAAGTGGTTGTGGCATACCCGGCAGGTGATTTTAGCGTGTCAGGTAGGTGGTTCCGGCGAGTCGAGTTGGTGGTTCCGGCGTGCTCGGCAGGTGGTTCAGGCGGGTCTGGCAGGTGGTTTCTGTCTGTTCGGTGTGTGGTTCCGGCATCTCAGGCACATGGTTCTGGCACGTCTGATAGGTGGTTCCGGCCGGCCCGACAGGTGTTTCCATGGTGTCCGCCAAGTGGTTCTGGCATAGCAGGCAGGTGACGTTGGCGTGACCGGCAGGTGGTTCCAGCCAGCCCGGCAGGTTTATTCCGAAGTTTTCACCAAATGGGTGTGGCGTAGCCGGAATCTGATTTTTGCATGTCCAGCAGGTGGTTTTGGCGAGTCGAGCAGGTGGTTCTGGCGTGCTCGGCAGGTGCTTCCGGTGTCATTGGCATGTAGTTACGGCATGTCTGAGAGCTGGTTCCGCCATGCCCGGCAGGTGATTCCGGAGTGTTCGCCAAGTGGTTCTGGCATAGCCGGCAGGTGATTTTGCATGGCCGGCAATGGTTCCGGCGATTCGAGCCGGTGGTTCCGGCATGTCCGGCAGGTGGTTCCGGCATGCCCGGCAGGTGATTCCGCAGTCTCCGGCATTTGGTCCTGGCACCTCTGAGAGGTGGTTCAGGCATGCCCGACAGGTGATTCCGGAGTGTTCGCCAAGTGGTTCTGGCGTAGCCGGCAGGTCATTTTGCATGTCCAGCGGTGGTTCCGGCGAGTCGAGCCGGTGGTTCCGGCGTAGCCGGCAGTTGATCTTGGCGTGTCCACTAGGTGGTTCTGGGGAGTGGATCAGCTGGTTCCGGCATACTCAGCAGGTGGTTCCGGCATGTCCAGAACTTGGTTCTGGCAAGTCTGAGAGGTGGTTCCGGCACGCCCAACAGGTGATTCCGGAGCGTCCGCCAAGTGTTTCTGGCGTACCCGGCGGGTGATTTACGCCTGTCCAACAGGTGTATCTTGCGAGTCGAGCAGGTGGCTCAGGCATGCTCAGCTGGTGCTTCCGGCGTCTCTGGCAAGTGGTTCTGGTGTGTCTGAGAGCTGGTTCTGGCATCTCCGGCAGATGATTCCGGAGTGTCCACCAAGCAGTTCTTGTATACCTGGCAGGTGATTTTGGCGTGTCAGGAAATTGGTTCCGGCTAGTTGAGCAGGTGGATCAGGCGTGCTCGCCAGGGGGTTCAGGCGGGTCTGGCAGGTTGTTTTGGTCTGTTCGGGGAGTGGTTCCGGCATCTCAGGCTCATGGTTCTGGCACGTCTGAGAGGTGGTTCCGGCCGGCCCGACATGTGTTTCCATGGTGTCCGCCAAGTGGTTCTGGCATAGCTGGCAGGTGATGTTGGCGTGACCAGCAGGTGGTTCCAGCAAGCCCGGCATGTGATTCCGAAGAGTTCACCAAATGGTTGTGGCGTAGCCGGCAGGTGATTTTGGCGTGTCCAGCAGGTGGTTTTGGCGAGTCGAGCAGGTGGTTCTGGCGTGCTCGGCAGGTGCTTCCGGTGTCATTGGCAAGTGGTAACGGCATGCCTGAGAGGAGGTTCCGGCAGGCCCGGCAGGTGGTTCAGGAGTGTCTGCCGAGTGGTTCTGGCGTAGTCGGCAGCTGATTCTGGCGTGTCCAGCAGGTGGTTCTGGGGAGTGGATCAGGTGGTTCCGGCATACTCGGCAGGTGGTACCGGCGTGTCCAGAACATGGTTCTGGCAAGTCTGAGAGGCGGTTCCTGCATTCCCGACAGGTGATTCCGGAGTGTTCGCCAAGTGGTTCTGGCGTAGCCAGCAGGTCATTTTGGCGTGTCAGGTAAGTGGTTCCAGCGAGTCGAGCAGGTGGACCCGGCGTGCTCGGAGGTGGTTCATGCGGGTCTGGCAGGTGGTTTCTGTCTGTTCGGGGTGTGGTTCCAGCATCTCAGGCACATGGTTCGGGCACGTCTCACAGGTGGTTCCGGCCGGCCCGACAGGTGTTTCCGGAGTGTCCGCCAAGTGGTTCTGGCGTAGCTGGCAGGTGATGTTGGCGTGACCGGCAGGTGATTCCAGCAAGCCCGTCAGGTGAATCCGAAGTGTTCACCAAGTGGTTGTGGCGTAGCCGGCATGTGATTTTGGCGTGTCCGAAAGGTGGTTCTGGCAAGTCGAGCAGGTGGTTCCGGCGTGCTCGGCAGGTGCTTCCAGTGTCATTGGCACGTGGTTCCGGCATGTCTAAGAGGTGGTTCCGGCATGCCCAGCAGGTGATTCCGGTGTGTTCGCCAAGTGTTTCTGGCATAGCCGGCAGGAGAGTTTGCATGTCTGGCGGTAGTTCCGGCAAGTCGAGCCGGTGGTTCCGGCGTGTCCGGCAGGTAGTTCCGGCGAGCTCGGCAGGTGCTTGCGGTCTCTCCGGCACGTGGTTTCGCACGTCTGAGAGATGGTTCCGGCATGCCCAGCAGGTGATTCCGGAGTCTCCGGCATGTGGTTCTGGCACCTCTGAGAGGTGGTTCCTGGATGTCCAGCAGGTGGTTCCGGCGAGCTCGGCAGGTGGTACCGGCGTGTCCGGAACATGGTTCTGGCAAGTCTGAGATGTGGTTCCGGCCTGTCCGACAGGTCATTCCGGAGTGTCCGCCAAGTGATTCTGGCGTACCCGGCAGGTGATTTTGGCGTGTCTGGCAGGTGTTTCTGGCGAGTCGAGATGGGGATTAGGCATTCCCAGCAGGTGCTTCCGGCGTGTCCGGCACGTGGTTCTGCTGTGTCTGAGAGCTGGTTCTGGCATGTGCGGCAGATGATTCTGGAGTGTCCAGCAAGTGGTTCTGGCATAGCCGGCTGGTGATTTTGGCGTTTCAGGTAGGTGGTTCCGGCGAGTCGAGCACTTGGATCCGGCATGCTCGGCAAGTGGTTCAGGCGGGTTCAGGTGTTCCGGCAGGTGGTTCTGGGGAGTGGATCAGGTGGTTCCGGCATACTCGGCAGGTGGTACCGGCGTGTCCGGAACATGGTTCTGGCAAGTCTGAGAGGCGGTTCCTGCATTCCCGACAGGTGATTCCGGAGTGTTCGCCAAGTGGTTCTGGCGTAGCCGGCACGACATTTTGCATGTCCGGCGGTGGTTCCGGCGAGTCGAGCCGGTGGCTCCGGCGTGTCCGGCTGGTGCTTCTGGCATGACCGGCACGTCTGAGAGTTGGTTCCGGCATGCCTGACAGGTGATTCCGGAGTGTCCGCCACGTGGTTCTGGCGTACCCGGCAGGTGATTTTGGCGGGTCTGGCAGGTTTTTCTTGCAAGTCGAGCATTTGGCTCAGGCATGCTCAGCAGGTGCTTCTGGCGTGTCTGGCACGTGGTTCTGGTGTGTCTGAGAGCTGGTTCTGGCATGTCCGGCAGATGATTCCGGAGTGTCCACCAAGTGGTTGTGGCATACCCGGCAGGTGATTTTAGCGTGTCAGGTAGGTGGTTCCAGCGAGTCGAGTAGGTGGTTCCGGCGTGCTCGGCAGGTGGTTCAGGCGGGTCTGGCAGGTGGTTTCGGTCTGTTCGGGGTGTGGTTCCGGCATCTCAGGCACATGGTTCTGGCACGTCTGAGAGGTGGTTCCGGCCGGCCCGACAGGTGTTTCCATGGTGTCCGCCAAGTGGTTCTGGCATAGCTGGCAGGTGATGTTGGCGTGACCGGCAGGTGGTTCCAGACAGCCCAGCAGGTGATTCCGAAGAGTTCACCAAATGCTTGTGGCGTAGCCGGAGGGTGATTTTGGCGTGTCCAGCAGGTGGTTTTGGCGAGTCGAGCAGGTGGTTCTGGCGTGCTCGGCAGGTGCTTCCGGTGTCATTGGCATATGGTTCCGGCATGTCTGAGAGGTGGTTCCGCCATGCCCGGCAGGTGATTCCAGAGTGTTCCCCAAGTGGTTCAGGCACAGCCGGCAGGTGATTTTACATGTCCGGCAATGGTTCCGGCGAGTCGAGCCGGTGGTTCCGGCATGTCCGGCAGGTGAATTCGGCATGTCCAGCAGGTGGTTCCAGCATGCCCGGCAGGTGATTCTGGAGTGTCCGGCATGTGGTTCTGGCACCTCTGAGAGCTGGTTCCGGCATGCCCGGCAGGTGATACCGGAGTCTTCGGCATTTGGTTCTGGCACCTCTGAGAGGTGGTTCCGGAATGCCTGGCCTGTGATTCCGGAGTGTCTGCCGAGTGGTTCTGGCGTAGCCGGCAGTTGATTTTGGCGTGTCCACTATGTGGTTCTGGGGAGTGGATCAGCTGGTTCCGGCTTACTCGGCAGGTGGTACCGGCGTGTCCAGAACATGGTTCTGGCAAGTCTGAGAGCTGGTTCTGGCATGTCCGGCAGATGATTCCGGAGTGTCCACCAAGTGGTTCTGGTATACCTGGCAGGTGATTTTGGCGTGTCAGGAAGGTGGTTCCGGCTAGTTGAGCAGGTGGATCAGGCGTGCTCGCAAGGGGGTTCAGGCAGGTCTGGCAGGTGGTTTCGGTCTGTTCGGGGTGTGTTTCCGGCATCTCAGGCACATGGTTCTGGCACGTCTGAGAGGTGGTTCCGGCCGGCCCGACAGGTGTTTCCGGAGTGTCCGCCTAGTGGTTCTGGCGAAGCCGGCAGCTGATTTTGCATGTCCGGCAATGGTTCCGGCGAGTCGAGCCGGTGGTTCCGGCATGTCCGGCAGGGGGTTCCGGCATGCCCGGCAGGTGATACAGGAGTCCGGCCTTTGGTTCTGGCACCTCTGAGAGGTGGTTCCGGCATGCCCGGCAGGTGGTTCCGGAGTGTCTGCCGAGTGGTTCTGGAGCCAGCCCGTCAGGTGATTCCGAAGAGTTCACCAAATGGTTGCGGCGTAGCTGGCAGTTGCTTTTGGCGTGTCAGGAAGGTGGTTCCGGCTAGTTGAGCAGGTGGATCAGGCGTGCTCGCCAGGGGGTTCATGCGGGTGTGGCAGGTGGTTTCGGTCTGTTCGGGGAGTGGTTCCGGCATCTCAGGCACATGGTTCTGGCACGTCTGAGAGGTTGCTCCGGCCGGCCCGAGAGGTGTTTCCGGAGTGTCCGCCAAGTGGTTCTGGCGTAGGTGAAAGGCGACGTTGGCGTGACCAGTAGGTGGTTCCAGCCAGCCCTGCAGGTGATGCCGGAGTGTCTGCCGTGTGGTTCTGGCGTAGCCGGCACGTGATTTTGGCGTGTCCAGCAGGTGGTTCCGGCGAGATCGGCAGGTGGTACCAGCATGTCCGGAACATGGTTCTGGCACGGCTGAGAGATGGTTCCGTCATGCCCGGCAGGTGAATCCGGAGTGTCCGGCATGTGGTTCTGGCACCTCTGAGAGGTGGTTCCGGCATGCCCGGCATGTGGTTCCGGAGTGTCTGCCTAGTGGTTCTGGCGTAGTCGGCAGGTGATTCTGGCGTGTCCAGCAGGTGGTTCTGGGGAGTGGATCAGGTGGTTCCGGCATACTCGGCAGGTGGTACCGGCGTGTCCGGAACAGGGTTCTGGTAAGTCTGAGAGGCGGTTCCGGCATGCCCGACAGGTGATTCCGGAGTGTTCGCCAAGTGGTTCTGGCGTAGCCGGCAGGTCATTTTGCATGTCCGGCGGTGGTTCCGCGAGTCGAGCCGGTGGTTCCGGTGTGTCCGGCAGGTGGTTCTGGCGTGACCGGCACGAGGTTCTGGCACGTCTGAGAGTTGGTTCTGGCATGCCCGACAGGTTTTGGCGAGTCAAGCAGGTCGTTCTGGGGTGCTCGGCAGGTGCTTGCGGTTTCATTGGCATGTGGTTCCGGCATGTCTGAGAGGTGGTTCCGCCATGCCCGGCAGGTGATTCCGGAGTGTTCGCCAAGTGGTTCTGGCGTAGCCGGCAGGTGATTTTGCATGTCCGGCAATGGTTCCGGCGAGTCGAGCCGGTGGTTCCGGCATGTCCGGCAGGTGATTCCGGCATGTCCAGCAGGTGGTTCTGAGAAGTGGATCAGGTGGTTCCGGCAGGCACGGCAGGTGATTCCGGAGTGTCCGGCATGTGATTCTGTCACCTCTGAGAGGTTGTTCTGGCATTCCCGGCAGGTGATACCACAGTGTCCGTCATTTGGTTCTGGCACCTCTGACAGGTGGTTCCGGGATGCCTGGCATGTGATTCCGGAGTGTCTGCCGAGTGGTTCTGGCGTGTCCAGCAGGTGTTTCCGGACTTTCCGGCAGGTGGTTCTGGCGTGACCGGCACGGGGTTCTGGCACGTCTGAGAGTTGGTTCCGGCGTGCCCGACAGGGGATTCCGGAGTGTCCGCCACGTGGTTCTGGCGTACCCGGCAGGTGATTTTGGCGTGTCTGGCAGGTGTTTCTTGCAAGTCGAGCATTTGGCTCAGGCATGCTCAGCAGGTGCTTCCGGCGTGTCTGGCCGGTGGTTCTGGTGTGTCTGAGAGCTGGTTCTGGCATGTCTGGCAGATGATTCCGGATTGTCCACCAAGTGGTTGTGGCATACCCGGCAGGTGATTTTAGCGTGTCAGGTAGGTGGTTCCAGCGAGTCGAGTAGGTGGTTCCGGCGTGCTCGGCAGGTGGTTCAGGCGGGTCTGGCAGGTGGTTTCGGTCTGTTCGGGGAGTGGTTCCGGCATCTCAGGCACATGGTTCTGGCACGTCTGATAGGTGGTTCCGGCCGGCCCGACAGGTGTTTCCATGGTGTCCGCCAAGTGGTTCTGGCATAGCTGGCAGGTGATGTTGGCGTGACCGCCAGGTGGTTCCAGACAGCCCGGCAGGTGATTCCGAAGTGTTCACCAAATGCTTGTGGAGTAGCCGGAAGTTGATTTTGGCATGTCCAGCAGGTGGTTTTGGCGAGTCGAGCAGGTGGTTCTGGCGTGCTCGGCAGGTGCTTCCGGTGTCATCGGCATGTGGTTCCGGCATGTCTGAGAGGTGGTTCCGCCATGCCCGGCAGGTGATTCCGGAGTGTTCCCCAAGTGGTTCTGGCATAGCCGGCAGGTGATTTTGCATGTCCGGCAATGGTTCCGGCGAGTCGAGCCGCTGGTTCCGGCATGTCCGGCAGGTGGTTCCGGCATGCCCGGCAGGTGATTCCGGAGTGTCCGGCATGTGGTTCTGGCACCTCTGAGAGGTGGTTCCGGCATGCCCGGCAGGTGGTTCCGGAGTGTCTGCCGAGTGGTTCTGGCGTAGTCGGCAGGTGATTGTGGCGTGTCCAGCAGGTGGTTCTGAGGAGTGGATCAGGTGGTTCCGGCATACTCTGCAGGTGGTACCGGCGTGTCCAGAACTTGGTTCTGGCAAGTCTGAGAGGTGGTTCCGGCGCGCCCGACAGGTGATCCCGGAGCGTCCGCCAAGTGTTTCTGGCGTACCCGGCGGGTGATTTACGCCTGTCCGACAGGTGTATCTTGCGAGTCGAGCAGGTGGCTCAGGCATGCTCAGCTGGAGCTTCCGGCGTCTCTGGCACGTGGTTCTGGTGTGTCTGAGAGCTGGTTCTGGCATCTCCGGCAGATGATTCCGGAGTGTCCACCAAGCGGTTCTTGTATACCTGGCAGGTGATTTTGGCGTGTCAGGAAGTTGGTTCCGGCTAGTTGAGCAGGTGGATCAGGCGTGCTCGCCAGGGGGTTCAGGCGGGTCTGGCAGGTTGTTTTGGTCTGTTCGGGGAGTGGTTCCGGCATCTCAGGCTCATGGTTCTGGCACGTCTGAGAGGTGGTTCCGGCCGGCCCGACATGTGTTTCCATGGTGTCCGCCAAGTGGTTCTGGCATAGCTGGCAGGTGATGTTGGCGTGACCAGCAGGTGGTTCCAGCAAGCCCGGCATGTGATTCCGAAGAGTTCACCAAATGGTTGTGGCGTAGCCGGCAGGTGATTTTGGCGTGTCCAGCAGGTGGTTTTGGCGAGTCGAGCAGGTGGTTCTGGCGTGCTCGGCAGGTGCTTCCGGTGTCATTGGCAAGTGGTAACGGAATGCCTGAGAGGTGGTTCCGGCAGGCCCGGCAGGTGGTTCCGGAGTGTCTGCCGAGTGGTTCTGGCGTAGTCGGCAGCTGATTCAGGCGTGTCCAGCAGGTGGTTCTGGGTAGTGGATAAGGTGGTTCCGGCATACTCGGCAGGTGGTACCGGCGTGTCCGGAACATGGTTCTGGCAAGTCTGAGAGGCGGTTCCTGCATTCCCGACAGGTGATTCCGGAGTGTTCGCCAAGTGGTTCTGGCGTAGCCGGCAGGTCATTTTGGCGTGTCAGGTAAGTGGTTCCAGCGAGTCGAGCAGGTGGACCCGGCGTGCTCGGCAGGTGGTTCATGCGGGTCTGGCAGGTGGTTTCTGTCTGTTCGGGGTGTGGTTCCAGCATCTCAGGCACATGGTTCGGGCACGTCTGACAGGTGGTTCCGGCCGGCCCGACAGGTGTTTCCGGAGTGTCCGCCAAGTGGTTCTGGCGTAGCTGGCAGGTGATGTTGGCGTGACCGGCAGGTGATTCCAGCAAGCCCGTCAGGTGAATCCGAAGTGTTCACCAAGTGGTTGTGGCGTAGCCGGCATGTGATTTTGACGTGTCCGAAAGGTGGTTCTGGCAAGTCGAGCAGGTGGTTCCGGCGTGCTCGGCAGGTGCTTCCAGTGTCATTGGCACGTGGTTCCGGCATGTCTAAGAGGTGGTTCCGGCATGCCCAGCAGGTGATTCCGGAGTGTTCGCCAAGTGTTTCTGGCATAGCCGGCAGGAGAGTTTGCATGTCTGGCGGTAGTTCCGGCAAGTCGAGCCGGTGGTTCCGGCGTGTCCGGCAGGTGGTTCCGGCGAGCTCGGCCGGTGCTTGCGGTCTCTCCGGCACGTGGTTGTCGCACGTCTGAGAGATGGTTCCGGCATGCCCGGCAGGTTATTCCGGAGTCTCCGGCATGTGGTTCTGGCACCTCTGAGAGGTGGTTCCTGGATGTCCAGCAGGTGGTTCCGGCGAGCTCGGCAGGTGGTACCGGCGTGTCCGGAACATGGTTCTGGCAAGTCTGAGATGTGGTTCCGGCCTGTCCGACAGGTCATTCCGGAGTGTCCGCCAAGTGATTCTGGCGTACCCGGCAGGTGATTTTGGCGTGTCTGGCAGGTGTTTCTGGCGAGTCGAGATGGGGATTAGGCATTCCCAGCAGGTGCTTCCGGCGTGTCCGGCACGTGGTTCTGCTGTGTCTGAGAGCTGGTTCTGGCATGTGCGGCAGATGATTCTGGAGTGTCCAGCAAGTGGTTCTGGCATAGCCGGCTGGTGATTTTGGCGTTTCAGGTAGGTGGTTCCGGCGAGTCGAGCACTTGGATCCGGCATGCTCGGCAAGTGGTTCAGGCGGGTCTGGCAGGTGTTTTCGGTCTGTTGTGTGGGGTTCCGGCATCTCAGGCACATGGTTCTGGCACGTCTGAGAGGTGGTTCCGGCCGGCCCGACAGGTGTTTCCGGAGTGTCCGCCAAGTGGTTCTGGCGTAGCTGGCAGTTGATGTTGGCGTGACCGGCAGGTGGTTCCAGCAAGCCTGGCAGGTGATTCCGAAGTGTTCACCAACTGGTTCTGGCGTAGCTGGCAGGTGATTTTGGCATGTCCGACAGGTGGTTCCGGTCTGTCCAGCAGGTGGTTCTGGGGTGTCTGGCACGAGGTTCTGGCACGTCTGGGAGGTTGTGTCGGCATGCACTTCACGTGATTCCGGCTTGTCCGCCAAGTGGTTCTGGTGTAGCGGAAAGGTGATTTGGGCTTGTCCGGCACGTGGGACCGGTGAGTCAAGGAGGTGGTTCTGGCGAGTGTTTCCTGTGTTTCCGGTCTGTCCAGAGATGGTTACGACCTGTCCGGCACGTGCTTCTGGCACTTCTGAGAGGTTGTGCTGCCATGCCCGGCAGGTGATTTTGGAGTGTCCGCCAAGTGGTTCTGGCGTAGCCGGCAGGTGATTTTGGCGTGTCCGGCAGGTGGTTCTGGGGAGTGGATCAGGTGGTTCCGGCATACTCGGCAGGTGGTACCGGCGTGTCCGGAACATGGTTCTGGCAACTCTGAGAGGCGGTTCCTGCATTCCCGACAGGTGATTCCGGAGTGTTCGCCAAGTGGTTCTGGCGTAGCCGGCACGACATTTTGCATGTCCGGCGGTGGTTCCGGCGAGTCGAGCCGGTGGTTCCGGCGTGTCCGGCAGGTGCTTCTGGCATGACCGGCACGTCTGAGAGTTGGTTCCGGCATGCCCGACAGGTGATTCCGGAGTGTCCGCCACGTGGTTCTGGCGTACCCGGCAGGTGATTTTGGCGGGTCTGGCAGGTTTTTCTTGCAAGTCGAGCATTTGGCTCAGGCATGCTCAGCAGGTGCTTCCGGCGTGTCTGGCACGTGGTTCTGGTGTGTCTGACAGCTGGTTCTGGCATGTCCGGCAGATGATTCCGGAGTGTCCACCAAGTGGTTGTGGCATACCCGGCAGGTGATTTTAGCGTGTCAGGTAGGTGGTTCCAGCGAGTCGAGTAGGTGGTTCCGGCGTGATCGGCAGGTGGTTCAGGCGGGTCTGGCAGGTGGTTTCGGTCTGTTCGGGGTGTGGTTCCGGCATCTCAGGCACATGGTTCTGGCACGTCTGAGAGGTGGTTCCGGCCGGCCCGACAGGTGTTTCCATGGTGTCCGCCAAGTGGTTCTGGCATAGCTGGCAGGTGATGTTGGCGTGACCGGCAGGTGGTTCCAGACAGCCCGGCAGGTGATTCCGAAGAGTTCACCAAATGCTTGTGGCGTAGCCGGAAGGTGATTTTGGCGTGTCCAGCAGGTGGTTTTGGCGAGTCGAGCAGGTGGTTCTGGCGTGCTCTGCAGGTGCTTCCGGTGTCATTGGCATGTGGTTCCGGCATGTCTGAGAGGTGGTTCCACCATGCCCGGCAGGTGATTCCAGAGTGTTCCCCAAGTGGTTCAGGCACAGCCGGCAGGTGATTTTACATGTCCGGCAATGGTTCCGGCGAGTCGAGCCGGTGGTTCCGGCATGTCCGGCAGGTGAATTCGGCATGTCCAGCAGGTGGTTCCAGCATGCCCGGCAGGTGATTCTGGAGTGTCCGGCATGTGGTTCTGGCACCTCTGAGAGGTGGTTCCGGCATGCCCGGCAGGTGATACCGGAGTGTCCGGCATTTGGTTCTGGCACCTCTGAGAGGTGGTTCCGGAATGCCTGGCCTGTGATTCCGGAGTGTCTGCCGAGTGGTTCTGGCGTAGCCGGCAGTTGATTTTGGCGTGTCCACTATGTGGTTCTGGGGAGTGGATAAGCTGGTTCCGGCTTACTCGGCAGGTGGTACCGGCGTGTCCAGAACATGGTTCTGGCAAGTCTGAGAGCTGGTTCTGGCATGTCCGGCAGATGATTCCGGAGTGTCCACCAAGTGGTTCTGGTATACCTGGCAGGTGATTTTGGCGTGTCAGGAAGGTGGTTCCGGCTAGTTGAGCAGGTGGATCAGGCGTGCTCGCCAGGGGGTTCAGGCAGGTCTGGCAGGTGGTTTCGGTCTGTTCGGGGTGTGTTTCCGGCATCTCAGGCACATGGTTCTGGCACGTCTGAGAGGTGGTTCCGGCCTGCCCGACAGGTGGTTCCGGAGTGTCTGCCTAGTGGTTCTGGCGTAGTCGGCAGGTGATTCTGGCGTGTCCAGCAGGTGGTTCTGGGGAGTGGATCAGGTGGTTCCGGCATTCTCGGCAGGTGGTACCGGCGTGTCCGGAACAGGGTTCTGGCAAGTCTGAGAGGCGGTTCCGGCATGCCCGACAGGTGATTCCGGAGTGTTCGCCAAGTGGTTCTGGCGTAGCCGGCAGGTCATTTTGCATGTCCGGCGGTGGTTCCGCGAGTCGAGCCGGTGGTTCCGGTGTGTCCGGCAGGTGGTTCTGGCGTGACCGGCACGAGGTTCTGGCACGTCTGAGAGTTGGTTCCGGCATGCCCGACAGGTTTTGGCGAGTCAAGCAGGTCGTTCTGGCGTGCTCGGCAGGTGCTTGCGGTTTCATTGGCATGTGGTTCCGGCATGTCTGAGAGGTGGTTCCGCCATGCCCGGCAGGTGATTTCGGAGTGTTCGCCAAGTGGTTCTGGCGTAGCCGGCAGGTGATTTTGCATGTCCGGCAATGGTTCCGGCGAGTCGAGCCGGTGGTTCCGGCATGTCCGGCAGGTGATTCCGGCATGTCCAGCAGGTGGTTCTGAGAAGTGGATCAGGTGGTTCCGGCAGGCACGGCAGGTGATTCCGGAGTGTCCGGCATGTGATTCTGTCACCTCTGAGAGGTTGTTCTGGCATGCCCGGCAGGTGATACCACAGTGTCCGGCATTTGGTTCTGGCACCTCTGACAGGTGGTTCCAGGATGCCTGGCATGTGATTCCGGAGTGTCTGCCGAGTGGTTCTGGCGTGTCCAGCAGGTGTTTCCGGACTTTCCGCCACGTGGTTCTGGCGTACCCGGCAGGTGATTTTGGCGTGTCTGGCAGGTGTTTCTTGCAAGTCGAGCATTTGGCTCAGGCATGCTCAGCAGGTGCTTCCGGCGTGTCTGGCAGGTGGTTCTGGTGTGTCTGAGAGCTGGTTCTGGCATGTCTGGCAGATGATTCCGGAGTGTCCACCAAGTGGTTGTGGCATACCCGGCAGGTGATTTTAGCGTGTCAGGTAGGTGGTTCCAGCGAGTCGAGTAGGTGGTTCCGGCGTGCTCGGCAGGTGGTTCAGGCGGGTCTGGCAGGTGGTTTCGGTCTGTTCGGGGAGTGGTTCCGGCATCTCAGGCACATGGTTCTGGCACGTCTGATAGGTGGTTCCGGCCGGCCCGGCAGGTGTTTCCATGGTGTCCGCCAAGTGGTTCTGGCATAGCTGGCAGGTGATGTTGGCGTGACCGGCAGGTGGTTCCAGACAGCCTGGCAGGTGATTCCGAAGTGTTCACCAAATGCTTGTGGAGTAGCCGGAAGTTGATTTTGGCATGTCCAGCAGGTGGTTTTGGCGCGTCGAGCAGGTGGTTCTGGCATGCTCGGCAGGTGCTTCCGGTGTCATCGGCATGTGGTTCCGGCATGTCTGAGAGGTGGTTCCGCCATGCCCGGCAGGTGATTCCGGAGTGTTCCCCAAGTGGTTCTGGCATAGCCGGCAGGTGATTTTGCATGTCCGGCAATGGTTCCGGCGAGTCGAGCCGCTGGTTCCGGCATGTCCGGCAGGTGGTTCCGGCATGCCCGGCAGGTGATTCCGCAGTCTCCGTCATTTGGTCCTGGCACCTCTGAGAGGTGGTTCAGGCATGCCCGACAGGTGATTCCGGAGTGTTCGCCAAGTGGTTCTGGCGTAGCCGGCAGGTCATTTTGCATGTCCAGCGGTGGTTCCGGCGGGTCGAGCCGGTGGTTCCGGCGTAGCCGGCAGTTGCTAATGGCGTGTCCACTAGGTGGTTCTGGGGAGTGGATCAGCTGGTTCCGGCATACTCGGCAGGTGGTACCGTCGTGTCCAGAACATGGTTCTGGCAAGTCTGAGAGGTGGTTCCGGCACGCCCGACCGTGATTCCGGAGCGTCCGACAAGTGTTTCTGGCGTACCCGGCAGGTGATTTTGGCATGTCCGACAGGTGTTTCTTGCGAGTCGAGCAGGTGGCTCAGGCATGCTCAGCTGGTGCTTCCGGCGTCTCTGGCACGTGGTTCTGGTGTGTCTGAGAGCTGGTTCTGGCATGTCCGGCAGATGATTCCGGAGTGTCCACCAAGTGGTTCTGGTATACCTGGCAGGTGATTTTGGCGTGTCAGGAAGGTGGTTCCGGCTAGTTGAGCAGGTGGATCAGGCGTGCTCGCCAGGGGGTTCATGCGGGTCTGGCAGGTGGTTTCGGTCTGTTCGGGGAGTGGTTCCGGCATCTCAGGCACATGGTTCTGGCATGTCTGAGAGGTGGTTCCGGCCGACCGGAGAGGTGTTTCCGGAGTGTCCGCCAAGTGGTTCTGGCGTAGGTGAAAGGCGACGTTGGCGTGACAGGTAGGTGGTTCCAGCCAGCCCGAAGGTGATTCCAGAGTGTCTGCGGTGTGGTTCTGGCGTAGCTGGCAGGTGATTTTGGCGTGTCCAGCAGGTGGTTCCGGCGAGATCGGCAGGTGGTACCAGCGTGTCCGGAACATGGTTCTGGCACGGCTGAGAGATGGTTCCGTCATGCCCGGCAGGTGAATCCGGAGTGTCCGGCTTGTGGTTCTGGCACCTCTGAGATGTGGTTCCCCCATGCCCGGCAGGTGATTCCGGAGTGTTCGGCATGTGGTTCTGGCACCTCTGAGAGGTGGTTCCAGCATGCCCGGCTGGTGGTTCCGGAGTGTCTGCCTAGTGGTTCTGGCGTAGTCGGCAGGTGATTCTGGCGTGTCCAGCAGGTGGTTCTGGGGAGTGGATCAGGTGGTTCCGGCATTCTCGGCAGGTGGTACCGGCGTGTCCGGAACATGGTTCTGGCAAGTCTGAGATGCGGTTCCGGCATGCCCGACAGGTGATTCCGGAGTGTTCGCCAAGTGGTTCTGGCGTAGCCGGCAGGTCATTTTGCATGTCCGGCGGTGGTTCCGCGAGTCGAGCCGGTGGTTCCTGTGTGTCCGGCAGGTGGTTCTGCCGTGACCGGCACGAGGTTCTGGCACGTCTTAGAGTTGGTTCCGGCGTGCCCGACAGGTGATTCCGGAGTGTCCGCCACGTGGTTCTGGCATACCCGGCAGGTGATTTTGGCATGTCTGGCAGGTGTTTCTTGCACGTCGAGCATTTGGCTCAGGCATGCTCAGCAGGTGCTTCCGGCGTGTCTGGCAGGTGGTTCTGGTGTGTCTGAGAGCTGGTTCTGGCATGTCTGGCAGATGATTCCCGAGTGTCCACCAAGTGGTTGTGGCATACCCGGCAGGTGATTTTAGCGTGTCAGGTAGGTGGTTCCAGCGAGTCGAGTAGGTGGTTCCGGCGTGCTCGGCAGGTGGTTCAGGCGGGTCTGGCAGGTGGTTTCGGTCTGTTCGGGGAGTGGTTCCGGCATCTCAGGCACATGGTTCTGGCACGTCTGATAGGTGGTTCCGGCCGGCCCGACAGGTGTTTCCATGGTGTCCGCCAAGTGGTTCTGGCATAGCTGGCAGGTGATGTTGGCGTGACCGGCAGGTGGTTCCAGACAGCCCGGCAGGTGATTCCGAAGTGTTCACCAAATGCTTGTGGAGTAGCCGGAATCTGATTTTGGCATGTCCAGCAGGTGGTTTTGGCGAGTCGAGCAGGTGGTTCTGGCGTGCTCGGCAGGTGCTTCCGGTGTCATCGGCATGTGGTTCCGGCATGTCTGAGAGGTGGTTCCGCCATGCCCGGCAGGTGATTCCGGAGTGTTCGCCAAGTGGTTCTGACGTAGCCGGCAGGTGATTTTGCATGTCCGGCAATGGTTCTGGCGAGTCGAGCCGGTGGTTCCGGCATGTCCGGCAGGTGGTTCCGGCATGACCGGCAGGTGATACCGGAGTGTTCGCCAAGTGGTTCTGGCGTAGCCGGCAGGTCATTTTGCATGTCCGGCGGTGGTTCCGGCGAGTCGAGCCGGTGGTTGCGGCGTATCCAGCAGGTGTTTCCGGTCTGTCCGGCAGGTGATTCTGGCGTGACCGGCACGAGGTTCTGGCACGTCGGAGATCTGGTTCCAGCATGCCCGACAGGTGATTCCAGAGTGTCCGCCACGTGGTTCTGGCGTACCCGGCAGGTGATTTTGGTGTGTCTGGCTGGTGTTTCTGGCAAGTCGAGCATGTGGCTCAGGCATGCTCAGCAGGTGCTTCCGGCGTGTCTGGCACGTGGTTCTGGTGTGTCTGAGAGCTGGTTCTGGCATGTCCGGCAGATGATTCCGGAGTGTCCACCAAGTGGTTGTGGCATACCCGGCAGGTGATTTTAGCGTGTCATGTAGCTGGATCCGGCGAGTCGAGTAGGTGGTTCCGGCGTGCTCGGTAGGTGGTTCAGGCGGGTCTGGCAGGTGGTTTCGGTCTGTTCGGGGTGTGGTTCTGGCATCTCAGGCACATGGTTCTGGCACGTCTGATAGGTGGTTCCGGCCGGCCCGACAGGTGTTTCCATGGTGTCTGCCAAGTGGTTCTGGCATAGCTGGCAGGTGATGTTGGCGTGACCCGCAGGTGGTTCCAGACAGCCCGGCAGGTGATTCCGAAGAGTTCACCAAATGTTTGTGGCGTAGCCGGCAGGTGATTTTGGCGTGTCCAGCAGGTGGTTTTGGCGAGTCGAGCAGGTGGATCTGGCGGGCTCGGCAGGTGCTTCCGGTGTCATTGGCATGTGGTTCTGGCATGTCTGAGAGGTGGTTCCGCCATGCCCGGCAGGTGAATCCGGAGTGTTCGCCAAGTGGTTCTGGCGTAGCCGGCAGGTGATTTTGCATGTCCGGCAATGGTTCCGGCGAGTCGAGCCGGTGGTTCTGGAATGTCCGGCAGGTGGTTCCGGCATGTCCAGCACGTGGTTCCAGCATGCCTGGCAGGTGATTCCGGAGTGTCCGGCATGTGGTTCTGGCACCTCTGAGAGGTGGTTCCGGCATGCCCGGCAGGTGATACCGGAGTGTCCGGCATTTGGTTCTGGCACCTCTGAGAGGTGGTTCCGGAATGCGTGGCCTGTGATTCCGGAGTGTCTGCCGAGTGGTTCTGGCGTAGCCGGCAGTTGATTTTGGCGTGTCCACTAGGTGGTTCTGGGGAGTGGATCAGCTGGTTCCGGCATACTCGGCAGGTGGTACCGGCGTGTCCAGAACATGGTTCTGGCAAGTCTGAGAGGTGGTTCCGGCACGCCCGACAGGTGATTCCGGAGCGTCCGCCAAGTGTTTCTGGCGTAACCGGGGGGTGATTTACGCCTGTCCGACAGGTGTATCTTGCGAGTCGAGCAGGTGGCTCAGGCATGCTCAGCTGGTTCTTCCGGCATCTCTGGCACGTGGTTCTGGTGTGTCTGAGAGCTGGTTCTGGCATCTCCGGAAGATGATTCCGGAGTGTTCCCCAAGTGGTTCTGGCATAGCCGGCAGGTGATTTTGCATGTCCGGCAATGGTTCCGGCGAGTCGAGCCGCTGGTTCCGGCATGTCCGGCAGGTGGTTCCGGCATGCCCGGCAGGTGATTCTGGAGTGTCCGGCATGTGGTTCTGGCACCTCTGAGAGGTGGTTCCGGCATGCCCGGCAGGTGGTTCCGGCGTGTCTGCCGAGTGGTTCTGGCGTAGTCGGCAGGTGATTGTGGCGTGTCCAGCAGGTGGTTCTGAGGAGTGGATCAGGTGGTTCCGGCATACTCTGCAGGTGGTACCAGAGTGTCCGGAACATGGTTCTGGCAAGTCTGAGAGGTGGTTCCGGCATGCCCGACAGGTGATTCCGGAGTGTCCGCCACGTGGTTCTGGCGTACCCGGCAGGTGATTTTGGCGTGTCTGGCAGGTGTTTCTTGCAAGTCGAGCATGTGGCTCAGGCATGCTCAGCAGGTGCTTCCAGCGTGTCTGGCACATGGTTCTGGTGTGTCTGAGAGCTGGTTCTGGCATGTCCGGCAGATGATTCCGGAGTGTCCACCAAGTGGTTGTGGCATACCCGGCAGGTGATTTTAGCGTGTCAGGTAGGTGTTTCCAGCGAGTCGAGTAGGTGGTTCCGGCGTGATCGGCAGGTGGTTCAGGCGGGTCTGGCAGGTGGTTTCGGTCTTTTCGGGGTGTGGTTCCGGCGTCTCAGGCACATGGTTCTGGCACGTCTGATAGGTGGTTCCGGCCGGTCCGACAGGTGTTTCCATGGTGTCCGCCAAGTGGTTCTGGCATAGCTGGCAGGTGATGTTTGTGTGACCGGCACGTGGTTCCAGAAAGCCCGGCAGGTGATTCCGAAGAGTTCACCAAATGGTTGTGGCCTAGCCGGCAGGTGATTTCGGCGTGTCCTGCAGGTGGTTTTGGCGAGTCAAGCAGGTCGTTCTGGCGTGCTCGGCAGGTGCTTGCGGTTTCATTGGCATGTGGTTCCGGCATGTCTGAGAGGTGGTTCCGTCATGCCCGGCAGGTGAATCCGGAGTGTCCGGCATGTGGTTCTGGCACCTCTGAGATGTGGTTCCCCCATGCCCGGCAGGTGATTCCGGAGTGTTCGGCATGTGGTTCTGGCACGTCTGAGAGTTGGTTCCGGCATGCCCGACATGTTTTGGCGAGTCAAGCAGGTCGTTCTGGCGTGCTCGGCAGGTGCTTGCGGTTTCATTGGCATGTGGTTCCGGCATGTCTGAGAGGTGGTTCCGCCATGCCCGGCAGGTGATTCCGGAGTGTTCGCCAAGTGGTTGTGGCGTAGCCGGCAGGTGATTTTGCATGTCCGGCAATGGTTCCGGCGAGTCGAGCCAGTGGTTCCGGCATGTCCGGCAGGTGATTCCGGCATGTCCAGCAGGTGGTTCTGAGAAGTGGATCAGGTGGTTCCGGCAGGCACGGCAGGTGATTACGGAGTGTCTGGCATGTGTGTCTGTCACCTCTGAGAGTTTGTTCTGGCATGCCCGGCAGGTGATACCAGAGTGTCCGGCATTTGGTTCTGGCACCTCTGACAGGTGGTTCCGGGATGCCTGGCATGTGATTCTGGAGTGTCTGCCGAGTGGTTCTGGCGTGTCCAGCAGGTGTTTCCGGTCTTTCCGGCAGGTGGTTCTGCCGTGTCCGGCACGAGGTTCTGGCACGTCTCAGAGTTGGTTCCGGCATGCCCGACAGGTGATTCCGGAGTGTCCGCCACGTGGTTCTGGCGTAGGCGGCAGGTGATTTTGCATGTCCGGCAATGGTTCCGGCGAGTCGAGCCGCTGGTTCCGGCATGTCCGGCAGGTGGTTCCGGCATGCCCGCCAGGTGATTCCGGAGTGTCCGGCATGTGGTTCTGGCACCTCTGAGAGGTGGTTCCGGCATGCCCGGCAGGTGGTTCCGGCGTGTCTGCCGAGTGGTTCTGGCGTAGTCGGCTGGTGATTGTGGCGTGTCCAGCAGGTGGTTCTGAGGAGTGGATCAGGTGGTTCCGGCATACTCTGCAGGTGGTACCGGCGTGTCCGGAACATGGTTCTGGCAAGTCTGAGAGGCGGTTCCGGCATGCCCGACAGGTGATTCCGGAATGTTCGCCAAGTGGTTCTGGCGTAGCCGGCAGGTCATTTTGCATGTCCGGCGGTGGTTCCGCGAGTCGAGCCGGTGGTTCCGGTGTGTCCGGCAGGTGGTTCTGGCGTGACTGGCACGAGGTTCTGGCACGTCTGAGAGTTGGTTCCGGCATGCCCGACAGGTGATTCCGGAGTGTCCGCCACGTGGTTCTGGCGTACCCGGCAGGTCATTTTGCATATCCGGCGGTGGTTCCGGCGAGTCGATCTGGTGGTTCCGGCGTGTCCGGCAGGTGCTTCTGGCATGACCGGCACGTCTGAGAGTTGGTTCCGGCATGCCCGACAGGTGATTCCGGAGTGTCCGCCACGTGGTTCTGGCGTACCCGGCAGGTGATTTTGGCGTGTCTGGCAGGTTTTTCTTGCAAGTCGAGCATTTGGCTCAGGCATGCTCACTAGGTGCTTCCGGCGTGTCTGGCACGTGGTTCTGGTGTGTCTGAGAGCTGGTTCTGGCATGTCCGGCAGATGATTCCGGAGTGTCCACCAAGTGGTTGTGGCATACCTGGCAGGTGATTTTAGCGTGTCAGGTAGGTGGTTCCAGCGAGTCGAGTAGGTGGTTCCGGCGTGCTCGGCAGGTGATTCCGGAGTGTCCGGCATGTGATTCTGTCACCTCTGAGAGGTTGCTCTGGCATGCCCGGCAGGTGATACCACAGTGTCCGGCATTTGGTTCTGGCACCTCTGACAGGTGGTTCCGGGATGCCTGGCATGTGATTCTGGAGTGTCTGCCGAGAGGTTCTGGCGTGTCCAGCAGGTGTTTCCGGTCTTTCCGGCAGGTGGTTCTGGCGTGTCCGGCACGAGGTTCTGGCACGTCTGAGAGTTGGTTCCGGCATGCCCGACAGGTGATTCCCGAGTGTCCGCCACGTCGTTCTGGCGTACCCGGCAGGTGATTTTGGCGTGTCTGGCAGGTGTTTCTTGCAAGTCGAGCATGTGGCTCAGGCATGATCAGCAGGTGCTTCCGGCCTGTCCGGCACGTGGTTCTGGTGTGTCTGAGAGCTGGTTCAGGCATGTCCGGCAGATTATTCCGGAGTGTCCACCAAGTGGTTGTGGCATACCCGGCAGGTGATTTTAGCGTGTCAGGTAGGTGGTTCCGGCGAGTCGAGTTGGTGGTTCCGGCGTGCTCGGCAGGTGATTCCGGAGTGTCCGGCATGTGATTCTGTCACCTCTGAGAGTTTGTTCTGGCATGCCCGGCAGGTGATACCACAGTGTCCGACATTTGGTTCTGGCACCTCTGACAGGTGGTTCCGGGATGCCTGGCATGTGATTCCGGAGTGTCTGCCGAGTGGTTCTGGCGTGTCCAGCAGGTGTTTCCGGTCTTTCCGGCAGGTGGTTCTGGCGTGTCCGGCACGAGGTTCTGGCACGTCTGAGAGTTGGTTCTGGCATGCCCGACAGGTGATTCCGGAGTGTCCGCCACGTGGTTCTGGCGTACCCGGCAGGTGATTTTGGCGTGTCTGGCTGGTGTTTCTTGCAAGTCGAGCATGTGGCTCAGGCATGATCAGCAGGTGCTTCCGGCCTGTCCGGCACGTGGTTCTGGTGTGTCTGAGAGCTGGTTCTGGCATGTCCGGCAGATTATTCCGGAGTGTCCACCAAGTGGTTGTGGCATACCTGGCAGGTGATTTTAGCGTGTCAGGTAGGTGGTTCCGGCGAGTCGAGTAGGTGGTTCCGGCGTGCTCGGCAGGTGGTTCAGGCGGGTCTGGCAGGTGGTTTCGGTCTGTTCGGTGTGTGGTTCCGGCATCTCAGGCACATGGTTCTGGCACGTCTGATAGGTGGTTCCGGCCGGCCCGACAGGTGTTTCCATGGTGTCCGCCAAGTGGTTCTGGCATAGCAGGCAGGTGACGTTGGCGTGACCGGCAGGTGGTTCCAGCCAGCCCGGCAGGTGATTCCGAAGTTTTCACCAAATGGTTTGGCGTAGCCGGAATCTGATTTTTGCATGTCCAGCAGGTGGTTTTGGCGAGTCGAGCAGGTGGTTCTGGCGTGCTCGGCAGGTGCTTCCGGTGTCATTGGCATGTGGTTCCGGCATGTCTGAGAGGTGGTTCCGCCATGCCCGGCAGGTGATTCCGGAGTGTTCGCCAAGTGGTTCTGGCGTAGCCGGCAGGTGATTTTGCATGGCCGGCAATGGTTCCGGCGAGTCGAGCCGGTGGTTCCGGCATGTCCGGCAGGTGGTTCCGGCATGCCCGGCAGGTGATTCCGCAGTCTCCGGCATTTGGTCCTGGCACCTCTGAGAGGTGGTTCCGGCATGCCCGACAGGTGATTCCGGAGTGTTCGCCAAGTGGTTCTGGCGTAGCCGGCAGGTCATTTTGCATGTCCAGCGGTGGTTCCGGCGAGTCGAGCCGGTGGTTCCGGCGTAGCCGGCAGTTGCTCTTGGCGTGTCCACTAGGTGGTTCTGGGGAGTGGATCAGCTGGTTCCGGCATACTCGGCTGGTGGTACCGGCGTGTCCAGAACATGGTTCTGGCAAGTCTGAGAGGTGGTTCCGGCACGCCCGACCGTGATTCCGGAGCGTCCGCCAAGTGTTTCTGGCGTACCCGGCAGGTGATTTTGGCATGTCCGACAGGTGTTTCTTGCGAGTCGAGCAGGTGGCTCAGGCATGCTCAGCTGGTGCTTCCGGCGTCTCTGGCACGTGGTTCTGGTGTGTCTGAGAGCTGGTTCTGGCATGTCCGGCAGATGATTCCGGAGTGTCCACCAAGTGGTTCTGGTATACCTGGCAGGTGATTTTGGCGTGTCAGGAAGGTGGTTCCGGCTAGTTGAGCAGGTGGATCAGGCGTGCTCGCCAGGGGGTTCATGCGGGTCTGGCAGGTGGTTTCGGTCTGTTCGGGGAGTGGTTCCGGCATCTCAGGCACATGGTTCTGGCACGTCTGAGAGGTGGTTCCGGCCGGCCGGAGAGGTGTTTCCAGAGTGTCCGCCAAGTGGTTCTGGCGTAGGTGAAAGGCGACGTTGGCGTGACCGGTAGGTGGTTCCAGCCAGCCCGAAGGTGATTCCACAGTGTCTGCGGTGTGGTTCTGGCGTACCTGGCAGGTGATTTTGGCGTGTCCAGCAGGTGGTTCCGGCGAGATCGGCAGGTGGTACCAGCGTGTCCGGAACATGGTTGTGGCACGGCTGAGAGATGGTTCCGTCATGCCCGGCAGGTGAATCCGGAGTGTCCGGCATGTGGTTCTGGCACCTCTGAGATGTGGTTCCCCCATGCCCGGTAGGTGATTCCGGAGTGTTTGGCATGTGGTTCTGGCACCTCTGAGAGGTGGTTCCAGCATGCCCGGCAGGTGGTTCCGGAGTGTCTGCCTAGTGGTTCTGGCGTAGTCGGCAGGTGATTCTGGCGTGTCCAGCAGGTGGTTCTGGGGAGTGGATCAGGTGGTTCCGGCATTCTCGGCAGGTGGTACTGGCGTGTCCGGAACATGGTTCTGGCAAATCTGAGATGCGGTTCCGGCATGCCCGACAGGTGATTCCGGAGTGTTCGCCAAGTGGTTCTGTCGTAGCCGGCAGGTCATTTTGCATGTCCGGCGGTGGTTCCGCGAGTCGAGCAGGTGGTTCCGGTGTGTCCGGCAGGTGGTTTTGGCGTGACCGGCACGAGGTTCTGGCACGTCTGAGAGTTGGTTCCGGCGTGCCCGACAGGTGATTCCGGAGTGTCCGCCACGTGGTTCTGGCATACCCGGCAGGTGATTTTGGCGTGTCTGGCAGGTGTTTCTTGCAAGTCGAGCATTTGGCTCAGGCATGCTCAGCAGGTGCTTCCGGCGTGTCTGGCAGGTGGTTCTGGTGTGTCTGAGAGCTGGTTCTGGCATGTCTGCCAGATGATTCCGGAGTGTCCACCAAGTGGTTGTGGCATACCCGGCAGGTGATTTTAGCGTGTCAGGTAGGTGGTTCCAGCGAGTCGAGTAGGTGGTTCCGGCGTGCTCGGCAGGTGGTTCAGGCGGGTCTGGCAAGTGGTTTCGGTCTGTTCGGGGAGTGGTTCCGGCATCTCAGGCACATGGTTCTGGCACGTCTGATAGGTGGTTCCGGCCGGCCCGACAGGTGTTTCCATGGTGTCCGCCAAGTGGTTCTGGCATAGCTGGCAGGTGATGTTGGCGTGACCGGCAGGTGGTTCCAGACAGCCGGCAGGTGATTCCGAAGTTTTCACCAAATGCTTGTGGAGTAGCCGGAAGTTGATTTTGGCATGTCCAGCAGGTGGTTTTGGCGAGTCGAGCAGGTGGTTCTGGCGTGCTCGGCAGGTGCTTCCGGTGTCATCGGCATGTGGTTCCGGCATGTCTGAGAGGTGGTTCCGCCATGCCCGGCAGGTGATTCCGGAGTGTTCCCCAAGTGGTTCTGGCATAGCCGGCAGGTGATTTTGCATGTCCGGCAATGGTTCCGGCGAGTCGAGCCGCTGGTTCCGGCATCTCCGGCAGGTGGTTCCGGCATGCCCGTCAGGTGATTCCGGAGTGTTCGCCAAGTGGTTCTGGCGTAGCCGGCAGGTCATTTTGCATGTCCAGCGGTGGTTCCGGCGAGTCGAGCCGGTGGTTCTGGCGTAGCCAGCAGTTGCTCTTGGCGTGTCCACTAGGTGGTTCTGGGGAGTGGATCAGCTGGTTCCGGCATACTCGGCAGGTGGTACCGGCGTGTCCGGCAGGTGGTTCCGGCATGCCCGACAGGTGATTCCGGAGTGTTCGCCAAGTGGTTCTGGCGTAGCCGGCAGGTCATTTTGCATGTCCGGCGGTGGTTCCGCGAGTCGAGCCGGTGGTTCCGGTGTGTCCGGCAGGTGGTTCTGGCGTGACCGGCACGAGGTTCTGGCACGTCTGAGAGTTGGTTCCGGCATGCCCGACAGGTGATTCCGGAGTGTCCGCCACGTGGTTCTGGTGTACCTGGCAGGTGATTTTGGCGTGTCTGGCAGGTGTTTCTTGCAAGTCGAGCATTTGGCTCAGGCATGCTCAGCAGGTGCTTCCGGCGTGTCTGGCAGGTGGTTCTGGTGTGTCTGAGAGCTGGTTCTGGCATGTCTGGCAGATGATTCCGGAGTGTCCACCCAGTGGTTGTGGCATACCCGGCAGGTGATTTTAGCGTGTCAGGTAGGTGGTTCCAGCGAGTCGAGTAGGTGGTTCCGGCGTGCTCGGCAGGTGGTTCAGGCGGGTCTGGCAGGTGGTTTCGGTCTGTTCGGGGAGTGGTTCCGGCATCTCAGGCACATGGTTCTGGCACGTCTGATAGGTGGTTCCGGCCGGCCCGACAGGTGTTTCCATGGTGTCCGCCAAGTGGTTCTGGCATAGCTGGCAGGTGATGTTGGCGTGACCGGCAGGTGGTTCCAGCCAGCCTGGCATGTGATTCCGAAGAGTTCACCAAATGGTTGTGGCCTAGCCGGCAGGTGATTTTGGCGTGTCCAGCAGGTGGTTTTGGCGAGTCAAGCAGGTTGTTCTGGCGTGCTCGGCGGGTGCTTCAGGTGTCATTGGCATGTGGTTCCGGCATGTCTGAGAGGTGGTTCCGCCATGCCCGGCAGGTGATTCCTGAGTGTTCGCCAAGTGGTTCTGGCGTAGCCGGCAGGTGATTTTGCATGTCCGGCAATGGTTCCGGCGAGTCGAGCCGGTGGTTCCGGCATGTCCGGCAGGTGATTCCGGCATGACCGACAGGTGATACCGGAGTGTTCGCCAAGTGGTTCTGGCGTAGCCGGCAGGTGATTTTGCATGTCCGGCAATGGATCCGGCGAGTCGAGCCGGTGGTTCCGGAATGTCCGGCAGGTGGTTCCGGCATGACCGGCAGGTGGTTCCGGCATGTCCAGCACGTGGTTCCAGCATGCCCGGCAGGTGATTCCGGAGTGTCCGGCATGTGGTTCTGGAACCTCTGTGAGGTGGTTCCGGCATGCACGGCAGGTGATACCGGAGTCTCCGGCATTTGGTTCTGGCACCTCTGAGAGGTGGTTCCGGAATGCCTGTCATGTGATTCCGGAGTGTCTGCCGAGTGGTTCTGGCGTAGCCGGCAGTTGATTTTGGCGTGTCCACTAGGTGGTTCTGGGGAGTGGATCAGCTGGTTCTGGCATACTCGGCAGGTGGTACCGGCGTGTCCAGAACTTGGTTCTGGCAAGTCTGAGAGGTGGTTCCGGCACGCCCGACAGGTGATTCCGGAGCGTCCGACAAGTGTTTCTGGCGTACCCGGCGGGTGATTTTCGCCTGTCCGACAGGTGTATCTTGCGAGTCAAGCAGGTGGCTGAGGCATGCTCAGCTGGTGCTTCCGGCGTCTCTGGCACGTGGTTCTGGTGTGTCTGAGAGCTGGTTCTGGCATGTCCGGCAGATGATTCCGGAGTGTCCACCAAGTGGTTCTGGTATACCTGGCAGGTGATTTTGGCGTGTCAGGAAGGTGGTTCCGGCTAGTTGAGCAGGTGGATCAGGCGTGCTCGACAGGGGGTTCAGCAGGGTCTGGCAGGTGGTTTCGGTCTGTTCGGGGAGTGGTTCCGGCATCTCAGGCACATGGTTCTGGCACGTCTGAGAGGTGGTTCTGGCCGGCCCGACAGGTGTTTCCGGAGTGTCCTCCAAGTGGTTCTGGCGTAGGTGAAAGGTGATGTTGGCGTGACCGACAGGTGGTTCCAGCCAGACCGGCAGGTGATTCCGGAGTGTCTGCCGAGTGGTTCTGGCGTAGCCAGCAGGTGATTTTGGCGTGTCCAGCGGGTGGTTTTGGCGAGTCAAGCAGGTGGTTCTGTCGTGCTCGGCAGGTGCTTCCGGTGTCATTGGCATGCGGTTCCGGCATGTCTGAGAGGTGGTTCTGCCATGCCCGGCAGGTGATTCCGGAGTGTTCGCCAAGTGGTTCTGGCGTAGCCGGCAGGTGATTTTGCCTGTCCGGCACTGGTTCCGGCGAGTCGAGCCGGTGGTTCTGGCATGTCCAGCAGGTGGTTCCGGTATGCCCGGCAGGTGATTCCGGATTGTCCGGCATGTGGTTTTGGCACCTCTGAGAGGTGGTTCCGGCATGCCCGGCAGGTGATTCCGGAGTGTCCGGCATGTGGTTCTGGCACCTCTGAGATGTGGTTCCGGCAAGCCCGGCAGTTGGTTACGGAGTGTCTGCCGAGTGGTTCTGGAGTAGCCGGCAGGTGATTCTGGCGTATCCAGCAGGTGGTTCTGTGGAGTGGATCAGGTGGTTCCGGCATACTCGGCAGGAGGTACCGGCGTGTCCGGAACATGGTTCTGGCAAGTCTGAGAGGTGGTATCGGAATGCCCGACAGGTGATTCCGGAGTGTTCGCCGAGTGGTTCTGGCGTAGCCGGCAGGTCATTTTGCATGTCCGGCGGTGGTTCCGGCGAGTCGAGCCGGTGGTTGCGGCGTATCCAGCAGGTGTTTCCGGTCTGTCCGGCAGGTGATTCTGGCGTGACCGGCACGAGGTTCTGGCACGTCGGAGAGCTGGTTCCGGCATGCCCGACAGGTGATTCCAGAGTGTCCGCCACGTGGTTCTGGCGTACCCGGCAGGTGATTTTGGCGTGTCTGGCAGGTGTTTCTGGAAAGTCGAGCATTTGGCTCAGGCATGCTCAGCAGGTGCTTCCGGCGTGTCTGGCACGTGGTTCTGGTGTGTCTGAGATCTGGTTCTGGCATGTCCGGCAGATGATTCCGGAGTGTCCACCAAGTGGTTGTGGCATACCTGGCAGGTGATTTTAGCGTGTCAGGTAGGTGGTTCCAGCGAGTCGAGTAGGTGGTTCCGGCGTGCTCGGCAGGTGATTCCGGAGTGTCCGGCATGTGATTCTGTCACCTCTGAGAGTTTGTTCTGGCATGCCCGGCAGGTGATACCACAGTGTCCGGCATTTGGTTCTGGCACCTCTGACAGGTGGTTCCGGGATGCCTGGCATGTGATTCCGGAGTGTCTGCCGAGTGGTTCTGGCGTGTCCAGCAGGTGTTTCCGGTCTTTCCGGCAGGTGGTTCTGGCGTGTCCGGCACGAGGTTCTGGCACGTCTGAGAGTTTGTTCTGGCATGCCCGACAGGTGATTCCGGAGTGTCCGCCACGTGGTTCTGGCGTACCCGGCAGGTGATTTTGGCGTGTCTGGCTGGTGTTTCTTGCAAGTCGAGCATGTGGCTCAGGCATGATCAGCAGGTGCTTCCGGCCTGTCCGGCACGTGGTTCTGGTGTGTCTGAGAGCTGGTTCTGGCATGTCCGGCAGATTATTCCGGAGTGTCCACCAAGTGGTTGTGGCATACCTGGCAGGTGATTTTAGCGTGTCAGGTAGGTGGTTCCGGCGAGTCGAGTAGGTGGTTCCGGCGTGCTCGGCAGGTGGTTCAGGCGGGTCTGGCAGGTGGTTTCGGTCTGTTCGGTGTGTGGTTCCGGCATCTCAGGCACATGGTTCTGGCACGTCTGATAGGTGGTTCCGGCCGGCCCGACAGGTGTTTCCATGGTGTCCGCCAAGTGGTTCTGGCATAGCAGGCAGGTGACGTTGGCGTGACCGGCAGGTGGTTCCAGCCAGCCCGGCAGGTGATTCCGAAGTTTTCACCAAATGGTTGTGGCGTAGCCGGAATCTGATTTTTGCATGTCCAGCAGGTGGTTTTGGCGAGTCGAGCAGGTGGTTCTGGCGTGCTCGGCAGGTGCTTCCGGTGTCATTGGCATGTGGTTCCGGCATGTCTGAGAGGTGGTTCCGCCATGCCCGGCAGGTGATTCCGGAGTGTTCGCCAAGTGGTTCTGGCGTAGCCGGCAGGTGATTTTGCATGGCCGGCAATGGTTCCGGCGAGTCGAGCCGGTGGTTCCGGCATGTCCGGCAGGTGGTTCCGGCATGCCCGGCAGGTGATTCCGCAGTCTCCGGCATTTGGTCCTGGCACCTCTGAGAGGTGGTTCCGGCATGCCCGACAGGTGATTCCGGAGTGTTCGCCAAGTGGTTCTGGCGTAGCCGGCAGGTCATTTTGCATGTCCAGCGGTGGTTCCGGCGAGTCGAGCCGGTGGTTCCGGCGTAGCCGGCAGTTGCTCTTGGCGTGTCCACTAGGTGGTTCTGGGGAGTGGATCAGCTGGTTCCGGCATACTCGGCAGGTGGTACCGGCGTGTCCAGAACATGGTTCTGGCAAGTCTGAGAGGTGGTTCCGGCACGCCCGACCGTGATTCCGGAGCGTCCGACAAGTGTTTCTGGCGTACCCGGCAGGTGATTTTGGCATGTCCGACAGGTGTTTCTTGCGAGTCGAGCAGGTGGCTCAGGCATGCTCAGCTGGTGCTTCCGGCGTCTCTGGCACGTGGTTCTGGTGTGTCTGAGAGCTGGTTCTGGCATGTCCGGCAGATGATTCCGGAGTGTCCACCAAGTGGTTCTGGTATACCTGGCAGGTGATTTTGGCGTGTCAGGAAGGTGGTTCCGGCTAGTTGAGCAGGTGGATCAGGCGTGCTCGCCAGGGGGTTCATGCGGGTCTGGCAGGTGGTTTCGGTCTGTTCGGGGAGTGGTTCCGGCATCTCAGGCACATGGTTCTGGCACGTCTGAGAGGTGGTTCCGGCCGGCCGGAGAGGTGTTTCCAGAGTGTCCGCCAAGTGGTTCTGGCGTAGGTGAAAGGCGACGTTGGCGTGACCGGTAGGTGGTTCCAGCCAGCCCGAAGGTGATTCCACAGTGTCTGCGGTGTGGTTCTGGCGTAGCTGGCAGGTGATTTTGGCGTGTCCAGCAGGTGGTTCCGGCGAGATCGGCAGGTGGTACCAGCGTGTCCGGAACATGGTTCTGGCACGGCTGAGAGATGGTTCCGTCATGCCCGGCAGGTGAATCCGGAGTGTCCGGCATGTGGTTCTGGCACCTCTGAGATGTGGTTCCCCCATGCCCGGCAGGTGATTCCGGAGTGTTCGGCATGTGGTTCTGGCACCTCTGAGAGGTGGTTCCAGCATGCCCGGCAGGTGGTTCCGGAGTGTCTGCCTAGTGTTTCTGGCGTAGTCGGCAGGTGATTCTGGCGTGTCCAGCAGGTGGTTCTGGGGAGTGGATCAGGTGGTTCCGGCATTCTCGGCAGGTGGTTCCGGCGTGTCCGGAACATGGTTCTGGCAAGTCTGAGATGCGGTTCCGGCATGCCCGACTGGTGATTCCGGAGTGTTCGCCAAGTGGTTCTGGCGTAGCCGGCAGGTCATTTTGCATGTCCAGCGGTGGTTCCGGCGAGTCGAGCCGGTGGTTCTGGCGTAGCCAGCAGTTGCTCTTGGCGTGTCCACTAGGTGGTTCTGGGGAGTGGATCAGCTGGTTCCGGCATACTCGGCAGGTGGTACCGGCGTGTCCGGCAGGTGGTTCAGGCATGCCCGACAGGTGATTCCGGAGTGTTCGCCAAGTGGTTCTGGCGTAGCCGGCAGGTCATTTTGCATGTCCGGCGGTGGTTCCGCGAGTCGAGCCGGTGGTTCCGGTGTGTCCGGCAGGTGGTTCTGGCGTGACCGGCACGAGGTTCTGGCACGTCTGAGAGTTGGTTCCGGCATGCCCGACAGGTGATTCCGGAGTGTCCGCCACGTGGTTCTGGCGTACCTGGCAGGTGATTTTGGCGTGTCTGGCAGGTGTTTCTTGCAAGTCGAGCATTTGGCTCAGGCATGCTCAGCTGGTGCTTCCGGCGTGTCTGGCAGGTGGTTCTGGTGTGTCTGAGAGCTGGTTCTGGCATGTCTGGCAGATGATTCCGGAGTGTCCACCCAGTGGTTGTGGCATACCCGGCAGGTGATTTTAGCGTGTCAGGTAGGTGGTTCCAGCGAGTCGAGTAGGTGGTTCCGGCGTGCTCGGCAGGTGGTTCAGGCGGGTCTGGCAGGTGGTTTCGGTCTGTTCGGGGAGTGGTTCCGGCATCTCAGGCACATGGTTCTGGCACGTCTGATAGGTGGTTCCGGCCGGCCCGACAGGTGTTTCCATGGTGTCCGCCAAGTGGTTCTGGCATAGCTGGCAGGTGATGTTGGCGTGACCGGCAGGTGGTTCCAGCCAGCCTGGCATGTGATTCCGAAGAGTTCACCAAATGGTTGTGGCCTAGCCGGCAGGTGATTTTGGCGTGTCCAGCAGGTGGTTTTGGCGAGTCAAGCAGGTTGTTCTGGCGTGCTCGGCGGGTGCTTCAGGTGTCATTGGCATGTGGTTCCGGCATGTCTGAGAGGTGGTTCCGCCATGCCCGGCAGGTGATTCCGGAGTGTTCGCCAAGTGGTTCTGGCGTAGCCGGCAGGTGATTTTGCATGTCCGGCAATGGTTCCGGCGAGTCGAGCCGGTGGTTCCGGCATGTCCGGCAGGTGATTCCGGCATGACCGACAGGTGATACCGGAGTGTTCGCCAAGTGGTTCTGGCGTAGCCGGCAGGTGATTTTGCATGTCCGGCAATGGATCCGGCGAGTCGAGCCGGTGGTTCCGGAATGTCCGGCAGGTGGTTCCGGCATGACCGGCAGGTGGTTCCGGCATGTCCAGCACGTGGTTCCAGCATGCCCGGCAGGTGATTCCGGAGTGTCCGGCATGTGGTTCTGGAACCTCTGTGAGGTGGTTCCGGCATGCACGGCAGGTGATACCGGAGTCTCCGGCATTTGGTTCTGGCACCTCTGAGAGGTGGTTCCGGAATGCCTGTCATGTGATTCCGGAGTGCCTGCCGAGTGGTTCTGGCGTAGCCGGCAGTTGATTTTGGCGTGTCCACTAGGTGGTTCTGGGGAGTGGATCAGCTGGTTCTGGCATACTCGGCAGGTGGTACCGGCGTGTCCAGAACTTGGTTCTGGCAAGTCTGAGAGGTGGTTCCGGCACGCCCGACAGGTGATTCCGGAGCGTCCGCCAAGTGTTTCTGGCGTACCCGGCGGGTGATTTTCGCCTGTCCGACAGGTGTATCTTGCGAGTCAAGCAGGTGGCTGAGGCATGCTCAGCTGGTGCTTCCGGCGTCTCTGGCACGTGGTTCTGGTGTGTCTGAGAGCTGGTTCTGGCATGTCCGGCAGATGATTCCGGAGTGTCCACCAAGTGGTTCTGGTATACCTGGAAGGTGATTTTGGCGTGTCAGGAAGGTGGTTCCGGCTAGTTGAGCAGGTGGATCAGGCGTGCTCGACAGGGGGTTCAGGCGGGTCTGGCAGGTGGTTTCGGTCTGTTCGGGGAGTGGTTCCGGCATCTCAGGCACATGGTTCTGGCACGTCTGAGAGGTGGTTCTGGCCGGCCCGACAGGTGTTTCCGGAGTGTCCTCCAAGTGGTTCTGGCGTAGGTGAAAGGTGATGTTGGCGTGACCGACAGGTGGTTCCAGCCAGACCGGCAGGTGATTCCGGAGTGTCTGCCGAGTGGTTCTGGCGTAGCCAGCAGGTGATTTTGGCGTGTCCAGCGGGTGGTTTTGGCGAGTCAAGCAGGTGGTTCTTTGGTGCTCGGCAGGTGCTTCCGGTGTCATTGGCATGCGGTTCCGGCATGTCTGAGAGGTGGTTCCGCCATGCCCGGCAGGTGATTCCGGAGTGTTCGCCAAGTGGTTCTGGCGTAGCCGGCAGGTGATTTTGCCTGTCCGGCACTGGTTCCGGCGAGTCGAGCCGGTGGTTCTGGCATGTCCAGCAGGTGGTTCCGGTATGCCCGGCAGGTGATTCCGGATTGTCCGGCATGTGGTTTTGGCACCTCTGAGAGGTGGTTCCGGCATGCCCGGCAGGTGATTCCGGAGTGTCCGGCATGTGGTTCTGGCACCTCTGAGATGTGGTTCCGGCAAGCCCGGCAGTTGGTTACGGAGTGTCTGCCGAGTGGTTCTGGAGTAGCCGGCAGGTGATTCTGGCGTATCCAGCAGGTGGTTCTGTGGAGTGGATCAGGTGGTTCCGGCATACTCGGCAGGAGGTACCGGCGTGTCCGGAACATGGTTCTGGCAAGTCTGAGAGGTGGTACCGGAATGCCCGACAGGTGATTCCGGAGTGTTCGCCGAGTGGTTCTGGCGTAGCCGGCAGGTCATTTTGCATGTCCGGCGGTGGTTCCGGCGAGTCGAGCCGGTGGTTGCGGCGTATCCAGCAGGTGTTTCCGGTCTGTCCGGCAGGTGATTCTGGCGTGACCGGCACGAGGTTCTGGCACGTCGGAGAGCTGGTTCCGGCATGCCCGACAGGTGACTCCAGAGTGTCCGCCACGTGGTTCTGGCGTACCCGGCAGGTGATTTTGGCGTGTCTGGCAGGTGTTTCTGGAAAGTCGAGCATTTGGCTCAGGCATGCTCAGCAGGTGCTTCCAGCGTGTCTGGCAGGTGGTTCTGGTGTGTCTGAGAGCTGGTTCTGGCATGTCCGGCAGATGATTCCGGAGTGTCCACCAAGTGGTTGTGGCATACCTGGCAGGTGATTTTAGCGTGTCAGGTAGGTGGTTCCAGCGAGTCGAGTAGGTGGTTCCGGCGTGCTCGGCAGGTGATTCCGGAGTGTCCGGCATGTGATTCTGTCACCTCTGAGAGTTTGTTCTGGCATGCCCGGCAGGTGATACCACAGTGTCCGGCATTTGGTTCTGGCACCTCTGACAGGTGGTTCCGGGATGCCTGGCATGTGATTCCGGAGTGTCTGCCGAGTGGTTCTGGCGTGTCCAGCAGGTGTTTCCGGTCTTTCCGGCAGGTGGTTCTGGCGTGTCCGGCACGAGGTTCTGGCACGTCTGAGAGTTGGTTCTGGCATGCCCGACAGGTGATTCAGGAGTGTCCGCCACGTGGTTCTGGCGTACCCGGCAGGTGATTTTGGCGTGTCTGGCTGGTGTTTCTTGCAAGTCGAGCATGTGGCTCAGGCATGATCAGCAGGTGCTTCCGGCCTGTCCGGCACGTGGTTCTGGTGTGTCTGAGAGCTGGTTCTGGCATGTCCGGCAGATGATTCCGGAGTGTCCACCAAGTGGTTGTGGCATACCTGGCAGGTGATTTTAGCGTGTCAGGTAGGTGGTTCCAGCGAGTCGAGTAGGTGGTTCCGGCGTGCTCGGCAGGTGGTTCAGGCGGGTCTGGCAGGTGGTTTCGGTCTGTTCGGTGTGTGGTTCCGGCATCTCAGGCACATGGTTCTGGCACGTCTGATAGGTGGTTCCGGCCGGCCCGACAGGTGTTTCCATGGTGTCCGCCAAGTGGTTCTGGCATAGCAGGCAGGTGACGTTGGCGTGACCGGCAGGTGGTTCCAGCCAGCCCGGCAGGTGATTCCGAAGTTTTCACCAAATGGTTGTGGCGTAGCCGGAATCTGATTTTTGCATGTCCAGCAGGTGGTTTTGGCGAGTCGAGCAGGTGGTTCTGGCGTGCTCGGCAGGTGCTTCCGGTGTCATTGGCATGTGGTTCCGGCATGTCTGAGAGGTGGTTCCGCCATGCCCGGCAGGTGATTCCGGAGTGTTCGCCAAGTGGTTCTGGCGTAGCCGGCAGGTGATTTTGCATGGCCGGCAATGGTTCCGGCGAGTCGAGCCGGTGGTTCCGGCATGTCCGGCAGGTGGTTCCGGCATGCCCGGCAGGTGATTCCGCAGTCTCCGGCATTTGGTCCTGGCACCTCTGAGAGGTGGTTCCGGCATGCCCGACAGGTGATTCCGGAGTGTTCGCCAAGTGGTTCTGGCGTAGCCGGCAGGTCATTTTGCATGTCCAGCGGTGGTTCCGGCGAGTCGAGCCGGTGGTTCCAGCGTAGCCGGCAGTTGCTCTTGGCGTGTCCACTAGGTGGTTCTGGGGAGTGGATCAGCTGGTTCCGGCATACTCGGCAGGTGGTACCGGCGTGTCCAGAACATGGTTCTGGCAAGTCTGAGAGGTGGTTCCGGCACGCCCGACCGTGATTCCGGAGCGTCCGCCAAGTGTTTCTGGCGTACCCGGCAGGTGATTTTGGCATGTCCGACAGGTGTTTCTTGCGAGTCGAGCAGGTGGCTCAGGCATGCTCAGCTGGTGCTTCCGGCGTCTCTGGCACGTGGTTCTGGTGTGTCTGAGAGCTGGTTCTGGCATGTCCGGCAGATGATTCCGGAGTGTCCACCAAGTGGTTCTGGTATACCTGGCAGGTGATTTTGGCGTGTCAGGAAGGTGGTTCCGGCTAGTTGAGCAGGTGGATCAGGCGTGCTCGCCAGGGGGTTCATGCGGGTCTGGCAGGTGGTTTCGGTCTGTTCGGGGAGTGGTTCCGGCATCTCAGGCACATGGTTCTGGCACGTCTGAGAGGTGGTTCCGGCCGGCCGGAGAGGTGTTTCCAGAGTGTCCGCCAAGTGGTTCTGGCGTAGGTGAAAGGCGACGTTGGCGTGACCGGTAGGTGGTTCCAGCCAGCCCGAAGGTGATTCCACAGTGTCTGCGGTGTGGTTCTGGCGTAGCTGGCAGGTGATTTTGGCGTGTCCAGCAGGTGGTTCCGGCGAGATCGGCAGGTGGTACCAGCGTGTCCGGAACATGGTTCTGGCACGGCTGAGAGATGGTTCCGTCATGCCCGGCAGGTGAATCCGGAGTGTCCGGCATGTGGTTCTGGCACCTCTGAGATGTGGTTCCCCCATGCCCGGCAGGTGATTCCGGAGTGTTCGGCATGTGGTTCTGGCACCTCTGAGAGGTGGTTCCAGCATGCCCGGCAGGTGGTTCCGGAGTGTCTGCCTAGTGGTTCTGGCGTAGTCGGCAGGTGATTCTGGCGTGTCCAGCAGGTGGTTCTGGGGAGTGGATCAGGTGGTTCCGGCATTCTCGGCAGGTGGTTCCGGCGTGTCCGGAACATGGTTCTGGCAAGTCTCAGATGCGGTTCCGGCATGCCCGACAGGTGATTCCGGAGTGTTCGCCAAGTGGTTCTGGCGTAGCCGGCAAGTCATTTTGCATGTCCAGCGGTGGTTCCGGCGAGTCGAGCCGGTGGTTCTGGCGTAGCCAGCAGTTGCTCTTGGCGTGTCCACTAGGTGGTTCTGGGGAGTGGATCAGCTGGTTCCGGCATACTCGGCAGGTGGTACCGGCGTGTCCGGCAGGTGGTTCCGGCATGCCCGACAGGTGATTCCGGAGTGTTCGCCAAGTGGTTCTGGCGTAGCCGGCAGGTCATTTTGCATGTCCGGCGGTGGTTCCGCGAGTCGAGCCGGTGGTTCCGGTGTGTCCGGCAGGTGGTTCTGGCGTGACCGGCACGAGGTTCTGGCACGTCTGAGAGTTGGTTCCGGCATGCCCGACAGGTGATTCCGGAGTGTCCGCCACGTGGTTCTGGCGTACCTGGCAGGTGATTTTGGCGTGTCTGGCAGGTGTTTCTTGCAAGTCGAGCATTTGGCTCAGGCATGCTCAGCTGGTGCTTCCGGCGTGTCTGGCAGGTGGTTCTGGTGTGTCTGAGAGCTGGTTCTGGCATGTCTGGCAGATGATTCCGGAGTGTCCACCCAGTGGTTGTGGCATACCCGGCAGGTGATTTTAGCGTGTCAGGTAGGTGGTTCCAGCGAGTCGAGTAGGTGGTTCCGGCGTGCTCGGCAGGTGGTTCAGGCGGGTCTGGCAGGTGGTTTCGGTCTGTTCGGGGAGTGGTTCCGGCATCTCAGGCACATGGTTCTGGCACGTCTGATAGGTGGTTCCGGCCGGCCCGACAGGTGTTTCCATGGTGTCCGCCAAGTGGTTCTGGCATAGCTGGCAGGTGATGTTGGCGTGACCGGCAGGTGGTTCCAGCCAGCCTGGCATGTGATTCCGAAGAGTTCACCAAATGGTTGTGGCCTAGCCGGCAGGTGATTTTGGCGTGTCCAGCAGGTGGTTTTGGCGAGTCAAGCAGGTTGTTCTGGCGTGCTCGGCGGGTGCTTCAGGTGTCATTGGCATGTGGTTCCGGCATGTCTGAGAGGTGGTTCCGCCATGCCCGGCAGGTGATTCCGGAGTGTTCGCCAAGTGGTTCTGGCGTAGCCGGCAGGTGATTTTGCATGTCCGGCAATGGTTCCGGCGAGTCGAGCCGGTGGTTCCGGCATGTCCGGCAGGTGATTCCGGCATGACCGACAGGTGATACCGGAGTGTTCGCCAAGTGGTTCTGGCGTAGCCGGCAGGTGATTTTGCATGTCCGGCAATGGATCCGGCGAGTCGAGCCGGTGGTTCCGGAATGTCCGGCAGGTGGTTCCGGAATGACCGGCAGGTGGTTCCGGCATGTCCAGCACGTGGTTCCAGCATGCCCGGCAGGTGATTCCGGAGTGTCCGGCATGTGGTTCTGGAACCTCTGTGAGGTGGTTCCGGCATGCACGGCAGGTGATACCGGAGTCTCCGGCATTTGGTTCTGGCACCTCTGAGAGGTGGTTCCGGAATGCCTGTCATGTGATTCCGGAGTGCCTGCCGAGTGGTTCTGGCGTAGCCGGCAGTTGATTTTGGCGTGTCCACTAGGTGGTTCTGGGGAGTGGATCAGCTGGTTCTGGCATACTCGGCAGGTGGTACCGGCGTGTCCAGAACTTGGTTCTGGCAAGTCTGAGAGGTGGTTCCGGCACGCCCGACAGGTGATTCCGGAGCGTCCGCCAAGTGTTTCTGGCGTACCCGGCGGGTGATTTTCGCCTGTCCGACAGGTGTATCTTGCGAGTCAAGCAGGTGGCTGAGGCATGCTCAGCTGGTGCTTCCGGCGTCTCTGGCACGTGGTTCTGGTGTGTCTGAGAGCTGGTTCTGGCATGTCCGGCAGATGATTCCGGAGTGTCCACCAAGTGGTTCTGGTATACCTGGAAGGTGATTTTGGCGTGTCAGGAAGGTGGTTCCGGCTAGTTGAGCAGGTGGATCAGGCGTGCTCGACAGGGGGTTCAGGCGGGTCTGGCAGGTGGTTTCGGTCTGTTCGGGGAGTGGTTCCGGCATCTCAGGCACATGGTTCTGGCACGTCTGAGAGGTGGTTCTGGCCGGCCCGACAGGTGTTTCCGGAGTGTCCTCCAAGTGGTTCTGGCGTAGGTGAAAGGTGATGTTGGCGTGACCGACAGGTGGTTCCAGCCAGACCGGCAGGTGATTCCGGAGTGTCTGCCGAGTGGTTCTGGCGTAGCCAGCAGGTGATTTTGGCGTGTCCAGCGGGTGGTTTTGGCGAGTCAAGCAGGTGGTTCTTTGGTGCTCGGCAGGTGCTTCCGGTGTCATTGGCATGCGGTTCCGGCATGTCTGAGAGGTGGTTCCGCCATGCCCGGCAGGTGATTCCGGAGTGTTCGCCAAGTGGTTCTGGCGTAGCCGGCAGGTGATTTTGCCTGTCCGGCACTGGTTCCGGCGAGTCGAGCCGGTGGTTCTGGCATGTCCAGCAGGTGGTTCCGGTATGCCCGGCAGGTGATTCCGGATTGTCCGGCATGTGGTTTTGGCACCTCTGAGAGGTGGTTCCGGCATGCCCGGCAGGTGATTCCGGAGTGTCCGGCATGTGGTTCTGGCACCTCTGAGATGTGGTTCCGGCAAGCCCGGCAGTTGGTTACGGAGTGTCTGCCGAGTGGTTCTGGAGTAGCCGGCAGGTGATTCTGGCGTATCCAGCAGGTGGTTCTGTGGAGTGGATCAGGTGGTTCCGGCATACTCGGCAGGAGGTACCGGCGTGTCCGGAACATGGTTCTGGCAAGTCTGAGAGGTGGTACCGGAATGCCCGACAGGTGATTCCGGAGTGTTCGCCGAGTGGTTCTGGCGTAGCCGGCAGGTCATTTTGCATGTCCGGCGGTGGTTCCGGCGAGTCGAGCCGGTGGTTGCGGCGTATCCAGCAGGTGTTTCCGGTCTGTCCGGCAGGTGATTCTGGCGTGACCGGCACGAGGTTCTGGCACGTCGGAGAGCTGGTTCCGGCATGCCCGACAGGTGACTCCAGAGTGTCCGCCACGTGGTTCTGGCGTACCCGGCAGGTGATTTTGGCGTGTCTGGCAGGTGTTTCTGGAAAGTCGAGCATTTGGCTCAGGCATGCTCAGCAGGTGCTTCCAGCGTGTCTGGCAGGTGGTTCTGGTGTGTCTGAGAGCTGGTTCTGGCATGTCCGGCAGATGATTCCGGAGTGTCCACCAAGTGGTTGTGGCATACCTGGCAGGTGATTTTAGCGTGTCAGGTAGGTGGTTCCAGCGAGTCGAGTAGGTGGTTCCGGCGTGCTCGGCAGGTGATTCCGGAGTGTCCGGCATGTGATTCTGTCACCTCTGAGAGTTTGTTCTGGCATGCCCGGCAGGTGATACCACAGTGTCCGGCATTTGGTTCTGGCACCTCTGACAGGTGGTTCCGGGATGCCTGGCATGTGATTCCGGAGTGTCTGCCGAGTGGTTCTGGCGTGTCCAGCAGGTGTTTCCGGTCTTTCCGGCAGGTGGTTCTGGCGTGTCCGGCACGAGGTTCTGGCACGTCTGAGAGTTGGTTCTGGCATGCCCGACAGGTGATTCCGGAGTGTCCGCCACGTGGTTCTGGCGTACCCGGCAGGTGATTTTGGCGTGTCTGGCTGGTGTTTCTTGCAAGTCGAGCATGTGGCTCAGGCATGATCAGCAGGTGCTTCCGGCCTGTCCGGCACGTGGTTCTGGTGTGTCTGAGAGCTGGTTCTGGCATGTCCGGCAGATTATTCCGGAGTGTCCACCAAGTGGTTGTGGCATACCTGGCAGGTGATTTTAGCGTGTCAGGTAGGTGGTTCCGGCGAGTCGAGTAGGTGGTTCCGGCGTGCTCGGCAGGTGGTTCAGGCGGGTCTGGCAGGTGGTTTCGGTCTGTTCGGTGTGTGGTTCCGGCATCTCAGGCACATGGTTCTGGCACGTCTGATAGGTGGTTCCGGCCGGCCCGACAGGTGTTTCCATGGTGTCCGCCAAGTGGTTCTGGCATAGCAGGCAGGTGACGTTGGCGTGACCGGCAGGTGGTTCCAGCCAGCCCGGCAGGTGATTCCGAAGTTTTCACCAAATGGTTGTGGCGTAGCCGGAATCTGATTTTTGCATGTCCAGCAGGTGGTTTTGGCGAGTCGAGCAGGTGGTTCTGGCGTGCTCAGCAGGTGCTTCCGGTGTCATTGGCATGTGGTTCCGGCATGTCTGAGAGGTGGTTCCGCCATGCCCGGCAGGTGATTCCGGAGTGTTCGCCAAGTGGTTCTGGCGTAGCCGGCAGGTGATTTTGCATGGCCGGCAATGGTTCCGGCGAGTCGAGCCGGTGGTTCCGGCATGTCCGGCAGGTGGTTCCGGCATGCCCGGCAGGTGATTCCGCAGTCTCCGGCATTTGGTCCTGGCACCTCTGAGAGGTGGTTCCGGCATGCCCGACAGGTGATTCCGGAGTGTTCGCCAAGTGGTTCTGGCGTAGCCGGCAGGTCATTTTGCATGTCCAGCGGTGGTTCCGGCGAGTCGAGCCGGTGGTTCCGGCGTAGCCGGCAGTTGCTCTTGGCGTGTCCACTAGGTGGTTCTGGGGAGTGGATCAGCTGGTTCCGGCATACTCGGCAGGTGGTACCGGCGTGTCCAGAACATGGTTCTGGCAAGTCTGAGAGGTGGTTCCGGCACGCCCGACCGTGATTCCGGAGCGTCCGACAAGTGTTTCTGGCGTACCCGGCAGGTGATTTTGGCATGTCCGACAGGTGTTTCTTGCGAGTCGAGCAGGTGGCTCAGGCATGCTCAGCTGGTGCTTCCGGCGTCTCTGGCACGTGGTTCTGGTGTGTCTGAGAGCTGGTTCTGGCATGTCCGGCAGATGATTCCGGAGTGTCCACCAAGTGGTTCTGGTATACCTGGCAGGTGATTTTGGCGTGTCAGGAAGGTGGTTCCGGCTAGTTGAGCAGGTGGATCAGGCGTGCTCGCCAGGGGGTTCATGCTGGTCTGGCAGGTGGTTTCGGTCTGTTCGGGGAGTGGTTCCGGCATCTCAGGCACATGGTTCTGGCACGTCTGAGAGGTGGTTCCGGCCGGCCGGAGAGGTGTTTCCAGAGTGTCCGCCAAGTGGTTCTGGCATAGGTGAAAGGCGACGTTGGCGTGACCGGTAGGTGGTTCCAGCCAGCCCGAAGGTGATTCCACAGTGTCTGCGGTGTGGTTCTGGCGTAGCTGGCAGGTGATTTTGGCGTGTCCAGCAGGTGGTTCCGGCGAGATCGGCAGGTGGTACCAGCGTGTCCGGAACATGGTTCTGGCACGGCTGAGAGATGGTTCCGTCATGCCCGGCAGGTGAATCCGGAGTGTCCGGCATGTGGTTCTGGCACCTCTGAGATGTGGTTCCCCCATGCCCGGCAGGTGATTCCGGAGTGTTTGGCATGTGGTTCTGGCACCTCTGAGAGGTGGTTCCAGCATGCCCGGCAGGTGGTTCCGGAGTGTCTGCCTAGTGGTTCTGGCGTAGTCGGCAGGTGATTCTGGCGTGTCCAGCAGGTGGTTCTGGGGAGTGGATCAGGTGGTTCCGGCATTCTCGGCAGGTGGTACCGGCGTGTCCGGAACATGGTTCTGGCAAGTCTGAGATGCGGTTCCGGCATGCCCGACAGGAGATTCCGGAGTGTTCGCCAAGTGGTTCTGGCGTAGCCGGCAGGTCATTTTGCATGTCTGGCGGTGGTTCCGCGAGTCGAGCTGGTGGTTCCGGTGTGTCCGGCAGGTGGTTCTGGCGTGACCGGCACGAGGTTCTGGCACGTCTGAGAGTTGGTTCCGGCGTGCCCGACAGGTGATTCCGGAGTGTCCGCCACGTGGTTCTGGCATACCCGGCAGGTGATTTTGGCGTGTCTGGCAGGTGTTTCTTGCAAGTCGAGCATTTCGCTCAGGCATGCTCAGCAGGTGCTTCCGGCGTGTCTGGCAGGTGGTTCTGGTGTGTCTGAGAGCTGGTTCTGGCATGTCTGCCAGATGATTCCGGAGTGTCCACGCAGTGGTTGTGGCATACCCGGCAGGTGATTTTAGCGTGTCAGGTAGGTGGTTCCAGCGAGTCGAGTAGGTGGTTCCGGCGTGCTCGGCAGGTGGTTCAGGCGGGTCTGGCAGGTGGTTTCGGTCTGTTCGGGGAGTGGTTCCGGCATCTCAGGCACATGGTTCTGGCACGTCTGATAGGTGGTTCCGGCCGGCCCGACAGGTGTTTCCATGGTGTCCGCCAAGTGGTTCTGGCATAGCTGGCAGGTGATGTTGGCGTGACCGGCAGGTGGTTCCAGACAGCCCGGCAGGTGATTCCGAAGTTTTCACCAAATGCTTGTGGAGTAGCCGGAAGTTGATTTTGGCATGTCCAGCAGGTGGTTTTGGCGAGTCGAGCAGGTGGTTCTGGCGTGCTTGGCAGGTGCTTCCGGTGTCATCGGCATGTGGTTCCGGCATGTCTGAGAGGTGGTTCCGCCATGCCCGGCAGGTGATTCCGGAGTGTTCCCCAAGTGGTTCTGGCATAGCCGGCAGGTGATTTTGCATGTCCGGCAATGGTTCCGGCGAGTCGAGCCGCTGGTTCCGGCATCTCCGGCAGGTGGTTCCGGCATGCCCGGCAGGTGATTCCGGAGTGTTCGCCAAGTGGTTCTGGCGTAGCCGGCAGGTCATTTTGCATGTCCAGCAGTGGTTCCGGCGAGTCGAGCCGGTGGTTCCGGCGTAGCCAGCAGTTGCTCTTGGCGTGTCCACTAGGTGGTTCTGGGGAGTGGATCAGCTGGTTCCGGCATACTCGGCAGGTGGTACCGGCGTGTCCGGCAGGTGGTTCCGGCATGCCCGACAGGTGATTCCAGAGTGTTCGCCAAGTGGTTCTGGCGTAGCCGGCAGGTCATTTTGCATGTCCGGCGGTGGTTCCGCGAGTCGAGCCGGTGGTTCCGGTGTGTCCGGCAGGTGGTTCTGGCGTGACCGGCACGAGGTTCTGGCACGTCTGAGAGTTGGTTCCGGCATGCCCGACAGGTGATTCCGGAGTGTCCGCCACGTGGTTCTGGCGTACCTGGCAGGTGATTTTGGCGTGTCTGGCAGGTGTTTCTTGCAAGTCGAGCATTTGGCTCAGGCATGCTCAGCAGGTGCTTCCGGCGTGTCTGGCATGTGGTTCCGGCATGTCTGAGAGGTGGTTCCGCCATGCCCGGCAGGTGATTCCGGAGTGTTCGCCAAGTGGTTCTGGCGTAGCCGGCAGGTGATTTTGCATGTCCGGCAATGGTTCCGGCGAGTCGAGCCGGTGGTTCCGGAATGTCCGGCAGGTGATTCCGGCATGACCGACAGGTGATACCGGATTGTTCGCCAAGTGGTTCTGGCGTAGCCGGCAGGTGATTTTGCATGTCCGGCAATGGATCTGGCGAGTCGAGCCGGTGGTTCCGGAATGTCCGGCAGGTGGTTCCGGCATGACCGGCAGGTGGTTCCGGCATGTCCAGCACGTGGTTCCAGCATGCCTGGCAGGTGATTCCGGAGTGTCCGGCATGTGGTTCTGGAACCTCTGTGAGGTGGTTCCGGCATGCACGGCAGGTGATACCGGAGTCTCCGGCATTTGGTTCTGGCACCTCTGAGAGGTGGTTCCGGAATGCCTGTCATGTGATTCCGGAGTGTCTGCCGAGTGGTTCTGGCATAGCCGGCAGTTGATTTTGGCGTGTCCACTAGGTGGTTCTGGGGAGTGGATCAGCTGGTTCTGGCATACTCGGCAGGTGGTACCGGCGTGTCCAGAACTTGGTTCTGGCAAGTCTGAGAGGTGGTTCCGGCACGCCCGACAGGTGATTCCGGAGCGTCCGCCAAGTGTTTCTGGCGTACCCGGCGGGTGATTTTCGCCTGTCCGACAGGTGTATCTTGCGAGTCAAGCAGGTGGCTGAGGCATGCTCAGCTGGTGCTTCCGGCGTCTCTGGCACGTGGTTCTGGTGTGTCTGAGAGCTGGTTCTGGCATGTCCGGCAGATGATTCCGGAGTGTCCACCAAGTGGTTCTGGTATACCTGGAAGGTGATTTTGGCGTGTCAGGAAGGTGGTTCCGGCTAGTTGAGCAGGTGGATCAGGCGTGCTCGACAGGGGGTTCAGGCGGGTCTGGCAGGTGGTTTCGGTCTGTTCGGGGAGTGGTTCCGGCATCTCAGGCACATGGTTCTGGCACGTCTGAGAGGTGGTTCTGGCCGGCCCGACAGGTGTTTCCGGAGTGTCCTCCAAGTGGTTCTGGCGTAGGTGAAAGGTGATGTTGGCGTGACCGACAGGTGGTTCCAGCCAGACCGGCAGGTGATTCCGGAGTGTCTGCCGAGTGGTTCTGGCGTAGCCAGCAGGTGATTTTGGCGTGTCCAGCGGGTGGTTTTGGCGAGTCAAGCAGGTGGTTCTTTGGTGCTCGGCAGGTGCTTCCGGTGTCATTGGCATGCGGTTCCGGCATGTCTGAGAGGTGGTTCCGCCATGCCCGGCAGGTGATTCCGGAGTGTTCGCCAAGTGGTTCTGGCGTAGCCGGCAGGTGATTTTGCCTGTCCGGCACTGGTTCCGGCGAGTCGAGCCGGTGGTTCTGGCATGTCCAGCAGGTGGTTCCGGTATGCCCGGCAGGTGATTCCGGATTGTCCGGCATGTGGTTTTGGCACCTCTGAGAGGTGGTTCCGGCATGCCCGGCAGGTGATTCCGGAGTGTCCGGCATGTGGTTCTGGCACCTCTGAGATGTGGTTCCGGCAAGCCCGGCAGTTGGTTACGGAGTGTCTGCCGAGTGGTTCTGGAGTAGCCGGCAGGTGATTCTGGCGTATCCAGCAGGTGGTTCTGTGGAGTGGATCAGGTGGTTCCGGCATACTCGGCAGGAGGTACCGGCGTGTCCGGAACATGGTTCTGGCAAGTCTGAGAGGTGGTACCGGAATGCCCGACAGGTGATTCCGGAGTGTTCGCCGAGTGGTTCTGGCGTAGCCGGCAGGTCATTTTGCATGTCCGGCGGTGGTTCCGGCGAGTCGAGCCGGTGGTTGCGGCGTATCCAGCAGGTGTTTCCGGTCTGTCCGGCAGGTGATTCTGGCGTGACCGGCACGAGGTTCTGGCACGTCGGAGAGCTGGTTCCGGCATGCCCGACAGGTGACTCCAGAGTGTCCGCCACGTGGTTCTGGCGTACCCGGCAGGTGATTTTGGCGTGTCTGGCAGGTGTTTCTGGAAAGTCGAGCATTTGGCTCAGGCATGCTCAGCAGGTGCTTCCAGCGTGTCTGGCAGGTGGTTCTGGTGTGTCTGAGAGCTGGTTCTGGCATGTCCGGCAGATGATTCCGGAGTGTCCACCAAGTGGTTGTGGCATACCTGGCAGGTGATTTTAGCGTGTCAGGTAGGTGGTTCCAGCGAGTCGAGTAGGTGGTTCCGGCGTGCTCGGCAGGTGATTCCGGAGTGTCCGGCATGTGATTCTGTCACCTCTGAGAGTTTGTTCTGGCATGCCCGGCAGGTGATACCACAGTGTCCGGCATTTGGTTCTGGCACCTCTGACAGGTGGTTCCGGGATGCCTGGCATGTGATTCCGGAGTGTCTGCCGAGTGGTTCTGGCGTGTCCAGCAGGTGTTTCCGGTCTTTCCGGCAGGTGGTTCTGGCGTGTCCGGCACGAGGTTCTGGCACGTCTGAGAGTTGGTTCTGGCATGCCCGACAGGTGATTCCGGAGTGTCCGCCACGTGGTTCTGGCGTACCCGGCAGGTGATTTTGGCGTGTCTGGCTGGTGTTTCTTGCAAGTCGAGCATGTGGCTCAGGCATGATCAGCAGGTGCTTCCGGCCTGTCCGGCACGTGGTTCTGGTGTGTCTGAGAGCTGGTTCTGGCATGTCCGGCAGATTATTCCGGAGTGTCCACCAAGTGGTTGTGGCATACCTGGCAGGTGATTTTAGCGTGTCAGGTAGGTGGTTCCGGCGAGTCGAGTAGGTGGTTCCGGCGTGCTCGGCAGGTGGTTCAGGCGGGTCTGGCAGGTGGTTTCGGTCTGTTCGGTGTGTGGTTCCGGCATCTCAGGCACATGGTTCTGGCACGTCTGATAGGTGGTTCCGGCCGGCCCGACAGGTGTTTCCATGGTGTCCGCCAAGTGGTTCTGGCATAGCAGGCAGGTGACGTTGGCGTGACCGGCAGGTGGTTCCAGCCAGCCCGGCAGGTGATTCCGAAGTTTTCACCAAATGGTTGTGGCGTAGCCGGAATCTGATTTTTGCATGTCCAGCAGGTGGTTTTGGCGAGTCGAGCAGGTGGTTCTGGCGTGCTCAGCAGGTGCTTCCGGTGTCATTGGCATGTGGTTCCGGCATGTCTGAGAGGTGGTTCCGCCATGCCCGGCAGGTGATTCCGGAGTGTTCGCCAAGTGGTTCTGGCGTAGCCGGCAGGTGATTTTGCATGGCCGGCAATGGTTCCGGCGAGTCGAGCCGGTGGTTCCGGCATGTCCGGCAGGTGGTTCCGGCATGCCCGGCAGGTGATTCCGCAGTCTCCGGCATTTGGTCCTGGCACCTCTGAGAGGTGGTTCCGGCATGCCCGACAGGTGATTCCGGAGTGTTCGCCAAGTGGTTCTGGCGTAGCCGGCAGGTCATTTTGCATGTCCAGCGGTGGTTCCGGCGAGTCGAGCCGGTGGTTCCGGCGTAGCCGGCAGTTGCTCTTGGCGTGTCCACTAGGTGGTTCTGGGGAGTGGATCAGCTGGTTCCGGCATACTCGGCAGGTGGTACCGGCGTGTCCAGAACATGGTTCTGGCAAGTCTGAGAGGTGGTTCCGGCACGCCCGACCGTGATTCCGGAGCGTCCGACAAGTGTTTCTGGCGTACCCGGCAGGTGATTTTGGCATGTCCGACAGGTGTTTCTTGCGAGTCGAGCAGGTGGCTCAGGCATGCTCAGCTGGTGCTTCCGGCGTCTCTGGCACGTGGTTCTGGTGTGTCTGAGAGCTGGTTCTGGCATGTCCGGCAGATGATTCCGGAGTGTCCACCAAGTGGTTCTGGTATACCTGGCAGGTGATTTTGGCGTGTCAGGAAGGTGGTTCCGGCTAGTTGAGCAGGTGGATCAGGCGTGCTCGCCAGGGGGTTCATGCGGGTCTGGCAGGTGGTTTCGGTCTGTTCGGGGAGTGGTTCCGGCATCTCAGGCACATGGTTCTGGCACGTCTGAGAGGTGGTTCCGGCCGGCCGGAGAGGTGTTTCCAGAGTGTCCGCCAAGTGGTTCTGGCGTAGGTGAAAGGCGACGTTGGCGTGACCGGTAGGTGGTTCCAGCCAGCCCGAAGGTGATTCCACAGTGTCTGCGGTGTGGTTCTGGCGTAGCTGGCAGGTGATTTTGGCGTGTCCAGCAGGTGGTTCCGGCGAGATCGGCAGGTGGTACCAGCGTGTCCGGAACATGGTTCTGGCACGGCTGAGAGATGGTTCCGTCATGCCCGGCAGGTGAATCCGGAGTGTCCGGCATGTGGTTCTGGCACCTCTGAGATGTGGTTCCCCCATGCCCGGCAGGTGATTCCGGAGTGTTCGGCATGTGGTTCTGGCACCTCTGAGAGGTGGTTCCAGCATGCCCGGCAGGTGGTTCCGGAGTGTCTGCCTAGTGGTTCTGGCGTAGTCGGCAGGTGATTCTGGCGTGTCCAGCAGGTGGTTCTGGGGAGTGGATCAGGTGGTTCCGGCATTCTCGGCAGGTGGTACCGGCGTGTCCGGAACATGGTTCTGGCAAGTCTGAGATGCGGTTCCGGCATGCCCGACAGGAGATTCCGGAGTGTTCGCCAAGTGGTTCTGGCGTAGCCGGCAGGTCATTTTGCATGTCTGGCGGTGGTTCCGCGAGTCGAGCTGGTGGTTCCGGTGTGTCCGGCAGGTGGTTCTGGCGTGACCGGCACGAGGTTCTGGCACGTCTGAGAGTTGGTTCCGGCGTGCCCGACAGGTGATTCCGGAGTGTCCGCCACGTGGTTCTGGCATACCGGCAGGTGATTTTGGCGTGTCTGGCAGGTGTTTCTTGCAAGTCGAGCATTTGGCTCAGGCATGCTCAGCAGGTGCTTCCGGCGTGTCTGGCAGGTGGTTCTGGTGTGTCTGAGAGCTGGTTCTGTCATGTCTGCCAGATGATTCCGGAGTGTCCACCCAGTGGTTGTGGCATACCCGGCAGGTGATTTTAGCGTGTCAGGTAGGTGGTTCCAGCGAGTCGAGTAGGTGGTTCCGGCGTGCTCGGCAGGTGGTTCAGGCGGGTCTGGCAGGTGGTTTCGGTCTGTTCGGGGAGTGGTTCCGGCATCTCAGGCACATGGTTCTGGCACGTCTGATAGGTGGTTCCGGCCGGCCCGACAGGTGTTTCCATGGTGTCCGCCAAGTGGTTCTGGCATAGCTGGCAGGTGATGTTGGCGTGACCGGCAGGTGGTTCCAAACAGCCCGGCAGGTGATTCCGAAGTTTTCACCAAATGCTTGTGGAGTAGCCGGAAGTTGATTTTGGCATGTCCAGCAGGTGGTTTTGGCGAGTCGAGCAGGTGGTTCTGGCGTGCTTGGCAGGTGCTTCCGGTGTCATCGGCATGTGGTTCCGGCATGTCTGAGAGGTGGTTCCGCCATGCCCGGCAGGTGATTCCGGAGTGTTCCCCAAGTGGTTCTGGCATAGCCGGCAGGTGATTTTGCATGTCCGGCAATGGTTCCGGCGAGTCGAGCCGCTGGTTCCGGCATCTCCGGCAGGTGGTTCCGGCATGCCCGGCAGGTGATTCCGGAGTGTTCGCCAAGTGGTTCTGGCGTAGCCGGCAGGTCATTTTGCATGTCCAGCAGTGGTTCCGGCGAGTCGAGCCGGTGGTTCCGGCGTAGCCAGCAGTTGCTCTTGGCGTGTCCACTAGGTGGTTCTGGGGAGTGGATCAGCTGGTTCCGGCATACTCGGCAGGTGGTACCGGCGTGTCCGGCAGGTGGTTCCGGCATGCCCGACAGGTGATTCCGGAGTGTTCGCCAAGTGGTTCTGGCGTAGCCGGCAGGTCATTTTGCATGTCCGGCGGTGGTTCCGCGAGTCGAGCCGGTGGTTCCGGTGTGTCCGGCAGGTGGTTCTGGCGTGACCGGCACGAGGTTCTGGCACGTCTGAGAGTTGGTTCCGGCATGCCCGACAGGTGATTCCGGAGTGTCCGCCACGTGGTTCTGGCGTACCTGGCAGGTGATTTTGGCGTGTCTGGCAGGTGTTTCTTGCAAGTCGAGCATTTGGCTCAGGCATGCTCAGCAGGTGCTTCCGGCGTGTCTGGCATGTGGTTCCGGCATGTCTGAGAGGTGGTTCCGCCATGCCCGGCAGGTGATTCCGGAGTGTTCGCCAAGTGGTTCTGGCGTAGCCGGCAGGTGATTTTGCATGTCCGGCAATGGTTCCGGCGAGTCGAGCCGGTGGTTCCGGAATGTCCGGCAGGTGATTCCGGCATGACCGACAGGTGATACCGGATTGTTCGCCAAGTGGTTCTGGCGTAGCCGGCAGGTGATTTTGCATGTCCGGCAATGGATCTGGCGAGTCGAGCCGGTGGTTCCGGAATGTCCGGCAGGTGGTTCCGGCATGACCGGCAGGTGGTTCCGGCATGTCCAGCACGTGGTTCCAGCATGCCTGGCAGGTGATTCCGGAGTGTCCGGCATGTGGTTCTGGAACCTCTGTGAGGTGGTTCCGGCATGCACGGCAGGTGATACCGGAGTCTCCGGCATTTGGTTCTGGCACCTCTGAGAGGTGGTTCCGGAATGCCTGTCATGTGATTCCGGAGTGTCTGCCGAGTGGTTCTGGCGTAGCCGGCAGTTGATTTTGGCGTGTCCACTAGGTGGTTCTGGGGAGTGGATCAGCTGGTTCTGGCATACTCGGCAGGTGGTACCGGCGTGTCCAGAACTTGGTTCTGGCAAGTCTGAGAGGTGGTTCCGGCACGCCCGACAGGTGATTCCGGAGCGTCTGCCAAGTGTTTCTGGCGTACCCGGCGGGTGATTTTCGCCTGTCCGACAGGTGTATCTTGCGAGTCAAGCAGGTGGCTGAGGCATGCTCAGCTGGTGCTTCCGGCGTCTCTGGCACGTGGTTCTGGTGTGTCTGAGAGCTGGTTCTGGCATGTCCGGCAGATGATTCCGGAGTGTCCACCAAGTGGTTCTGGTATACCTGGAAGGTGATTTTGGCGTGTCAGGAAGGTGGTTCCGGCTAGTTGAGCAGGTGGATCAGGCGTGCTCGACAGGGGGTTCAGGCGGGTCTGGCAGGTGGTTTCGGTCTGTTCGGGGAGTGGTTCCGGCATCTCAGGCACATGGTTCTGGCACGTCTGAGAGGTGGTTCTGGCCGGCCCGACAGGTGTTTCCGGAGTGTCCTCCAAGTGGTTCTGGCGTAGGTGAAAGGTGATGTTGGCGTGACCGACAGGTGGTTCCAGCCAGACCGGCAGGTGATTCCGGAGTGTCTGCCGAGTGGTTCTGGCGTAGCCAGCAGGTGATTTTGGCGTGTCCAGCGGGTGGTTTTGGCGAGTCAAGCAGGTGGTTCTTTGGTGCTCGGCAGGTGCTTCCGGTGTCATTGGCATGCGGTTCCGGCATGTCTGAGAGGTGGTTCCGCCATGCCCGGCAGGTGATTCCGGAGTGTTCGCCAAGTGGTTCTGGCGTAGCCGGCAGGTGATTTTGCCTGTCCGGCACTGGTTCCGGCGAGTCGAGCCGGTGGTTCTGGCATGTCCAGCAGGTGGTTCCGGTATGCCCGGCAGGTGATTCCGGATTGTCCGGCATGTGGTTTTGGCACCTCTGAGAGGTGGTTCCGGCATGCCCGGCAGGTGATTCCGGAGTGTCCGGCATGTGGTTCTGGCACCTCTGAGATGTGGTTCCGGCAAGCCCGGCAGTTGGTTACGGAGTGTCTGCCGAGTGGTTCTGGAGTAGCCGGCAGGTGATTCTGGCGTATCCAGCAGGTGGTTCTGTGGAGTGGATCAGGTGGTTCCGGCATACTCGGCAGGAGGTACCGGCGTGTCCGGAACATGGTTCTGGCAAGTCTGAGAGGTGGTACCGGAATGCCCGACAGGTGATTCCGGAGTGTTCGCCGAGTGGTTCTGGCGTAGCCGGCAGGTCATTTTGCATGTCCGGCGGTGGTTCCGGCGAGTCGAGCCGGTGGTTGCGGCGTATCCAGCAGGTGTTTCCGGTCTGTCCGGCAGGTGATTCTGGCGTGACCGGCACGAGGTTCTGGCACGTCGGAGAGCTGGTTCCGGCATGCCCGACAGGTGACTCCAGAGTGTCCGCCACGTGGTTCTGGCGTACCCGGCAGGTGATTTTGGCGTGTCTGGCAGGTGTTTCTGGAAAGTCGAGCATTTGGCTCAGGCATGCTCAGCAGGTGCTTCCAGCGTGTCTGGCAGGTGGTTCTGGTGTGTCTGAGAGCTGGTTCTGGCATGTCCGGCAGATGATTCCGGAGTGTCCACCAAGTGGTTGTGGCATACCTGGCAGGTGATTTTAGCGTGTCAGGTAGGTGGTTCCAGCGAGTCGAGTAGGTGGTTCCGGCGTGCTCGGCAGGTGATTCCGGAGTGTCCGGCATGTGATTCTGTCACCTCTGAGAGTTTGTTCTGGCATGCCCGGCAGGTGATACCACAGTGTCCGGCATTTGGTTCTGGCACCTCTGACAGGTGGTTCCGGGATGCCTGGCATGTGATTCCGGAGTGTCTGCCGAGTGGTTCTGGCGTGTCCAGCAGGTGTTTCCGGTCTTTCCGGCAGGTGGTTCTGGCGTGTCCGGCACGAGGTTCTGGCATGTCTGAGAGTTGGTACCGGCATGCCCGACAGGTGATTCCGGAGTGTGCGCCACGTGGTTCTGGCGTACCCGGCAGGTGATTTTGGCGTGTCTGGCAGGTGTTCCTTGCAAGTCGAGCATTGGCTCAGGCATGATCAGCAGGTGCTTCCGGCCTGTGCGGCCCGTGGTTCTGGTGTGTCTGAGAGCTGGTTCTGGCATGTCCGGCAGATGATTCCGGAGTGTCCACCAAGTGGTTGTGGCATACCCGGCAGGTGATTTTGGCGTGTCAGGTAGGTGGTTCCGGCGAGTCGAGTAGGTGGTTCCGGCGTGCTCGGCAGGTGGTTCAGGCGGGTCTGTCAGGTGGTTTCGGTCTGTTCGGGGTGTGGTTCCGGCATCTCAGGCACATGGTTCTGGCACGTCTGATAGGTGGTTCCGGCCGGCCCGACATGTGTTTCCATGGTGTCCGCCAAGTGGTTCTGGCATAGCTGGCAGGCGATGTTGGCGTGACTGGCCGGTGGTTCCAGCCAGCCCTGCAGGTGATTCCGGAGTGTCTGCCGAGTGGTTGTGGAGACAGCCCGGCAGGTGATTCCGAAGCGTTCACCAAATGGTTGTGGCGTAGCCGGCAGGTTATTTTGGCGTGTCAGGAAGTTGGTTCCGGCTAGTTGAGCAGGTGGATCAGGCGTGCTCGCCAGGGGGTTCAGGCGGGTCTGGCAGGTGGTTTCGGTCTGTTCGGGGAGTGGTTCCGGCATCTCAGGCACATGGTTCTGGCACGTCTGAGAGGTGGTTCCGGCCGGCCGGAGAGGTGTTTCCGGAGTGTCCGCCAAGTGATTCTGGCGTAGCTGAAATGTGATGTTGGCGTGACCGGCAGGTGGTTCCAGCAAGCCCGGCAGGTGATTCCGAAGAGTTCACCAAATGGTTGTGGTGTAGCCGGCAGGTGATTTTTTTGTGTCCAGCGGGTGGTTTTGGCGAGTCGAGCAGGTGGTTCTGGCGTGCTCGGCAGGTTCTTCCGGTGTCATTGGCATGTGGTTCCGGCATGTCTGAGAGGTGGTTCCGCAATGCCCGGCAGCTGATTCCGGAGTGTTCGCCAAGTGGTTCTGGCGTAGCCGGCTGGTGAGTTTCCATGTCCGGCAATGATTCCGGCGATTCGAGCCGGTGGTTGCGGCATGTCTGGTAGGTGGTTCCGGCATGCCCGGCAGGTGATTCCGGAGTGTCCGGCATGTGGTTCTGGCACCTCTGAGACGTGGTTCCGGCATGCCCGGCAGGTGATACCAGAGTGTCCGGCATTTGGTTCTGGCACCTCTGAGAGGTGGTTCCGGAATGCCTGGCATTTGATTCCGGAGTGTCTGCCGAGTGGTTCTGGCGTAGCCGGCAGTTGATTTTGACGTGTCCACTCGGTGGTTCTGGGGAGTGGATCAGCTGGTTCCGGCATGCCCGGCAGGTGATTCCGCAGTCCCCGTCATTTGGTCCTGGCACCTCTGAGAGGTGGTTCCGGCCTGCCAGAAAGGTGATTCCGGAGTGTTCGCCAAGTGGTTCTGGCGTAGCCGGCAGGTCATTTTGCATGTCCGGCGGTGGTTCCGTGGAGTCGAGCCGGTTGTTCCGGCGTAGCCGGCGGTTGCTCTTGGCGTCTCCACTAGGTGTTTCTGGGGAGTGGATCAGCTGGTTCCGGCTTACTCGGCAGGTGGTACCGGCGTGTCCAGAACATGGTTCTGGCAAGTCTTAGAGGTGGCTCCGGCATGCCCGGCAGGTGATTCCGGAGTGTCCGGCATGTGGTTCTGACACCTCTGAGAGGTAGTTCCGGCATGACCGTCAGGTGATTCCGGAGTGTCCGGCGCTGGTTCTGGCACCTCTGAGAGGTGGTTCCAGAATGCCTGGCATGCGATTCCGGAGTATCTGCCGAGTGGTTCTGGCGTAGCCGTCAGTTGATTTTGGCGTGTCCACTAGGTGGTTCTGGGGTGTGGATCAGCTGGTTCCGGCTTACTTGGCAGGTGGTACCGGCGTGTCCAGAACATGGTTCTGGCAAGTCTGAGAGGTGGTTCCGGCACGCCCGACAGGTGATTCCGGAGCGTCCGCCAAGTGTTTCTGGCGTAGCCGGCATGTGATTTTGGCATGTCCGACAGGTGTTTCTTGCGAGTCGAGCAGGAGGCTCAGGCATGCTCAGCTGGTGCTTCCGGCGTCTCTGGCACGTGGTTCTGGTGTGTCTGAGAGCTGGTTCTGGCATGTCCGTCAGATGATTCCGGAGTGTCCACCAAGTGGTTCTGGTAGACCTGGCAGGTGATTTTGGCGTGTCAGGAAGGTGGTTCCGGGTAGTTGAGCAGGTGGATCAGGCGTGCTCGCCAGGGGGTTCAGGCGGGTCTGGCAGGTGGTTTCGGTCTGTTCGGGGAGTGGTTCCGGCATCTGAGGCACATGGTTCTGGCACGTCTGAGAGGTGATTCCGGCCGGCTCAACAGGTGTTTCCGGAGTGTCCGCCAACTGGATCTGGCGTAGCTGAAAGGTGATGTTGGCGTGACCGGCAGGTGGTTCCAGCCGGCCCGGCAGGTGATTCCGGAGTGTCTGTTGAGTGGTTCTGGCGTACCCGGCAGGTGATTTTGGCGTATCCAGCAGGTGGTTCCGGCGAGCTAGGCAGGTGGTACCGGCGTGTCCGGAACAGGCTTCTGGCACGTCTGAGAGATGGTTCCGGCATGCCCGGCATGTGATTCCGGAGTGTCCTCCAAGTGGTTCTGGTATACCTGGCAGGTGATTTTGGCGTGTCAGGAAGATGGTTCCGGCTAGTTGAGCAGGTGGATCAGGCGTGCTCGCCAGGGGGTTCAGGCGGGTCTGGCATGTGGTTTCGGTCTGTTCGGGGAGTGGTTCCGGCATCTCAGGCACATGGTTCTGGCACGTCTGAGAGGTGGTTTCGGCCGTCCCGACAGGTGTTTCCGGAGTGTCCGCCAAGTGGTTCTGGCGTAGCTGAAAGGTGATGTTGGCGTGACCGGCAGGTGGTTCCAGCCAGCCTGGCAGGTGATTCCGGAGTGTCTGCCGAGTGGTTCTGGCGTAGCCGGCAGGTGATTTTGGCGTGTCCAGCGTGTGGTTTTGTCGAGTTGAGCAGGTGGTTCTGTCATGCTCGGCAGGTGCTTCCGGTGTCATAGACATGTGGTTCCGGCATGTTTGACAGGTGGTTCCGCCATGCCCGGCAGGTGATTCCGGAGTGTTGGCCAAGTGGTTCTGGCGTAGCCGGCAGGTGATTTTGCATGTCCGGCAATGGTCCCGGCGAGTCGAGCCGGTGGTTCCGGCATGTCCGGCAGGTGGTTCCGGCATGCCCGGCACGTGATTCCGGAGTGTCCGGCATGTGGTTCTGGCACCTCTGAGAGGTGGTTCCGGCATGCCCGGCAGGTGACACCGGAGTGTCCAGCATTTGGTTCTGGCACCTGTGAGAGGTGGTTCCGGAATGCCCGGCATGTGATTCCGGAGTGTCTGCCGAGTGGTTCTGGCGTAGCCGGCAGGTGGTTTTAGCGAGTGGAGCAGGTGGTTCTGGCGTGCTCGGCAGGTGCTTCCAGTGTCATTGCCATGTGGTTCCAGAATGTCTGAGAGGTGGTTCCGCCTGCCCGGCAGGTGATTCCGGAGTGTTCCCCAAGTGGTTCTGGTGTAGCCGTCAGGTTATTTTGCATGTCCGGCAATGGTTCTAGCGAGTCGAGCCGGTGGTTCCGGCATGTCCGGCAGGTGATTCCGGCATGTACAGCAGGTGGTTCCGGCATGCCCGGCAGGTGATTCCGGAGTGTCCGGCATGTGGTTCTGGCACCTCAGAGAGGTGGTTCCGGAATGCCTGGCATGTGATTCCAGAGTGTCCGGCATTTGGTTCTGGCACCTCTGAGAGGTGGTTCCGGAATGCCTGGCATGTGATTCCGGAGTGTCTGCCGAGTGGTTCTGGCGTAGCCGGCAGTTGATTTTGGCGTGTCCACTAGGTGGTTCTGGGGAGTGGATCAGCTGGTTGCTGCATACTCGGCAGGTGGTACCGGCGTGTCCGGAACATGGTTCTGGCAAGTCTGAGAGGTGGTTCCGGCATGCCCGACAGGTGATTCCGGAGTGTTCGCCAAGTGGTTCTGGCGTAGCCGGCAGGTCATTTTGCATGTCCGGCGGTGGTTCCGGCGAGTCGAGCCGGTGGTTCCGGCGTGTCCGGCAGGTGGTTCTGGCATGACCGGCACGTGGTTCTGGTGTGTCTGAGAGCTGGTTCTGGCATGTCCGGCAGACGATTCCGGAGTGTCCACCAAGTGGTTGTGGCATACCCGGCAGGTGATTTTAGCGTGTCAGGTAGGTGGTTCCAGCGAGTCGAGTAGGTGGTTCCGGCGTGCTCGGCAGGTGGTTCAGGCGGGTCTGGCAGGTGGTTTCGGTCTGTTCGGGGAGTGGTTCTGGCATCTCAGGCACATGGTTCTGGCACGTCTGAGAGGTGGTTCCGGCCGGCCCGACAGGTGTTTCCATGGTGTCTGCCAAGTGATTCTGGCATAGCTGGCAGGTGATGTTGGCGTGACCGGCAGGTGGTTCCAGCCAGCCCGGCAGGTGATTCCGAAGTGTTCACCAAATGGTTGTGGCGTAGCCGGCAGGTGATTTTGGCGTGTCCAGCAGGTGGTTTTGGCGAGTCGAGCAGGTGGTTCTGGCGTGCTCGGCAGGTGCTTCCGGTGTCATTGGCATGTGGTTCCGGCATGTCTGTGAGGTGCTTCCGCCATGCCCGGCAGGTGATTCCGGAGTGTTCCCCAAGTGGTTCAGGCATAGCCGGCAGGTGATTTTGCATGTCCGGCAATGGTTCCGGCGAGTCGAGCCGGTGGTTCCGGCATGTCCGGCAGGTGGATCCGGCATATCCGGCAGGTGCTTCCGGCGTGTCTGGCACGTGGTTCTTGTGTGTGTGAGAGCTGGTTCTGGCATGTCTGTCAGATGATTCCGGAGTGTCCACCAAGTGGTTGTGGCATACCCGGCAGGTGATTTTAGCGTGTCAGGTAGGTGGTTCCAGCGAGTCGTGTAGGTGGTTCCGGCGTGCCCGGCAGGTGGTTCAGGCGGGTCAGGCAGGTGGTTTCGGTCTGTTTTGGGTGTGGTTCCGGCATCTCAGGCACATGGTTCTGGCACGTCTGAGAGGTGGTTCCGGCCGGCCCGACAGGTGTTTCCGGAGTGTCCGCCAAGTGCTTCCGGCGTAGCTGAAAGGTGATGTTAGCGTGACGGGCAGGTGGTTCCGGCCAGCCCGGCAGGTGATTCCGGAGTGTCTGCCGCGTGGTTCTGGCGTAGCCGACAGGTGATTTTGGCGTGTCCAGCAGGTGGTTCCCGCGAGCTCGGCAGGTGGTACCGGCCTGTCCGGAACATGGTTCTGGCACGTCTGAGAGATGGTTCCAGCAAGCCCGGCAGGTGATTCCGGAGTGTCCGTCATGTGGTTCTGGCACCTCTGAGAGGTGGTTCCGGCATGCCCGGCAGGTGATTCCGGAGTGTCTGGCATGTGGTTCTCGCACCTCTGAGAGGTGGTTAAGGCATGCCCGGCAGGTGGTTCCGGAGTGTCTGCCGAGTGGTTCTGGCATAGTCGGCAGGTGATTCTGGCATGTCCAGCAGGTGGTTCTGGGGAGTGGATCATGTGGTTCCGGCATACTCGGCAGGTCATACCGGCGTGTCCAGAACATGGTTCTGGCAAGTCTGAGAGGCGGTTCGGGCATGCCCGACAGGTGATTCCGGAGTGTTCGCCAATTGGTTCTGGTGGAGCCGGCAGGTCATTTTGCATGTCCGGCGGTGGTTCCGGCGAGTCGAGCCGGACGTTCCAGCGTGACCGGCAGGTGGTTCTGGCGTGACCGGAACGAGGTTCTGGCACGTCTGAGAGTTGCTTCCGGCATGCCCGACAGGAGATTCTTTAGTGTCCGCCACGTGGTTCTGGCGTACCCGGCAGGTGATTTTGGCGTGTCTGGCAGGTGTTTCTTGCAAGTCGAGCATTTGGCTCAGGCATGCTCAGCTGGTGCTTCCGGCGTCTCTGGCACGTGGTTCTGGTGTGTCTGAGAGCTGGTTCTGGCATGTCCGGCAGATGATTCCGGAGTGTCCACCAAGTGGTTCTGGTATACCTGGCAGGTGATTTTGGCGTGTCTGGAAAGTGGATCCGGCTAGTTGAGCAGGTGGATCAGGCCGCCAAGTGGTTCTGGCTTAGCTGAAAGGTGATGTTGGCGTGACCGGCAGGTGGTTCCAGCCAGCCCGGCAGGTGATTCCGGAGTGTCTGCCGTGTGGTTCTGGCGTAGCTGGCTGGTGATTTTGGCGTGTCCAGCAGGTGGTTCTGGCCAGCTCGGCAGGTGGTACCAGCATGTCCGGAACATGGTTCTGGCACGTCTGAGAGATGGTTCCGGCATGCCTGGCAGGTGATTCCGGAGTGTCCAGCATGTGGTTCTGGCACCTCTGAGAGGTGGTTCCGGCATGCCCGGCAGGTGGTTCCGGAGTGTCTGCCTAGTGGTTCTGGCGTAGTCGGCAGGTGATTCTGGCGTGTCCAGCAGGTGGTTCTGGGAGTGGATCAGGTGGTTCCAGCATACTCGGCAGGTGGTACCGGCGTGTCCGGAACATGGTTCTTGCAAGTCTGAGAGGTGGTTCCGGCATGCCCGACAGGTGATTCTGGAGTGTTCGCAAAGTGGTTCTGGCGTAGCCGGCAGGTCATTTTGCATGTCCGGCGGTGGTTCCGGCGAGTCGAGCCGGTGGTTCCGGCGTGTCCGGCAGGTGGTTCTGGCGTGACCGGCACGAGGTTCTGGCACGTCTGAGAGTTGGTTCCGGCTTGCCCGACAGGTGATTCCGGAGTGTCCGCCACGTGGTTCTGGCGTACCCGGCAGGTGATTTTGGCGTGTCTGGCAGGTGTTTCTTGCAAGTCGAGCATTTGGCTCAGGCATGCTCAGCAGGTGATTCCGGCGTGTCTGGCACGTGGTTCTGGTGTGTCTGAGAGCTGGTTCTGGCATGTCCGGCAGAGGATTCCGGAGTGTCCACCAAGTGGTTGTGGCATACCCGGCAGGTGATTTTAGCGTGTCAGGTAGGTGGTTCCAGCGAGTCGAGTAGGTGGTTCCGGCGTGCTCGGCAGGTGGTTCAGGCGGGTCTGGCAGGTGGTTTCGGTCTGTTCGGGGTGTGGTTCCGGCATCTCAGGCACATTGTTCTGGCACGTCTGATAGGTGGTTCTGCCCGGCCCGACAGGTCTTTCCATGGTTTCCGCCAAGTGGTTCTGGCACAGCTGGCAGGTGATGTTGGCGTGACAGGCAGGTGGTTCCGGCAAGCCCGGCAGGTGATTCCGAAGTGTTCACCAAATGGTTGTGGCGTAGCCGGCATGTGATTTTGGCGTGTCCAGCAGGTGGTTTTGGCGAGTCGAGCAGGTGGTTCTGGCGTGCTCGGCAGGTGCTTCCGGTGTCATTGGCATGTGGTTCCGGCATGTCTGAGAGGTGGTTCCGGCATGCCCGGCAGGTGGTTCCGGAGTGTCTGCCGAGTGGTTCTGGAGCCAGCCCGGCAGGTGATTCCGAAGAGTTCACCAAATGGTTTTGGCGTAGCTGGCAGGTGATTTTGGCGTGTCAGGAAGTTGGTTCCGGCCAGTTGAGCATGTGGATCACGCGTGCTCGCCAGGGGGTTCAGGCGGGTCTGGCAGGTGGTTTCGGTCTGTTCGGGGAGTGGTTCCGGCATCTCAGGCACATGGTTCTGGCACGTCTGAGAGTTGGTTCCGGCCGGCCGGAGAGGTGTTTCCGGAGTGTCCGCCAAGTGGTTCTGGCGTAGCTGAAAGGTGATGTTGGCGTGACCAGCAGGTTGTTCCACCCAGCCTGGAAGGTGATTCCGGAGTTTCTGCCGTGTGGTTTTGGCGTAGCCGGCAGGTGATTTTTTTGTGTCCAGCAGGTGGTTCCGGCGAGCTCGGCAGGTGGTAGCGGCGTGTCCGGAACATGGTTCTGGCACATCTGACAGATGGTTCCGGCATGCCCGGCTGGTGATTCCGGAGTGTCCGGCATGTGGTTCTGGCACCTCTGAGAGGTGGTTCCGGCATGCCCGGCAGGTGGTTCCGGAGTGTCTGCCGAGTGCTTCTGGCGTAGCCGGCAGGTGATTCTGGCGTCTACAGCAGGTGGTTCTGGGGTGTGGATCATGTGGTTCCGGCATACTCTGCAGGTGGTACCGGCGTGTCCGGAACATGGTTCTGGCAAGTCTGAGAGGTGGTTCTGGCATGCCCGACAGGTGATTCCGGAATGTTCGCCAAGTGGTTCTGGCGTAGCCGGCAGGTCATTTTGCATGTGCGGCTGTGGTTCTGGCGACTCGAGCCGGTGGTTCCGGCGTGTCCAGCAGGTGTTTCCGGTCTGTCCGGCAGGTGGTTCTGGCGTGACCGGCACGAGGTTCTGGCACGTCTCAGAGTTGGTTCCGGCATGCCCGACAGGTTATTCCGGAGTGTCCGCCACGTGGTTGTGGCATACCCGGCAGGTGATTTTAGCGTGTCAGGTAGGTGGTTCCAGCGAGTCGTGTAGGTGGTTCCGGCGTGCTCGGCAGGGGGTTCAGGCAGGTCTGGCAGGTGGTTTCGGTCTGTTCGGGGTGTGGTTCCGGCATCTCAGGAACATGGTTCTGGCACGTCTGATAGGTGGTTCCGGCCGGCCCGACAGGTGTTTCCATGGTGTCCGCCAAGTGGTTCTGGCATAGCTGGCAGGTGATGTTGGCGTGACCGGCAAGTGGTTCCAGCCAGCCCGGCAGGTGATTCCGAAGTGTTCACCAAATGGTTGTGGCGTAGCTGGAAGGTGATTTTGGCGTGTCCAGCAGGTGGTTTTGGCGAGTCGAGCAGGTGGTTCTGGCGTGCTCGGCAGGTGCTTCTGGTGTCATTGGCATGTGGTTCCGGCATGTCTGAGAGGTGGTTCCGCCATGCCCGGCAGGTGATTCCGGAGTGTTCCCCAAGTGGTTCTGGCATAGCCGGCAGGTGATTTTGCATGTCCGGCCATGTTTCCGGCGAGTCGAGCCGGTGGTTCCGGCATGACCGGCAGGTGGTTCCGTCATGCCCGGCAGGTGATTCCGGAGTGTCCGGCATGTGGTTCTGGCATCTCTGAGAAGTGGTTCCGGCATGCCCGGCAGGTGATACCGGAGTGTCCGGCATTTCGTTCTGGCACCTCTGAGAGGTGGATCCGACATGCCCGGCAGGTGATACTGGAGTGTCCGGCATTTGGTTCTGGCACCTCTGAGAGGTTGTTCCGGAATGCCTGGCATGTGATTCCGGAGTGTCTGCCGAGTGGTTCTGGCGTAGCCGGCAGTTGATTTTGGCGTGTCCACTAGGTGGTTTTGGGGAGTGGATCAGCTGGTTCCGGCATACTCGGCAGGTGGTACCGGCGTGTCCAGAACATGGTTCTGGCAATTCTGAGAGGTGGTTCCGGCCGGCCGGAGAGGTGTTTCCGGAGTGTCCGCCAAGTGGTTCTGGCGTAGCTGAAAGATGATGTTGGCGTGACCGGCAGGTGGTTCCAGCCAGCCAGGGAGGTGATTCCGGAGTGTCTGCCGAGTGGTTCTGGCGTAGCCGGCAGGTGATTTTGGCGTGTCCAGCAGGTGGTTCCGGCGAGCTCGGCAGGTGGTACCGGCGTGTCCGGAACATGGTTCTGGCACGTCTGAGAGATGGTTCCGGCATGCCCGGCAGGTGATTGCGGAGTGTCCGTCATGTGGTTCTGGCACCTCTGAGAGGTGGTCCCTGCCGGCTCGACATGTGTCTCCGGAGTGTCCGCCAAGTGGTTCTGGCGTAGCTGAAAGGTGCTGTTGGCGTGACCGGCAGGTGGTTCCAGCCAGCCCGGCAGGTGATTCCGGAGTGTCTGCCGAGTGGTTCTGGCGTAGCTGACAGGTGATTTTGCCGTGTCCAGCGGGTGGTTTTGGCGAGTCGAGCAGGTGGTTCTGGCGTGCTCGCCAGGTGCTTCCGGGGTCATTGGCATGTGGTTCCGGCATGTCTGAGAGGTGGTTCCGCCATGCCCGGCAGGTGATTCCGCAGAGTTCGCCAAGTGGTTCTGGTGTAGCCGGCAGATGATTTTGCATGTCCAGCAATGGTTCCGGCGAGTCGAGCCGGTGGTTCCGGCATGCCCGGCAGGTGATTCCGGAGTGTCCGGCATGTGGTTCTGACACCTCTGAGAGGTAGTTCCGTCATGCCCGGCAGGTGATACCGGAGTGTCCGGCATTTGGTTCTGGCACCTCTGAGAGGTGGTTCCGGAATGCCTGGCATGTGATTCCGGAGTATCTGCCGAGTGCTTCTGGCGTAGCCGGCAGTTGATTTTGGCGTCTCCACTCGGTGGTTCTGGGGATTGGATCAGCTGGTTCCGGCTTACTCGGCAGGTGGTACCGGCGTGTCCAGAACATGGTTCTGGCAAGTCTGAGAGGTGGTACCGGCACGCCCGACAGGTGATTCCGGAGCGTCCGCCAAGTGTTTCTGGCGTACCCGGCAGGTGATTTTGGCATGTCCGACAGGTGTTTCTTGCGAGTCGAGCAGGTGGCTCAGGCATGCTCAGCTGGTGCTTCCGGCGTCTGTGGCACGTGGTTCAGGTGTGTCTGAGAGCTGGTTCTGGCATGTCCGGCAGATGATACCGGAGTGTCCACCAAGTGGTTCTGGTATACCTGGCAGGTTATTTTGGCGTGTCAGGAAGGTGGTTCCGGGTAGTGAGCAGGTGGATCAGGCGTGCTCGCCAGGGGGTTCAGGCGGGTCTGGCAGGTGGTTTCTGTCAGTTCCGGGAGTGGTTCCGGCATCTCAGGCACATGGTTCTGGCACGTCTGAGAGGTGGTTCCGGCCGGCCCGACAGGTGTTTCCGGAGTGTCTGCCAAGTGGTTCTGGCGTAGCTGAAAGGTGATGTTGGCGTGACCGGCAGGTGGTTCCAGCCAGCCCCGCAGGTGATTCCGGAGTGTCTGCCGAGTGGTTCTGGCATAGCCGGCAGGTGATTTTGGCGTGTCCAGCAGGTGGTTCCGGCGAGCTCGGCAGGTGGTACCGGCGTGTCCGGAACATGGTTCTGGCACGTCTGAGAGATGGTTCCGGCATGCACGGCAGGTGATTCCGGAGTGTCCGGCATGCGGTTCTGGCACTTCTGAGAGATGCTTCCGGCATGCCCGGCAGGTGGTTCCGGAGTGTCTGCCGAGTGGTTCTGGCGTGTCCAGCAGGTGGTTCTGGGGAGTGGATCAGGTGGTTCCGGCATACTCGGCAGGTGGTACCGGCGTGTACGGAACATGGTTCTGGCAAGTCTGAGAGGCGGTTCCGGCATGCCCGACAGGTGATTCCGGAGTGTTCGCCACGTGGTTCTGGCGTACCCGGCCGGTGATTTTGGCGTGTCTGGCAGGTGTTTCTTGCAAGTCGAGCATTTGGCTCAGGCCTGCTCAGCAGGTGCTTCCGGCGTGTCTGGCACGTGGTTCTGGTGTGTCTGAGAGCTGGTTCTGGCATCTCCGGCAGATGATTCCGGAGTGTCCACCAAGTGGTTCTGGTATAATTGGCAGGTGATTTTGGCATGTCAGGAAGGTGGTTCCGGCTAGTTGAGCAGGTGGATCAGGCGTGCTCGCCAGGGGGTTCAGGCGGGTCTGGCAGGTGGTTTCGGTCTGTTCTGGGAGTGGTTCCGGCATCTCAGGCTCATGGTTCTGGCACGTCTGAGAGGTGGTTCCGGCCGGCCCGACAGGTGTTTCCATGGTGTCCGCCAAGTGGTTCTGGCATAGCTGGCAGGTGATGTTGGCGTGACCGGCAGGTGGTTCCAGCCAGCCCGGCAGGTGATTCCGAAGAGTTCACCAAATGGTTGTGTCGTAGCCGGCAGGTGATTTTGGCGTGTCCAGCAGGTGGTTTCGGCGATTCGAGCAGGTGGTTCTGGCGTGCTCGGCAGGTGCTTCCGGTGTCATTGGCATGTGGTTCTGGCATGTCTGAGAGGTGGTTCCCCCATGCCCGGCAGGTGATTCCGGAGTGTTCGCCAAGTGGTTCTGGCGTAGCCGGCAGGTGATTTTGCATGTCCGGCAATGTTTCCGGCGAGTCGAGCCTGTTGTTCCGGAATGTCCGGCAGGTGGTTCCGGCATGTCCGGCAGGTGGTTCCGGCATGTCCAGCACGTGGTTCCAGCATGCCCGGCAGGTGTTTCCGGAGTGTCCGGCATGTGGTTCTGGCAGCTCTGAGAGGTGGTTCTGGAATGCCTGGCCTGTGATTCCGGAGTGTCTGCCGAGTGGTTCTGGCGTAGCCGGCAGTTGATTTTGGCGTGTCCACTCGGTGGTTCTGGGGAGTGGATCAGCTGGTTCCGGCATGCCCGGCAGGTGATTCCGCAGTCCCCGTCATTTGGTCCTGGCACCTCTGAGAGGTGGTTCCGGCCTGCCAGACAGGTGATTCCGGAGTGTTCGCCAAGTGGTTCTGGCGTAGCCGGCAGGTCATTTTGCATGTCCGGCGGTGGTTCCGGCGAGTAGAGCCGGTTGTTCCGGCGTAGCCGGCGGTTGCTCTTGGCGTGTCCACTAGGTGGTTCTGGGGAGTGGATCAGCTGGTTCCGGCATACTCGGCAGGTGGTACCGGCGTGTCCAGAACATGGTTCTGGCAATCTGAGAGGTGGTTCCGGCACGCCCGACAGGTGATTCCGGAGCGTCTGCCAAGTGTTTCTGGCGTACCCGGCAGGTGATTTTGGCATGTCCGACAGGTGTTTCTTGCGAGTCGAGCAGGTGGCTCAGGCATGCTCAGCTGCTGCTTCCGGTGTCTCTGGCACGTGGTTCTGGTGTGTCTGAGAGCTGGTTCTGGCATGTCCGGCAGATGATTCCGGAGTGTCCACCAAGTGGTTCTGGTATACCTGGCAGGTGATTTTGGCGTGTCAGGAAGGTCGTTCCGGCTAGTTGAGCAGGTGGATCAGGCATGCTTGCCAGGGGTTCAGGTGGGTCTGGCAGGTGGTTTCGGTCTGTTCGGGCAGTGGTTCTGGCATCTGAGGCACATGGTTCTGGCACATCTGAGAGGTGGTTCCGGCCGGCCCGACAGGTGTTTCCGGAGAGCCCGCCAAGTGGTTCTGGAGTAGCTGAAAGGTGATGTTGGCGTGACCAGCAGGTGGTTCCAGCCAGCCCCGCAGCTGATTCCGGAGTGTCTGACGAGTGGTTCTGGCGTAGCCGGCAGGTGATTTTGGCATGTCCAGCAGGTGGTTCAGGCGAGCTCGGCAGGTGGTACCGGCGGTTCCCGAACATGGTTCTGGCACGTCTGAGAGATGGTTCAGCATGCCCAGCAGGTGATTCCGGAGTTTCCGGCATGTGGTTCTGGCACCCCTGAGAGGTGGTCCCTGCCGGCTCTACAGGTGTTTCCGGAGTGTCCGCCAAGTGGTTCTGGCGTAGCTGAAAGGTGATGTTGGCGTGACCGACAGGTGGTTCCAGCCAGCCCGGCAGGTGATTCCGGAGTGTCTGCCGAGTGGTTCTGGCGTAGCTGGCAGGTGATTTTGGCGTGTCCAGCGGGTGGTTTTGGCGAGTCGAGCAGGTGGTTCTGGCGTGCTCGGCAGGTGCTTCCGCGGTCATAGGCATGTGGTTCCGGCATGTCTGAGAGGTGGTTCCACCATGCCCGGCAGGTGATTCCGGAGTGTTCGCCAAGTGGTTCTGGCGTAGCCGGCAGGTGATTTTGCATGTCCGGCAATGGTTCCGGCGAGTCGAGCCGGTGGTTCCGGAATGTCCGGCAGGTGGTTCCGGCATGTCCAGCACGTGGTTCCAGCATGCCCTGCAGGTGATTCTGGAGTGTCCGGCATGTGGTTCTGGCACCTCTGAGAGGTGGTTCCGGCATGCCCGGCAGGTGATACCGGAGTCTCCGGCATTTGGTTCTGGCACCTCTGAGAAGTGGTTCCGGAATGCCTGGCCTGTGATTCCGGAGTGTCTGCCGAGTGGTTCTGGCGTAGCCGGCAGTTGATTTTGGCGTGTCCACTAGGTGGTTCTGGGGAGTGGATCAGCTGGTTCCGGCATACTCGGCAGGTGGTACCGGCGTGTCCAGAACATGGTTCTGGCAAGTCTGAGAGGAGGTTCCGGCACGCCCGACAGGTGATTCCAGAGCATCCGCCAAGTGTTTCTGGCGTACCCGGCAGGTGATGTTGGCATGTCCCACAGCTGTTTCTTGCGAGTCGAGCAGGTGGCTCAGGCATGCTCAGCTGGTGCTTCCGGCGTCTCTGGCACTTGGTTCAGGTGTGTCTGAGAGCTGGTTCTGGCATGTCCGGCAGATGATTCCGGAGTGTTCGCCAAGTGGTTCTGGCGTAGCCGGCAGGTCATTTTGCATGTCCGGCGGTGGTTCTGGTGAGTCAAGCCGATGGTTCCGGCGTGTCCGGCAGCTGTTTCCGGTCTGTCCGGCATGTGGTTCTGGCGTGTCTGGCACGAGGTTCTGGCATGTCTGAGAGTTGGTTCCGGCATGCCCGACAGGTGATTCCGGAGTGTGCGCCACGTGGTTCTGGCGTACCCGGCAGGTGATTTTGGCGTGTCTGGCAGGTGTTCCTTGCAAGTCGAGCATTGGCTCAGGCATGATCAGCAGGTGCTTCCGGCCTGTCCGGCCCGTGGTTCTGGTGTGTCTGAGAGCTGGTTCTGGCATGTCCGGCAGATGATTCCGGAGTGTCCACCACGTGGTTGTGGCATACCCGGCAGGTGATTTTAGCGTGTCAGGTAGGTGGTTCCGGCGAGTCGAGTAGGTGGTTCCGGCGTGCTCGGCAGGTGGTTCAGGCGGGTCTGGCAGGTGGTTTCGGTCTGTTCGGGGTGTGGTTCCGGCATCTCAGGCACATGGTTCTGGCACGTCTGATAGGTGGTTCCGGCGGGCCCGACATGTGTTTCCATGGTGTCCGCCAAGTGGTTCTGGCATAGCTGGCAGGTGATGTTGGCGAGACTGGCAGGTGGTTCCTGCCAGCCCTGCAGGTGATTCCGGAGTGTTCACCAAATGGTTGTGGCGTAGCCGGCAGGTTATTTTGGCGTGTCAGGAATTTGGTTCCGGCTAGTTGAGCAGGTGGATCAGTCGTGCTCGCCAGGTGTTTCAGGCGGGTCTGGCAGGTGGTTTCGGTCTGTTCGGGGAGTGGTTCCGGCATCTCAGGCACATGGTCCTGGCACGTCAGAGAGGTGGTTCCGGCCGGCTGGAGAGGTGTTTCCGGAGTGTCCTCCAAGTGGTTCTGGCGTAGCTGAGAGGTGATGTTGGCGTGACCGGCAGGTGGTTTCAGCCAGCCCGGCAGGTGATTCCGAAGTGTTCACCAAATGGTTGTGGCGTAGCCGGCAGGTGATTTTGGCGTGTCCAGCAGGTGGTTTTGGCGAGTCGAGCAGGTGGTTCTGGCGTGCTCGGCAGGTGCTTCCGGTGTCATTGGCATGTGGTTCCGGCATGTCTGTGAGGTGCTTCCGCCATGCCCGGCAGGTGATTCCGGAGTGTTCCCCAAGTGGTTCAGGCATAGCCGGCAGGTGATTTTGCATGTCCGGCAATGGTTCCGGCGAGTCGAGCCGGTGGTTCCGGCATGTCCGGCAGGTTGAGCCGGCATATCCGGCAGGTGATTCCAGAGTTTCCGGCATGTGGTTCTGGCACCTCTGAGAGGTGGTTCCGGCATGCCCGGCAGGTGATACCGGAGTGTCCGGCATTTGGTTCTGGCACCTCTGAGAGGTGGTTCCGGAATGCCTGGCATGTGATTCCGGAGTGTCTGCCGAGTGGTTCTGGCGTAGCCGGCAGTTGATTTTGGCGTGTCCACTAGGTGTTTCTGGGGAGTGGATCAGCTGGTTCCGGCATACTCGGCAGGTGGTACCGGCGTGTCCAGAACATGGTTCTGGCAAGTCTGAGAGGTGGTTCCGGCACGCCCGACAGGTGATTCCGGAGCGTCCGCCATGTGTTTCTGGCGTCTCCGGCAGGTGATTTTGGCATGTCCGAAAGGTGTTTCTTGCGAGTCGAGCAGGTGGCTCAGGCATGCTCAGCTGGTGCTTCCGGCGTCTCTGGCACGTGGTTCTGGTGTGTCTGAGAGCTGGTTCTGGCATGTCCGGCAGATGATTCCGGAGTGTACACCAAGTGGTTCTGGAATAACTGGCAGGTGATTTTGGCGTGTCAGGAAGGTGGTTCCGGCTAGTTGAGCAGGTGGATCAGGTGTGCTCGCCGGGGGGTTCAGGCGGGTCTGGCAGGTGGTTTCGATCTGTTCGGGGAGTGGTTCCGGCATCTCAGGCACATGGTTCTGGCACGTCTGAGAGGTGGTTGCGGCCGGCCCGACAGGTGTTTCCGGAGTGTCCGCCAAATGTTTCTGGCGTAGCTGAAAGGTGATGTTGGCGTGACCGGCAGGTGGTTCCAGGCAGCCTGGCAGGTGATTCCGGAGTGTCTGCCGAGTGGTTCTGGCGTAGCCGGCAGGTGATTTTTGCGTGTCCAGCGTGCGGTTTTGGCGAGTCGAGCAGGTGGTTCTGGCATGCTCGGCAGGTACTTCCGGTGTCATTGGCATGTGGTTCAGGCATGTTTGAGAGGTGGTTCCGCCATGCCCGGCAGGTGATTCCGGAGTGTTGGCCAAGTGGTTCTGGCGTAGCCGGCAGGTGATTTTGCATGTCCGGCAATGGTTCCGGCGAGTCGAGCCGGTGGTTCCGGCATGTCCGGCAGGTGGTCCCGGCATGCCCGGCCCGTGTTTCCGGAGTGTCCGGCATGTGGTTCTGGCACCTCTGAGAGGTGGTTCCGGCATGCCCGGCAGGTGGTTCCGGAGTGTCTGCCGAGTGGTTCTGGCGTAGTCGGCAGGTGATTCTGGCGTGTCCAGCATGTGGTTCTGGGGAGTCGATCAGGTGGTTCTGGAATACTCGGCAGGTGGTACCGGCGTGTCCAGAACATGGTTCTGGCAAGTCTGAGAGGTGGTTCCGGCATGCCCGACAGGTGATTCCGGAGTGTTCGCCAAGTCGTTCTGGCGTAGCCGGCAGGTCATTTTGCATGTCCGGCGGTGGTTCTGGCGAGTCAAGCCGGTGGTTCCGGCGTGTCCGGCAGCTGTTTCCGGTCTGTCCGGCAGGTGGTTCTGGTGTGTCCGGCACGAGGTTCTGGCACGTCTGAGAGTTGGTTCCGGCATGCCCGACAGATGATTCCGGAGAGTCCACCACGTGGTTCTGGCGTACCCGGCAGGTGATTTTGGCGTGTCTGGCAGGTGTTTCTTGCAATTCGAGCATGTGGCTCAGGCATGATCAGCAGGTGCTTCCGGCGTGTCCGGCACGTGGTTCTGGTGTGTCTGAGAGCTGGTTCTGGCATGTCCGGCAGATGATTCCGGAGTGTCCACCAAGTGGTTGTGGCATACCCGGCAGGTGACTTTAGCGTGTCAGCAGGTGGTTCCAGCGAGTCGAGTAGGTGGTTCCGGCGTGCTCGGCAGGTGGTTCAGGCGGGCCTGGCAGGTGGTTTCGGTCTGTTCGGGCTGTGGTTCCGGCATCTCAGGCACATGGTTCTGGCACGTCTGATAGGTGGTTCCGGCCGGCCCGACAGGTGTTTCCATGGTGTCCGCCAAGTGGTTATGGCATAGCTGGCAGGTGATGTTGGCGTGACCTGCAGGTGATTCCAGCCAGACCGGGAGGTGATTCCGAAGTGTTCATCAAATGGTTGTGGCGTAGCCGGAAGGTGATTTTGGCGTGTCCAGCAGGTGGTTTTGGCGCGTCGAGCAGGTGGTTCTGGCGTGCTCGGCAGGTGCTTCCGGTGTCATTGGCATGTGGTTCCGGCATGTCTGAGAGGTGGTTCCGCCATGCCAGGGAGGTGATTCCGGAGTGGTCCCCAAGTGGTTCTGGCATAGGCGGCAGGTGATTTTGCATGTCCGGCAATGGTTCCGGCGAGTCGAGCCGGTGGTTCCGGCATGTCCGGCAGATGGTTCCGGCATGCCCGGCAGGTGATACCGGAGTGTTCGCCAAGTGGTTCTGGCGTAGCCGACAGGTGATTTTGCATGTCGGGCAATGGTTCTGGCGAGTCGAGCTGGTGGTTCCGGAATGTCCGGCAGGTGGTTCCGGCATGTCTGGCAGGTGGTTCCGGCATGTCCAGCACGTGGTTCCAGCATGCCCGGCAGGTGATTCCGGAGTGTCTGGCATGTGGTTCTGGCACCTCTGAGAGGTGGTTCCGGCATGCCCGGCAGGTGATACCGGAGTGTCCGGCATTTGGTTCTGGCACCTCTGAGAGGTGGTTCCGGAATGCCTGGCATGTGATTCCGGAGTGTCTGCCGAGTGGTTCTGGCGTAGCCGGCAGTTGATTTTGGCGTGTCCACTAGGTGGTTCTGGGGAGTGGATCAGCTGGTTCCGGCTTACTCGGCAGGTGGTACCGGCGTGTCCAGAACATGGTTCTGGCAAGTCTGAGAGGTGGTACCGGCACGCCCGACAGGTGATTCCGGAGCGTCCGCCAAGTGTTTCTGGCGTACCCGGCAGGTGATTTTGGCATGTCCGACAGGTGTTTCTTGCGAGTCGAGCAGGTGGCTCAGGCATGCTCAGCTGGTGCTTCCGGCGTCTGTGGCACGTGGTTCAGGTGTGTCTGAGAGCTGGTTCTGGCATGTCCGGCAGATGATACCGGAGTGTCCACCAAGTGGTTCTGGTATACCTGGCAGGTTATTTTGGCGTGTCAGGAAGGTGGTTCCGGGTAGTGAGCAGGTGGATCAGGCGTGCTCGCCAGGGGGTTCAGGCGGGTCTGGCAGGTGGTTTCTGTCAGTTCGGGGAGTGGTTCCGGCATCTCAGGCACATGGTTCTGGCACGTCTGAGAGGTGGTTCCGGCCGGCCCGACAGGTGTTTCCGGAGTGTCTGCCAAGTGGTTCTGGCGTAGCTGAAAGGTGATGTTGGCGTGACCGGCAGGTGGTTCCAGCCTGCCCCGCAGGTGATTCCGGAGTGTCTGCCGAGTGGTTCTGGCATAGCCGGCAGGTGATTTTGGCGTGTCCAGCAGGTGGTTCCGGCGAGCTCGGCAGGTGGTACCGGCGTGTCCGGAACATGGTTCTGGCACGTCTGAGAGATGGTTCCGGCATGCACGGCAGGTGATTCCGGAGTGTCCGGCATGCGGTTCTGGCACTTCTGAGAGATGCTTCCGGCATGCCCGGCAGGTGGTTCCGGAGTGTCTGCCGAGTGGTTCTGGCGTGTCCAGCAGGTGGTTCTGGGGAGTGGATCAGGTGGTTCCGGCATACTCGGCAGGTGGTACCGGCGTGTACGGAACATGGTTCTGGCAAGTCTGAGAGGCGGTTCCGGCATGCCCGACAGGTGATTCCGGAGTGTTCGCCACGTGGTTCTGGCGTACCCAGCCGGTGATTTTGGCGTGTCTGGCAGGTGTTTCTTGCAAGTCGAGCATTTGGCTCAGGCCTGCTCAGCAGGTGCTTCCGGCGTGTCTGGCACGTGGTTCTGGTGTGTCTGAGAGCTGGTTCTGGCATCTCCGGCAGATGATTCCGGAGTGTCCACCAAGTGGTTCTGGTATAATTGGCAGGTGATTTTGGCATGTCAGGAAGGTGGTTCCGGCTAGTTGAGCAGGTGGATCAGGCGTGCTCGCCAGGGGGTTCAGGCGGGTCTGGCAGGTGGTTTCGGTCTGTTCTGGGAGTGGTTCCGGCATCTCAGGCTCATGGTTCTGGCACGTCTGAGAGGTGGTTCCGGCCGGCCCGACAGGTGTTTCCATGGTGTCCGCCAAGTGGTTCTGGCATAGCTGGCAGGTGATGTTGGCGTGACCGGCAGGTGGTTCCAGCCAGCCCGGCAGGTGATTCCGAAGAGTTCACCAAATGGTTGTGTCGTAGCCGGCAGGTGATTTTGGCGTGTCCAGCGGGTGGTTTCGGCGATTCGAGCAGGTGGTTCTGGCGTGCTCGGCAGGTGCTTCCGGTGTCATTGGCATGTGGTTCTGGCATGTCTGAGAGGTGGTTCCCCCATGCCCGGCAGGTGATTCCGGAGTGTTCGCCAAGTGGTTCTGGCGTAGCCGGCAGGTGATTTTGCATGTCCGGCAATGTTTCCGGCGAGTCGAGCCTGTTGTTCCGGAATGTCCGGCAGGTGGTTCCGGCATGTCCGGCAGGTTGTTCCGGCATGTCCAGCACGTGGTTCCAGCATGCCCGGCAGGTGTTTCCGGAGTGTCCGGCATGTGGTTCTGGCAGCTCTGAGAGGTGGTTCTGGAATGCCTGGCCTGTGATTCCGGAGTGTCTGCCGAGTGGTTCTGGCGTAGCCGGCAGTTGATTTTGGCGTGTCCACTCGGTGGTTCTGGGGAGTGGATCAGCTGGTTCCGGCATGCCCGGCAGGTGATTCCGCAGTCCCCGTCATTTGGTCCTGGCACCTCTGAGAGGTGGTTCCGGCCTGCCAGACAGGTGATTCCGGAGTGTTCGCCAAGTGGTTCTGGCGTAGCCGGCAGGTCATTTTGCATGTCCGGCGGTGGTTCCGGCGAGTAGAGCCGGTTGTTCCGGCGTAGCCGGCGGTTGCTCTTGGCGTGTCCACTAGGTGGTTCTGGGGAGTGGATCAGCTGGTTCCGGCATACTCGGCAGGTGGTACCGGCGTGTCCAGAACATGGTTCTGGCAATCTGAGAGGTGGTTCCGGCACGCCCGACAGGTGATTCCGGAGCGTCTGCCAAGTGTTTCTGGCGTACCCGGCAGGTGATTTTGGCATGTCCGACAGGTGTTTCTTGCGAGTCGAGCAGGTGGCTCAGGCATGCTCAGCTGCTGCTTCCGGTGTCTCTGGCACGTGGTTCTGGTGTGTCTGAGAGCTGGTTCTGGCATGTCCGGCAGATGATTCCGGAGTGTCCACCAAGTGGTTCTGGTATACCTGGCAGGTGATTTTGGTGTGTCAGGAAGGTCGTTCCGGCTAGTTGAGCAGGTGGATCAGGCATGCTTGCCAGGGGTTCAGGTGGGTCTGGCAGGTGGTTTCGGTCTGTTCGGGCAGTGGTTCTGGCATCTGAGGCACATGGTTCTGGCACATCTGAGAGGTGGTTCCGGCCGGCCCGACAGGTGTTTCCGGAGAGCCCGCCAAGTGGTTCTGGAGTAGCTGAAAGGTGATGTTGGCGTGACCAGCAGGTGGTTCCAGCCAGCCCCGCAGCTGATTCCGGAGTGTCTGACGAGTGGTTCTGGCGTAGCCGGCAGGTGATTTTGGCATGTCCAGCAGGTGGTTCAGGCGAGCTCGGCAGGTGGTACCGGCGGTTCCCGAACATGGTTCTGGCACGTCTGAGAGATGGTTCAGCATGCCCAGCAGGTGATTCCGGAGTTTCCGGCATGTGGTTCTGGCACCCCTGAGAGGTGGTCCCTGCCGGCTCTACAGGTGTTTCCGGAGTGTCCGCCAAGTGGTTCTGGCGTAGCTGAAAGGTGATGTTGGCGTGACCGACAGGTGGTTCCAGCCAGCCCGGCAGGTGATTCCGGAGTGTCTGCCGAGTGGTTCTGGCGTAGCTGGCAGGTGATTTTGGCGTGTCCAGCGGGTGGTTTTGGCGAGTCGAGCAGGTGGTTCTGGCGTGCTCGGCAGGTGCTTCCGCGGTCATAGGCATGTGGTTCCGGCATGTCTGAGAGGTGGTTCCACCATGCCCGGCAGGTGATTCCGGAGTGTTCGCCAAGTGGTTCTGGCGTAGCCGGCAGGTGATTTTGCATGTCCGGCAATGGTTCCGGCGAGTCGAGCCGGTGGTTCCGGAATGTCCGGCAGGTGGTTCCGGCATGTCCAGCACGTGGTTCCAGCATGCCCTGCAGGTGATTCTGGAGTGTCCGGCATGTGGTTCTGGCACCTCTGAGAGGTGGTTCCGGCATGCCCGGCAGGTGATACCGGAGTCTCCGGCATTTGGTTCTGGCACCTCTGAGAAGTGGTTCCGGAATGCCTGGCCTGTGATTCCGGAGTGTCTGCCGAGTGGTTCTGGCGTAGCCGGCAGTTGATTTTGGCGTGTCCACTAGGTGGTTCTGGGGAGTGGATCAGCTGGTTCCGGCATACTCGGCAGGTGGTACCGGCGTGTCCAGAACATGGTTCTGGCAAGTCTGAGAGGAGGTTCCGGCACGCCCGACAGGTGATTCCAGAGCATCCGCCAAGTGTTTCTGGCGTACCCGGCAGGTGATGTTGGCATGTCCCACAGCTGTTTCTTGCGAGTCGAGCAGGTGGCTCAGGCATGCTCAGCTGGTGCTTCCGGCGTCTCTGGCACTTGGTTCAGGTGTGTCTGAGAGCTGGTTCTGGCATGTCCGGCAGATGATTCCGGAGTGTTCGCCAAGTGGTTCTGGCGTAGCCGGCAGGTCATTTTGCATGTCCGGCGGTGGTTCTGGTGAGTCAAGCCGATGGTTCCGGCGTGTCCGGCAGCTGTTTCCGGTCTGTCCGGCATGTGGTTCTGGCGTGTCTGGCACGAGGTTCTGGCATGTCTGAGAGTTGGTTCCGGCATGCCCGACAGGTGATTCCGGAGTGTGTGCCACGTGGTTCTGGCGTACCCGGCAGGTGATTTTGGCGTGTCTGGCAGGTGTTCCTTGCAAGTCGAGCATTGGCTCAGGCATGATCAGCAGGTGCTTCCGGCCTGTGCGGCCCGTGGTTCTGGTGTGTCTGAGAGCTGGTTCTGGCATGTCCGGCAGATGATTCCGGAGTGTCCACCACGTGGTTGTGGCATACCCGGCAGGTGATTTTAGCGTGTCAGGTAGGTGGTTCCGGCGAGTCGAGTAGGTGGTTCCGGCGTGCTCGGCAGGTGGTTCAGGCGGGTCTGGCAGGTGGTTTCGGTCTGTTCGGGGTGTGGTTCCGGCATCTCAGGCACATGGTTCTGGCACGTCTGATAGGTGGTTCCGGCGGGCCCGACATGTGTTTCCATGGTGTCCGCCAAGTGGTTCTGGCATAGCTGGCAGGTGATGTTGGCGAGACTGGCAGGTGGTTCCTGCCAGCCCTGCAGGTGATTCCGGAGTGTTCACCAAATGGTTGTGGCGTAGCCGGCAGGTTATTTTGGCGTGTCAGGAAGTTGGTTCCGGCTAGTTGAGCAGGTGGATCAGTCGTGCTCGCCAGGTGTTTCAGGCGGGTCTGGCAGGTGGTTTCGGTCTGTTCGGGGAGTGGTTCCGGCATCTCAGGCACATGGTCCTGGCACGTCAGAGAGGTGGTTCCGGCCGGCTGGAGAGGTGTTTCCGGAGTGTCCTCCAAGTGGTTCTGGCGTAGCTGAGAGGTGATGTTGGCGTGACCGGCAGGTGGTTTCAGCCAGCCCGGCAGGTGATTCCGAAGTGTTCACCAAATGGTTGTGGCGTAGCCGGCAGGTGATTTTGGCGTGTCCAGCAGGTGGTTTTGGCGAGTTGAGCAGGTGGTTCTGGCGTGCTCGGCAGGTGCTTCCGGTGTCATTGGCATGTGGTTCCGGCATGTCTGTGAGGTGCTTCCGCCATGCCCGGCAGGTGATTCCGGAGTGTTCCCCAAGTGGTTCAGGCATAGCCGGCAGGTGATTTTGCATGTCCGGCAATGGTTCCGGCGAGTCGAGCCGGTGGTTCCGGCATGTCCGGCAGGTTGAGCCGGCATATCCGGCAGGTGATTCCAGAGTTTCCGGCATGTGGTTCTGGCACCTCTGAGAGGTGGTTCCGGCATGCCCGGCAGGTGATACCGGAGTGTCCGGCATTTGGTTCTGGCACCTCTGAGAGGTGGTTCCGGAATGCCTGGCATGTGATTCCGGAGTGTCTGCCGAGTGGTTCTGGCGTAGCCGGCAGTTGATTTTGGCGTGTCCACTAGGTGTTTCTGGGGAGTGGATCAGCTGGTTCCGGCATACTCGGCAGGTGGTACCGGCGTGTCCAGAACATGGTTCTGGCAAGTCTGAGAGGTGGTTCCGGCACGCCCGACAGGTGATTCCGGAGCGTCCGCCATGTGTTTCTGGCGTCTCCGGCAGGTGATTTTGGCATGTCCGAAAGGTGTTTCTTGCGAGTCGAGCAGGTGGCTCAGGCATGCTCAGCTGGTGCTTCCGGCGTCTCTGGCACGTGGTTCTGGTGTGTCTGAGAGCTGGTTCTGGCATGTCCGGCAGATGATTCCGGAGTGTACACCAAGTGGTTCTGGAATAACTGGCAGGTGATTTTGGCGTGTCAGGAAGGTGGTTCCGGCTAGTTGAGCAGGTGGATCAGGTGTGCTCGCCGGGGGGTTCAGGCGGTTCTGGCAGGTGGTTTCGATCTGTTCGGGGAGTGGTTCCGGCATCTCAGGCACATGGTTCTGGCACGTCTGAGAGGTGGTTGCGGCCGGCCCGACAGGTGTTTCCGGAGTGTCCGCCAAATGTTTCTGGCGTAGCTGAAAGGTGATGTTGGCGTGACCGGCAGGTGGTTCCAGGCAGCCTGGCAGGTGATTCCGGAGTGTCTGCCGAGTGGTTCTGGCGTAGCCGGCAGGTGATTTTTGCGTGTCCAGCGTGCGGTTTTGGCGAGTCGAGCAGGTGGTTCTGGCATGCTCGGCAGGTACTTCCGGTGTCATTGGCATGTGGTTCAGGCATGTTTGAGAGGTGGTTCCGCCATGCCCGGCAGGTGATTCCGGAGTGTTGGCCAAGTGGTTCTGGCGTAGCCGGCAGGTGATTTTGCATGTCCGGCAATGGTTCCGGCGAGTCGAGCCGGTGGTTCCGGCATGTCCGGCAGGTGGTCCCGGCATGCCCGGCCCGTGTTTCCGGAGTGTCCGGCATGTGGTTCTGGCACCTCTGAGAGGTGGTTCCGGCATGCCCGGCAGGTGGTTCCGGAGTGTCTGCCGAGTGGTTCTGGCGTAGTCGGCAGGTGATTCTGGCGTGTCCAGCATGTGGTTCTGGGGAGTCGATCAGGTGGTTCTGGAATACTCGGCAGGTGGTACCGGCGTGTCCAGAACATGGTTCTGGCAAGTCTGAGAGGTGGTTCCGGCATGCCCGACAGGTGATTCCGGAGTGTTCGCCAAGTCGTTCTGGCGTAGCCGGCAGGTCATTTTGCATGTCCGGCGGTGGTTCTGGCGAGTCAAGCCGGTGGTTCCGGCGTGTCCGGCAGCTGTTTCCGGTCTGTCCGGCAGGTGGTTCTGGTGTGTCCGGCACGAGGTTCTGGCACGTCTGAGAGTTGGTTCCGGCATGCCCGACAGATGATTCCGGAGAGTCCACCACGTGGTTCTGGCGTACCCGGCAGGTGATTTTGGCGTGTCTGGCAGGTGTTTCTTGCAATTCGAGCATGTGGCTCAGGCATGATCAGCAGGTGCTTCCGGCGTGTCCGGCACGTGGTTCTGGTGTGTCTGAGAGCTGGTTCTGGCATGTCCGGCAGATGATTCCGGAGTGTCCACCAAGTGGTTGTGGCATACCCGGCAGGTGACTTTAGCGTGTCAGCAGGTGGTTCCAGCGAGTCGAGTAGGTGGTTCCGGCGTGCTCGGCAGGTGGTTCAGGCGGGTCTGGCAGGTGGTTTCGGTCTGTTCGGGCTGTGGTTCCGGCATCTCAGGCACATGGTTCTGGCACGTCTGATAGGTGGTTCCGGCCGGCCCGACAGGTGTTTCCATGGTGTCCGCCAAGTGGTTATGGCATAGCTGGCAGGTGATGTTGGCGTGACCTGCAGGTGATTCCAGCCAGACCGGGAGGTGATTCCGAAGTGTTCATCAAATGGTTGTGGCGTAGCCGGAAGGTGATTTTGGCGTGTCCAGCAGGTGGTTTTGGCGCGTCGAGCAGGTGGTTCTGGCGTGCTCGGCAGGTGCTTCCGGTGTCATTGGCATGTGGTTCCGGCATGTCTGAGAGGTGGTTCCGCCATGCCAGGGAGGTGATTCCGGAGTGGTCCCCAAGTGGTTCTGGCATAGGCGGCAGGTGATTTTGCATGTCCGGCAATGGTTCCGGCGAGTCGAGCCGGTGGTTCCGGCATGTCCGGCAGATGGTTCCGGCATGCCCGGCAGGTGATACCGGAGTGTTCGCCAAGTGGTTCTGGCGTAGCCGACAGGTGATTTTGCATGTCGGGCAATGGTTCTGGCGAGTCGAGCTGGTGGTTCCGGAATGTCCGGCAGGTGGTTCCGGCATGTCTGGCAGGTGGTTCCGGCATGTCCAGCACGTGGTTCCAGCATGCCCGGCAGGTGATTCCGGAGTGTCTGGCATGTGGTTCTGGCACCTCTGAGAGGTGGTTCCGGCATGCCCGGCAGGTGATACCGGAGTGTCCGGCATTTGGTTCTGGCACCTCTGAGAGGTGGTTCCGGAATGCCTGGCATGTGATTCCGGAGTGTCTGCCGAGTGGTTCTGGCGTAGCCGGCAGTTGATTTTGGCGTGTCCACTAGGTGGTTCTGGGGAGTGGATCAGCTGGTTCCGGCATACTCGGCAGGTGGTACCGGCGTGTCCAGAACATGGTTCTGGCAAGTCTGAGAGGTGGTTCCGGCATGCCCGACAGGTGATTCCGGAGCGTCCGCCAAGTGTTTCTGGCGTACCCGGCAGGTGATTTTCGCCTGTCCGACAGGTGTATCTTGCGAGTCGAGCAGGTGGCTGAGGCATGCTCAGCTGGTGCTTCCGGCGTCTCTGGCACGTGGTTCTGGTGTGTCTGAGAGCTGGTTCTGGCATCTCCGGCAGATGATTCCGGAGTGTCCACCAAGTGGTTCTTGTATACCTGGCAGGTGATTTTGGCGTGTCAGGAAGTTGGTTCCGGCTAGTTGAGCAGGTGGATCAGGTGTGCTCGCCAGGGGTTTCAGGCGGGTCTGGCAGGTTTTTTCGGTCTGTTCAGGGAGTGGTTCCGGCATCTCAGGCTCATGGTTCTGGCACCTCTGAGAGGTGGTTCCGGCCGGCCCGACAGGTGTTTCCCTGGTGTCCGCCAAGTGGTTCTGGCATAGCTGGCAGGTGATGTTGGCGTGACCGGCAGGTGGTTCCAGCCAGCCCGGCAGGTGATTCCGAAGAGTTCACCAAATGGTTTGGCGTAGCCAGCAGGTGATTTTGGCGTTTCCAGCAGGTGGTTTTGGCGAGTCGAGCAGGTAGTTCTCGCGTGCTCGGCATGTGCTTCCAGTGTCATTGGCATGTGGTTCCGTCATGTCTGAGAGGTGGTTCCGGCATGCCCGGCAGGTGGTTCCGGAGTGTCTACCGAGTGGTTCTGGAGCCAGCCCGGCAGGTGATTCCGAAGAGTTCACCTAATGGTTGTGGCGTAGCCGGCAGGTGATTTTGGCGTGTCAGGAAGGTGGTTCCGGGTAGTTGAGCAGGTGGATCAGGCGTGCTCGCCAGGGGGTTCAGGCGGGTCTGGCACGTGGTTTCGGTCTGTTCGGGGAGTGGTTCCGGCATCTCAGGCACATGGTTCTGGCACGTCTGAGAGGTGGTTACGGCCGGCCGGAGAGGTGTTTCCGGAGTGTCCGCTAAGTGGTTCTGGCGTAGCTTAAAGGTGATGTTGGCGTGACCGGCAGGTGGTTCCAGCCAGCCCGGCAGGTGATTCCGGAGTGTCTGCCGTGTGGTTCTGGCGTAGCTGGCAGGTGATTTTGGCGTGTCCAGCAGGTGGTTCCGGCGAGCTCGGCAGGTGGTACCAGCGTGTCCGGAACATGTTTCTGGCACGTCTGAGAGATGGTTCCGGAATGCCCGGCAGGTGATTCCGGAGTGTCCGGCATGTGGTTCTGGCTCCTCTGAGAGGTGGTTCCGGCATGCCCGGCTGGTGGTTCCGGAGTGTCTGCCGAGTGGTTCTGGCGTAGTCGGCAGGTGATTCTGGCGTGTCCAGCATGTGGTTCTGGGGAGTGGATCAGGTGGTTCTGGCATACTCGACAGGTGGTACCGGCGTGTCCGGAACATGGTTCTGGCAAGTCTGAGAGGTGGTTCCGGCATGCCCGACAGGTGATTCCGGAGTGTTCGCCAAGTGGTTCTGGCGTAGCCGGCAGGTCATTTTGCATGTCCGGCGGTGGTTCTTGCGAGTCAAGCCGGTGGTTCCGGCGTGTCCGGCAGGTGTTTCCGGTCTGTACGGCACGTGGTTCTGGCGTGTCCGGCACGAGGTTCTGGCATGTCTGAGAGTTGGTTCCGGCATGCCCGACAGGTGATTCCGGAGTGTGCGCCACGTGGTTCTGGCGTACCCGGCAGGTGATTTTGGCGTGTCTGGCAGGTGTTCCTTGCAAGTCGAGCATTGGCTCAGGCATGATCAGCAGGTGCTTCCGGCCTGTGCGGCCCGTGGTTCTGGTGTGTCTGAGAGCTGGTTCTGGCATGTCCGGCAGATGATTCCGGAGTGTCCACCAAGTGGTTGTGGCATACCCGGCAGGTGATTTTAGCGTGTCAGGTAGGTGGTTCCGGCGAGTCGAGTAGGTGGTTCCGGCGTGCTCGGCAGGTGGTTCAGGCGGGTCTGTCAGGTGGTTTCGGTCTGTTCGGGGTGTGGTTCCGGCATCTCAGGCACATGGTTCTGGCACGTCTGATAGGTGGTTCCGGCCGGCCCGACATGTGTTTCCATGGTGTCCGCCAAGTGGTTCTGGCATATCTGGCAGGCGATGTTGGCGTGACTGGCCGGTGGTTCCAGCCAGCCCTGCAGGTGATTCCGGAGTGTCTGCCGAGTGGTTGTGGAGACAGCCCGGCAGGTGATTCCGAAGCGTTCACCAAATGGTTGTGGCGTAGCCGGCAGGTTATTTTGGCGTGTCAGGAAGTTGGTTCCGGCTAGTTGAGCAGGTGGATCAGGCGTGCTCGCCAGGGGGTTCAGGCGGGTCTGGCAGGTGGTTTCGGTCTGTTCGGGGAGTGGTTCCGGCATCTCAGGCACATGGTTCTGGCACGTCTGAGAGGTGGTTCCGGCCGGCCGGAGAGGTGTTTCCGGAGTGTCCGCCAAGTGATTCTGGCGTAGCTGAAATGTGATGTTGGCGTGACCGGCAGGTGGTTCCAGCAAGCCCGGCAGGTGATTCCGAAGAGTTCACCAAATGGTTGTGGTGTAGCCGGCAGGTGATTTTTTTGTGTCCAGCGGGTGGTTTTGGCGAGTCGAGCAGGTGGTTCTGGCGTGCTCGGCAGGTTCTTCCGGTGTCATTGGCATGTGGTTCCGGCATGTCTGAGAGGTGGTTCCGCAATGCCCGGCAGCTGATTCCGGAGTGTTCGCCAAGTGGTTCTGGCGTAGCCGGCTGGTGAGTTTCCATGTCCGGCAATGATTCCGGCGATTCGAGCCGGTGGTTGCGGCATGTCTGGTAGGTGGTTCCGGCATGCCCGGCAGGTGATTCCGGAGTGTCCGGCATGTGGTTCTGGCACCTCTGAGACGTGGTTCCGGCATGCCCGGCAGGTGATACCAGAGTGTCCGGCATTTGGTTCTGGCACCTCTGAGAGGTGGTTCCGGAATGCCTGGCATTTGATTCCGGAGTGTCTGCCGAGTGGTTCTGGCGTAGCCGGCAGTTGATTTTGACGTGTCCACTCGGTGGTTCTGGGGAGTGGATCAGCTGGTTCCGGCATGCCCGGCAGGTGATTCCGCAGTCCCCGTCATTTGGTCCTGGCACCTCTGAGAGGTGGTTCCGGCCTGCCAGAAAGGTGATTCCGGAGTGTTCGCCAAGTGGTTCTGGCGTAGCCGGCAGGTCATTTTGCATGTCCGGCGGTGGTTCCGTGGAGTCGAGCCGGTTGTTCCGGCGTAGCCGGCGGTTGCTCTTGGCGTCTCCACTAGGTGTTTCTGGGGAGTGGATCAGCTGGTTCCGGCTTACTCGGCAGGTGGTACCGGCGTGTCCAGAACATGGTTCTGGCAAGTCTTAGAGGTGGCTCCGGCATGCCCGGCAGGTGATTCCGGAGTGTCCGGCATGTGGTTCTGACACCTCTGAGAGGTAGTTCCGGCATGACCGTCAGGTGATTCCGGAGTGTCCGGCGCTGGTTCTGGCACCTCTGAGAGGTGGTTCCAGAATGCCTGGCATGCGATTCCGGAGTATCTGCCGAGTGGTTCTGGCGTAGCCGTCAGTTGATTTTGGCGTGTCCACTAGGTGGTTCTGGGGTGTGGATCAGCTGGTTCCGGCTTACTTGGCAGGTGGTACCGGCGTGTCCAGAACATGGTTCTGGCAAGTCTGAGAGGTGGTTCCGGCACGCCCGACAGGTGATTCCGGAGCGTCCGCCAAGTGTTTCTGGCGTAGCCGGCATGTGATTTTGGCATGTCCGACAGGTGTTTCTTGCGAGTCGAGCAGGAGGCTCAGGCATGCTCAGCTGGTGCTTCCGGCGTCTCTGGCACGTGGTTCTGGTGTGTCTGAGAGCTGGTTCTGGCATGTCCGTCAGATGATTCCGGAGTGTCCACCAAGTGGTTCTGGTAGACCTGGCAGGTGATTTTGGCGTGTCAGGAAGGTGGTTCCGGGTAGTTGAGCAGGTGGATCAGGCGTGCTCGCCAGGGGGTTCAGGCGGGTCTGGCAGGTGGTTTCGGTCTGTTCGGGGAGTGGTTCCGGCATCTGAGGCACATGGTTCTGGCACGTCTGAGAGGTGATTCCGGCCGGCTCAACAGGTGTTTCCGGAGTGTCCGCCAACTGGATCTGGCGTAGCTGAAAGGTGATGTTGGCGTGACCGGCAGGTGGTTCCAGCCGGCCCGGCAGGTGATTCCGGAGTGTCTGTTGAGTGGTTCTGGCGTACCCGGCAGGTGATTTTGGCGTATCCAGCAGGTGGTTCCGGCGAGCTAGGCAGGTGGTACCGGCGTGTCCGGAACAGGCTTCTGGCACGTCTGAGAGATGGTTCCGGCATGCCCGGCATGTGATTCCGGAGTGTCCTCCAAGTGGTTCTGGTATACCTGGCAGGTGATTTTGGCGTGTCAGGAAGATGGTTCCGGCTAGTTGAGCAGGTGGATCAGGCGTGCTCGCCAGGGGGTTCAGGCGGGTCTGGCAGGTGGTTTCGGTCTGTTCGGGGAGTGGTTCCGGCATCTCAGGCACATGGTTCTGGCACGTCTGAGAGGTGGTTTCGGCCGTCCCGACAGGTGTTTCCGGAGTGTCCGCCAAGTGGTTCTGGCGTAGCTGAAAGGTGATGTTGGCGTGACCGGCAGGTGGTTCCAGCCAGCCTGGCAGGTGATTCCGGAGTGTCTGCCGAGTGGTTCTGGCGTAGCCGGCAGGTGATTTTGGCGTGTCCAGCGTGTGGTTTTGTCGAGTTGAGCAGGTGGTTCTGTCATGCTCGGCAGGTGCTTCCGGTGTCATAGACATGTGGTTCCGGCATGTTTGACAGGTGGTTCCGCCATGCCCGGCAGGTGATTCCGGAGTGTTGGCCAAGTGGTTCTGGCGTAGCCGGCAGGTGATTTTGCATGTCCGGCAATGGTCCCGGCGAGTCGAGCCGGTGGTTCCGGCATGTCCGGCAGGTGGTTCCGGCATGCCCGGCACGTGATTCCGGAGTGTCCGGCATGTGGTTCTGGCACCTCTGAGAGGTGGTTCCGGCATGCCCGGCAGGTGACACCGGAGTGTCCAGCATTTGGTTCTGGCACCTGTGAGAGGTGGTTCCGGAATGCCCGGCATGTGATTCCGGAGTGTCTGCCGAGTGGTTCTGGCGTAGCCGGCAGGTGGTTTTAGCGAGTGGAGCAGGTGGTTCTGGCGTGCTCGGCAGGTGCTTCCAGTGTCATTGCCATGTGGTTCCAGAATGTCTGAGAGGTGGTTCCGCCTGCCCGGCAGGTGATTCCGGAGTGTTCCCCAAGTGGTTCTGGTGTAGCCGTCAGGTTATTTTGCATGTCCGGCAATGGTTCTAGCGAGTCGAGCCGGTGGTTCCGGCATGTCCGGCAGGTGATTCCGGCATGTACAGCAGGTGGTTCCGGCATGCCCGGCAGGTGATTCCGGAGTGTCCGGCATGTGGTTCTGGCACCTCAGAGAGGTGGTTCCGGAATGCCTGGCATGTGATTCCAGAGTGTCCGGCATTTGGTTCTGGCACCTCTGAGAGGTGGTTCCGGAATGCCTGGCATGTGATTCCGGAGTGTCTGCCGAGTGGTTCTGGCGTAGCCGGCAGTTGATTTTGGCGTGTCCACTAGGTGGTTCTGGGGAGTGGATCAGCTGGTTGCTGCATACTCGGCAGGTGGTACCGGCGTGTCCGGAACATGGTTCTGGCAAGTCTGAGAGGTGGTTCCGGCATGCCCGACAGGTGATTCCGGAGTGTTCGCCAAGTGGTTCTGGCGTAGCCGGCAGGTCATTTTGCATGTCCGGCGGTGGTTCCGGCGAGTCGAGCCGGTGGTTCCGGCGTGTCCGGCAGGTGGTTCTGGCATGACCGGCACGTGGTTCTGGTGTGTCTGAGAGCTGGTTCTGGCATGTCCGGCAGACGATTCCGGAGTGTCCACCAAGTGGTTGTGGCATACCCGGCAGGTGATTTTAGCGTGTCAGGTAGGTGGTTCCAGCGAGTCGAGTAGGTGGTTCCGGCGTGCTCGGCAGGTGGTTCAGGCGGGTCTGGCAGGTGGTTTCGGTCTGTTCGGGGAGTGGTTCTGGCATCTCAGGCACATGGTTCTGGCACGTCTGAGAGGTGGTTCCGGCCGGCCCGACAGGTGTTTCCATGGTGTCTGCCAAGTGATTCTGGCATAGCTGGCAGGTGATGTTGGCGTGACCGGCAGGTGGTTCCAGCCAGCCCGGCAGGTGATTCCGAAGTGTTCACCAAATGGTTGTGGCGTAGCCGGCAGGTGATTTTGGCGTGTCCAGCAGGTGGTTTTGGCGAGTCGAGCAGGTGGTTCTGGCGTGCTCGGCAGGTGCTTCCGGTGTCATTGGCATGTGGTTCCGGCATGTCTGTGAGGTGCTTCCGCCATGCCCGGCAGGTGATTCCGGAGTGTTCCCCAAGTGGTTCAGGCATAGCCGGCAGGTGATTTTGCATGTCCGGCAATGGTTCCGGCGAGTCGAGCCGGTGGTTCCGGCATGTCCGGCAGGTGGATCCGGCATATCCGGCAGGTGCTTCCGGCGTGTCTGGCACGTGGTTCTTGTGTGTGTGAGAGCTGGTTCTGGCATGTCTGTCAGATGATTCCGGAGTGTCCACCAAGTGGTTGTGGCATACCCGGCAGGTGATTTTAGCGTGTCAGGTAGGTGGTTCCAGCGAGTCGTGTAGGTGGTTCCGGCGTGCCCGGCAGGTGGTTCAGGCGGGTCAGGCAGGTGGTTTCGGTCTGTTTTGGGTGTGGTTCCGGCATCTCAGGCACATGGTTCTGGCACGTCTGAGAGGTGGTTCCGGCCGGCCCGACAGGTGTTTCCGGAGTGTCCGCCAAGTGCTTCCGGCGTAGCTGAAAGGTGATGTTAGCGTGACGGGCAGGTGGTTCCGGCCAGCCCGGCAGGTGATTCCGGAGTGTCTGCCGCGTGGTTCTGGCGTAGCCGACAGGTGATTTTGGCGTGTCCAGCAGGTGGTTCCCGCGAGCTCGGCAGGTGGTACCGGCCTGTCCGGAACATGGTTCTGGCACGTCTGAGAGATGGTTCCAGCAAGCCCGGCAGGTGATTCCGGAGTGTCCGTCATGTGGTTCTGGCACCTCTGAGAGGTGGTTCCGGCATGCCCGGCAGGTGATTCCGGAGTGTCTGGCATGTGGTTCTCGCACCTCTGAGAGGTGGTTAAGGCATGCCCGGCAGGTGGTTCCGGAGTGTCTGCCGAGTGGTTCTGGCATAGTCGGCAGGTGATTCTGGCATGTCCAGCAGGTGGTTCTGGGGAGTGGATCATGTGGTTCCGGCATACTCGGCAGGTCATACCGGCGTGTCCAGAACATGGTTCTGGCAAGTCTGAGAGGCGGTTCGGGCATGCCCGACAGGTGATTCCGGAGTGTTCGCCAATTGGTTCTGGTGGAGCCGGCAGGTCATTTTGCATGTCCGGCGGTGGTTCCGGCGAGTCGAGCCGGACGTTCCAGCGTGACCGGCAGGTGGTTCTGGCGTGACCGGAACGAGGTTCTGGCACGTCTGAGAGTTGCTTCCGGCATGCCCGACAGGAGATTCTTTAGTGTCCGCCACGTGGTTCTGGCGTACCCGGCAGGTGATTTTGGCGTGTCTGGCAGGTGTTTCTTGCAAGTCGAGCATTTGGCTCAGGCATGCTCAGCTGGTGCTTCCGGCGTCTCTGGCACGTGGTTCTGGTGTGTCTGAGAGCTGGTTCTGGCATGTCCGGCAGATGATTCCGGAGTGTCCACCAAGTGGTTCTGGTATACCTGGCAGGTGATTTTGGCGTGTCTGGAAAGTGGATCCGGCTAGTTGAGCAGGTGGATCAGGCCGCCAAGTGGTTCTGGCTTAGCTGAAAGGTGATGTTGGCGTGACCGGCAGGTGGTTCCAGCCAGCCCGGCAGGTGATTCCGGAGTGTCTGCCGTGTGGTTCTGGCGTAGCTGGCTGGTGATTTTGGCGTGTCCAGCAGGTGGTTCTGGCCAGCTCGGCAGGTGGTACCAGCATGTCCGGAACATGGTTCTGGCACGTCTGAGAGATGGTTCCGGCATGCCTGGCAGGTGATTCCGGAGTGTCCAGCATGTGGTTCTGGCACCTCTGAGAGGTGGTTCCGGCATGCCCGGCAGGTGGTTCCGGAGTGTCTGCCTAGTGGTTCTGGCGTAGTCGGCAGGTGATTCTGGCGTGTCCAGCAGGTGGTTCTGGGAGTGGATCAGGTGGTTCCAGCATACTCGGCAGGTGGTACCGGCGTGTCCGGAACATGGTTCTTGCAAGTCTGAGAGGTGGTTCCGGCATGCCCGACAGGTGATTCTGGAGTGTTCGCAAAGTGGTTCTGGCGTAGCCGGCAGGTCATTTTGCATGTCCGGCGGTGGTTCCGGCGAGTCGAGCCGGTGGTTCCGGCGTGTCCGGCAGGTGGTTCTGGCGTGACCGGCACGAGGTTCTGGCACGTCTGAGAGTTGGTTCCGGCTTGCCCGACAGGTGATTCCGGAGTGTCCGCCACGTGGTTCTGGCGTACCCGGCAGGTGATTTTGGCGTGTCTGGCAGGTGTTTCTTGCAAGTCGAGCATTTGGCTCAGGCATGCTCAGCAGGTGATTCCGGCGTGTCTGGCACGTGGTTCTGGTGTGTCTGAGAGCTGGTTCTGGCATGTCCGGCAGAGGATTCCGGAGTGTCCACCAAGTGGTTGTGGCATACCCGGCAGGTGATTTTAGCGTGTCAGGTAGGTGGTTCCAGCGAGTCGAGTAGGTGGTTCCGGCGTGCTCGGCAGGTGGTTCAGGCGGGTCTGGCAGGTGGTTTCGGTCTGTTCGGGGTGTGGTTCCGGCATCTCAGGCACATTGTTCTGGCACGTCTGATAGGTGGTTCCGCCCGGCCCGACAGGTCTTTCCATGGTTTCCGCCAAGTGGTTCTGGCACAGCTGGCAGGTGATGTTGGCGTGACAGGCAGGTGGTTCCGGCAAGCCCGGCAGGTGATTCCGAAGTGTTCACCAAATGGTTGTGGCGTAGCCGGCATGTGATTTTGGCGTGTCCAGCAGGTGGTTTTGGCGAGTCGAGCAGGTGGTTCTGGCGTGCTCGGCAGGTGCTTCCGGTGTCATTGGCATGTGGTTCCGGCATGTCTGAGAGGTGGTTCCGGCATGCCCGGCAGGTGGTTCCGGAGTGTCTGCCGAGTGGTTCTGGAGCCAGCCCGGCAGGTGATTCCGAAGAGTTCACCAAATGGTTTTGGCGTAGCTGGCAGGTGATTTTGGCGTGTCAGGAAGTTGGTTCCGGCCAGTTGAGCATGTGGATCACGCGTGCTCGCCAGGGGGTTCAGGCGGGTCTGGCAGGTGGTTTCGGTCTGTTCGGGGAGTGGTTCCGGCATCTCAGGCACATGGTTCTGGCACGTCTGAGAGTTGGTTCCGGCCGGCCGGAGAGGTGTTTCCGGAGTGTCCGCCAAGTGGTTCTGGCGTAGCTGAAAGGTGATGTTGGCGTGACCAGCAGGTTGTTCCACCCAGCCTGGAAGGTGATTCCGGAGTTTCTGCCGTGTGGTTTTGGCGTAGCCGGCAGGTGATTTTTTTGTGTCCAGCAGGTGGTTCCGGCGAGCTCGGCAGGTGGTAGCGGCGTGTCCGGAACATGGTTCTGGCACATCTGACAGATGGTTCCGGCATGCCCGGCTGGTGATTCCGGAGTGTCCGGCATGTGGTTCTGGCACCTCTGAGAGGTGGTTCCGGCATGCCCGGCAGGTGGTTCCGGAGTGTCTGCCGAGTGCTTCTGGCGTAGCCGGCAGGTGATTCTGGCGTCTACAGCAGGTGGTTCTGGGGTGTGGATCATGTGGTTCCGGCATACTCTGCAGGTGGTACCGGCGTGTCCGGAACATGGTTCTGGCAAGTCTGAGAGGTGGTTCTGGCATGCCCGACAGGTGATTCCGGAATGTTCGCCAAGTGGTTCTGGCGTAGCCGGCAGGTCATTTTGCATGTGCGGCTGTGGTTCTGGCGACTCGAGCCGGTGGTTCCGGCGTGTCCAGCAGGTGTTTCCGGTCTGTCCGGCAGGTGGTTCTGGCGTGACCGGCACGAGGTTCTGGCACGTCTCAGAGTTGGTTCCGGCATGCCCGACAGGTTATTCCGGAGTGTCCGCCACGTGGTTGTGGCATACCCGGCAGGTGATTTTAGCGTGTCAGGTAGGTGGTTCCAGCGAGTCGTGTAGGTGGTTCCGGCGTGCTCGGCAGGGGGTTCAGGCAGGTCTGGCAGGTGGTTTCGGTCTGTTCGGGGTGTGGTTCCGGCATCTCAGGAACATGGTTCTGGCACGTCTGATAGGTGGTTCCGGCCGGCCCGACAGGTGTTTCCATGGTGTCCGCCAAGTGGTTCTGGCATAGCTGGCAGGTGATGTTGGCGTGACCGGCAAGTGGTTCCAGCCAGCCCGGCAGGTGATTCCGAAGTGTTCACCAAATGGTTGTGGCGTAGCTGGAAGGTGATTTTGGCGTGTCCAGCAGGTGGTTTTGGCGAGTCGAGCAGGTGGTTCTGGCGTGCTCGGCAGGTGCTTCTGGTGTCATTGGCATGTGGTTCCGGCATGTCTGAGAGGTGGTTCCGCCATGCCCGGCAGGTGATTCCGGAGTGTTCCCCAAGTGGTTCTGGCATAGCCGGCAGGTGATTTTGCATGTCCGGCCATGTTTCCGGCGAGTCGAGCCGGTGGTTCCGGCATGACCGGCAGGTGGTTCCGTCATGCCCGGCAGGTGATTCCGGAGTGTCCGGCATGTGGTTCTGGCATCTCTGAGAAGTGGTTCCGGCATGCCCGGCAGGTGATACCGGAGTGTCCGGCATTTCGTTCTGGCACCTCTGAGAGGTGGATCCGACATGCCCGGCAGGTGATACTGGAGTGTCCGGCATTTGGTTCTGGCACCTCTGAGAGGTTGTTCCGGAATGCCTGGCATGTGATTCCGGAGTGTCTGCCGAGTGGTTCTGGCGTAGCCGGCAGTTGATTTTGGCGTGTCCACTAGGTGGTTTTGGGGAGTGGATCAGCTGGTTCCGGCATACTCGGCAGGTGGTACCGGCGTGTCCAGAACATGGTTCTGGCAATTCTGAGAGGTGGTTCCGGCCGGCCGGAGAGGTGTTTCCGGAGTGTCCGCCAAGTGGTTCTGGCGTAGCTGAAAGATGATGTTGGCGTGACCGGCAGGTGGTTCCAGCCAGCCAGGGAGGTGATTCCGGAGTGTCTGCCGAGTGGTTCTGGCGTAGCCGGCAGGTGATTTTGGCGTGTCCAGCAGGTGGTTCCGGCGAGCTCGGCAGGTGGTACCGGCGTGTCCGGAACATGGTTCTGGCACGTCTGAGAGATGGTTCCGGCATGCCCGGCAGGTGATTGCGGAGTGTCCGTCATGTGGTTCTGGCACCTCTGAGAGGTGGTCCCTGCCGGCTCGACATGTGTCTCCGGAGTGTCCGCCAAGTGGTTCTGGCGTAGCTGAAAGGTGCTGTTGGCGTGACCGGCAGGTGGTTCCAGCCAGCCCGGCAGGTGATTCCGGAGTGTCTGCCGAGTGGTTCTGGCGTAGCTGACAGGTGATTTTGCCGTGTCCAGCGGGTGGTTTTGGCGAGTCGAGCAGGTGGTTCTGGCGTGCTCGCCAGGTGCTTCCGGGGTCATTGGCATGTGGTTCCGGCATGTCTGAGAGGTGGTTCCGCCATGCCCGGCAGGTGATTCCGCAGAGTTCGCCAAGTGGTTCTGGTGTAGCCGGCAGATGATTTTGCATGTCCAGCAATGGTTCCGGCGAGTCGAGCCGGTGGTTCCGGCATGCCCGGCAGGTGATTCCGGAGTGTCCGGCATGTGGTTCTGACACCTCTGAGAGGTAGTTCCGTCATGCCCGGCAGGTGATACCGGAGTGTCCGGCATTTGGTTCTGGCACCTCTGAGAGGTGGTTCCGGAATGCCTGGCATGTGATTCCGGAGTATCTGCCGAGTGCTTCTGGCGTAGCCGGCAGTTGATTTTGGCGTCTCCACTCGGTGGTTCTGGGGATTGGATCAGCTGGTTCCGGCTTACTCGGCAGGTGGTACCGGCGTGTCCAGAACATGGTTCTGGCAAGTCTGAGAGGTGGTACCGGCACGCCCGACAGGTGATTCCGGAGCGTCCGCCAAGTGTTTCTGGCGTACCCGGCAGGTGATTTTGGCATGTCCGACAGGTGTTTCTTGCGAGTCGAGCAGGTGGCTCAGGCATGCTCAGCTGGTGCTTCCGGCGTCTGTGGCACGTGGTTCAGGTGTGTCTGAGAGCTGGTTCTGGCATGTCCGGCAGATGATACCGGAGTGTCCACCAAGTGGTTCTGGTATACCTGGCAGGTTATTTTGGCGTGTCAGGAAGGTGGTTCCGGGTAGTGAGCAGGTGGATCAGGCGTGCTCGCCAGGGGGTTCAGGCGGGTCTGGCAGGTGGTTTCTGTCAGTTCCGGGAGTGGTTCCGGCATCTCAGGCACATGGTTCTGGCACGTCTGAGAGGTGGTTCCGGCCGGCCCGACAGGTGTTTCCGGAGTGTCTGCCAAGTGGTTCTGGCGTAGCTGAAAGGTGATGTTGGCGTGACCGGCAGGTGGTTCCAGCCAGCCCCGCAGGTGATTCCGGAGTGTCTGCCGAGTGGTTCTGGCATAGCCGGCAGGTGATTTTGGCGTGTCCAGCAGGTGGTTCCGGCGAGCTCGGCAGGTGGTACCGGCGTGTCCGGAACATGGTTCTGGCACGTCTGAGAGATGGTTCCGGCATGCACGGCAGGTGATTCCGGAGTGTCCGGCATGCGGTTCTGGCACTTCTGAGAGATGCTTCCGGCATGCCCGGCAGGTGGTTCCGGAGTGTCTGCCGAGTGGTTCTGGCGTGTCCAGCAGGTGGTTCTGGGGAGTGGATCAGGTGGTTCCGGCATACTCGGCAGGTGGTACCGGCGTGTACGGAACATGGTTCTGGCAAGTCTGAGAGGCGGTTCCGGCATGCCCGACAGGTGATTCCGGAGTGTTCGCCACGTGGTTCTGGCGTACCCGGCCGGTGATTTTGGCGTGTCTGGCAGGTGTTTCTTGCAAGTCGAGCATTTGGCTCAGGCCTGCTCAGCAGGTGCTTCCGGCGTGTCTGGCACGTGGTTCTGGTGTGTCTGAGAGCTGGTTCTGGCATCTCCGGCAGATGATTCCGGAGTGTCCACCAAGTGGTTCTGGTATAATTGGCAGGTGATTTTGGCATGTCAGGAAGGTGGTTCCGGCTAGTTGAGCAGGTGGATCAGGCGTGCTCGCCAGGGGGTTCAGGCGGGTCTGGCAGGTGGTTTCGGTCTGTTCTGGGAGTGGTTCCGGCATCTCAGGCTCATGGTTCTGGCACGTCTGAGAGGTGGTTCCGGCCGGCCCGACAGGTGTTTCCATGGTGTCCGCCAAGTGGTTCTGGCATAGCTGGCAGGTGATGTTGGCGTGACCGGCAGGTGGTTCCAGCCAGCCCGGCAGGTGATTCCGAAGAGTTCACCAAATGGTTGTGTCGTAGCCGGCAGGTGATTTTGGCGTGTCCAGCAGGTGGTTTCGGCGATTCGAGCAGGTGGTTCTGGCGTGCTCGGCAGGTGCTTCCGGTGTCATTGGCATGTGGTTCTGGCATGTCTGAGAGGTGGTTCCCCCATGCCCGGCAGGTGATTCCGGAGTGTTCGCCAAGTGGTTCTGGCGTAGCCGGCAGGTGATTTTGCATGTCCGGCAATGTTTCCGGCGAGTCGAGCCTGTTGTTCCGGAATGTCCGGCAGGTGGTTCCGGCATGTCCGGCAGGTGGTTCCGGCATGTCCAGCACGTGGTTCCAGCATGCCCGGCAGGTGTTTCCGGAGTGTCCGGCATGTGGTTCTGGCAGCTCTGAGAGGTGGTTCTGGAATGCCTGGCCTGTGATTCCGGAGTGTCTGCCGAGTGGTTCTGGCGTAGCCGGCAGTTGATTTTGGCGTGTCCACTCGGTGGTTCTGGGGAGTGGATCAGCTGGTTCCGGCATGCCCGGCAGGTGATTCCGCAGTCCCCGTCATTTGGTCCTGGCACCTCTGAGAGGTGGTTCCGGCCTGCCAGACAGGTGATTCCGGAGTGTTCGCCAAGTGGTTCTGGCGTAGCCGGCAGGTCATTTTGCATGTCCGGCGGTGGTTCCGGCGAGTAGAGCCGGTTGTTCCGGCGTAGCCGGCGGTTGCTCTTGGCGTGTCCACTAGGTGGTTCTGGGGAGTGGATCAGCTGGTTCCGGCATACTCGGCAGGTGGTACCGGCGTGTCCAGAACATGGTTCTGGCAATCTGAGAGGTGGTTCCGGCACGCCCGACAGGTGATTCCGGAGCGTCTGCCAAGTGTTTCTGGCGTACCCGGCAGGTGATTTTGGCATGTCCGACAGGTGTTTCTTGCGAGTCGAGCAGGTGGCTCAGGCATGCTCAGCTGCTGCTTCCGGTGTCTCTGGCACGTGGTTCTGGTGTGTCTGAGAGCTGGTTCTGGCATGTCCGGCAGATGATTCCGGAGTGTCCACCAAGTGGTTCTGGTATACCTGGCAGGTGATTTTGGCGTGTCAGGAAGGTCGTTCCGGCTAGTTGAGCAGGTGGATCAGGCATGCTTGCCAGGGGTTCAGGTGGGTCTGGCAGGTGGTTTCGGTCTGTTCGGGCAGTGGTTCTGGCATCTGAGGCACATGGTTCTGGCACATCTGAGAGGTGGTTCCGGCCGGCCCGACAGGTGTTTCCGGAGAGCCCGCCAAGTGGTTCTGGAGTAGCTGAAAGGTGATGTTGGCGTGACCAGCAGGTGGTTCCAGCCAGCCCCGCAGCTGATTCCGGAGTGTCTGACGAGTGGTTCTGGCGTAGCCGGCAGGTGATTTTGGCATGTCCAGCAGGTGGTTCAGGCGAGCTCGGCAGGTGGTACCGGCGGTTCCCGAACATGGTTCTGGCACGTCTGAGAGATGGTTCAGCATGCCCAGCAGGTGATTCCGGAGTTTCCGGCATGTGGTTCTGGCACCCCTGAGAGGTGGTCCCTGCCGGCTCTACAGGTGTTTCCGGAGTGTCCGCCAAGTGGTTCTGGCGTAGCTGAAAGGTGATGTTGGCGTGACCGACAGGTGGTTCCAGCCAGCCCGGCAGGTGATTCCGGAGTGTCTGCCGAGTGGTTCTGGCGTAGCTGGCAGGTGATTTTGGCGTGTCCAGCGGGTGGTTTTGGCGAGTCGAGCAGGTGGTTCTGGCGTGCTCGGCAGGTGCTTCCGCGGTCATAGGCATGTGGTTCCGGCATGTCTGAGAGGTGGTTCCACCATGCCCGGCAGGTGATTCCGGAGTGTTCGCCAAGTGGTTCTGGCGTAGCCGGCAGGTGATTTTGCATGTCCGGCAATGGTTCCGGCGAGTCGAGCCGGTGGTTCCGGAATGTCCGGCAGGTGGTTCCGGCATGTCCAGCACGTGGTTCCAGCATGCCCTGCAGGTGATTCTGGAGTGTCCGGCATGTGGTTCTGGCACCTCTGAGAGGTGGTTCCGGCATGCCCGGCAGGTGATACCGGAGTCTCCGGCATTTGGTTCTGGCACCTCTGAGAAGTGGTTCCGGAATGCCTGGCCTGTGATTCCGGAGTGTCTGCCGAGTGGTTCTGGCGTAGCCGGCAGTTGATTTTGGCGTGTCCACTAGGTGGTTCTGGGGAGTGGATCAGCTGGTTCCGGCATACTCGGCAGGTGGTACCGGCGTGTCCAGAACATGGTTCTGGCAAGTCTGAGAGGAGGTTCCGGCACGCCCGACAGGTGATTCCAGAGCATCCGCCAAGTGTTTCTGGCGTACCCGGCAGGTGATGTTGGCATGTCCCACAGCTGTTTCTTGCGAGTCGAGCAGGTGGCTCAGGCATGCTCAGCTGGTGCTTCCGGCGTCTCTGGCACTTGGTTCAGGTGTGTCTGAGAGCTGGTTCTGGCATGTCCGGCAGATGATTCCGGAGTGTTCGCCAAGTGGTTCTGGCGTAGCCGGCAGGTCATTTTGCATGTCCGGCGGTGGTTCTGGTGAGTCAAGCCGATGGTTCCGGCGTGTCCGGCAGCTGTTTCCGGTCTGTCCGGCATGTGGTTCTGGCGTGTCTGGCACGAGGTTCTGGCATGTCTGAGAGTTGGTTCCGGCATGCCCGACAGGTGATTCCGGAGTGTGCGCCACGTGGTTCTGGCGTACCCGGCAGGTGATTTTGGCGTGTCTGGCAGGTGTTCCTTGCAAGTCGAGCATTGGCTCAGGCATGATCAGCAGGTGCTTCCGGCCTGTCCGGCCCGTGGTTCTGGTGTGTCTGAGAGCTGGTTCTGGCATGTCCGGCAGATGATTCCGGAGTGTCCACCACGTGGTTGTGGCATACCCGGCAGGTGATTTTAGCGTGTCAGGTAGGTGGTTCCGGCGAGTCGAGTAGGTGGTTCCGGCGTGCTCGGCAGGTGGTTCAGGCGGGTCTGGCAGGTGGTTTCGGTCTGTTCGGGGTGTGGTTCCGGCATCTCAGGCACATGGTTCTGGCACGTCTGATAGGTGGTTCCGGCGGGCCCGACATGTGTTTCCATGGTGTCCGCCAAGTGGTTCTGGCATAGCTGGCAGGTGATGTTGGCGAGACTGGCAGGTGGTTCCTGCCAGCCCTGCAGGTGATTCCGGAGTGTTCACCAAATGGTTGTGGCGTAGCCGGCAGGTTATTTTGGCGTGTCAGGAAGTTGGTTCCGGCTAGTTGAGCAGGTGGATCAGTCGTGCTCGCCAGGTGTTTCAGGCGGGTCTGGCAGGTGGTTTCGGTCTGTTCGGGGAGTGGTTCCGGCATCTCAGGCACATGGTCCTGGCACGTCAGAGAGGTGGTTCCGGCCGGCTGGAGAGGTGTTTCCGGAGTGTCCTCCAAGTGGTTCTGGCGTAGCTGAGAGGTGATGTTGGCGTGACCGGCAGGTGGTTTCAGCCAGCCCGGCAGGTGATTCCGAAGTGTTCACCAAATGGTTGTGGCGTAGCCGGCAGGTGATTTTGGCGTGTCCAGCAGGTGGTTTTGGCGAGTCGAGCAGGTGGTTCTGGCGTGCTCGGCAGGTGCTTCCGGTGTCATTGGCATGTGGTTCCGGCATGTCTGTGAGGTGCTTCCGCCATGCCCGGCAGGTGATTCCGGAGTGTTCCCCAAGTGGTTCAGGCATAGCCGGCAGGTGATTTTGCATGTCCGGCAATGGTTCCGGCGAGTCGAGCCGGTGGTTCCGGCATGTCCGGCAGGTTGAGCCGGCATATCCGGCAGGTGATTCCAGAGTTTCCGGCATGTGGTTCTGGCACCTCTGAGAGGTGGTTCCGGCATGCCCGGCAGGTGATACCGGAGTGTCCGGCATTTGGTTCTGGCACCTCTGAGAGGTGGTTCCGGAATGCCTGGCATGTGATTCCGGAGTGTCTGCCGAGTGGTTCTGGCGTAGCCGGCAGTTGATTTTGGCGTGTCCACTAGGTGTTTCTGGGGAGTGGATCAGCTGGTTCCGGCATACTCGGCAGGTGGTACCGGCGTGTCCAGAACATGGTTCTGGCAAGTCTGAGAGGTGGTTCCGGCACGCCCGACAGGTGATTCCGGAGCGTCCGCCATGTGTTTCTGGCGTCTCCGGCAGGTGATTTTGGCATGTCCGAAAGGTGTTTCTTGCGAGTCGAGCAGGTGGCTCAGGCATGCTCAGCTGGTGCTTCCGGCTTCTCTGGCACGTGGTTCTGGTGTGTCTGAGAGCTGGTTCTGGCATGTCCGGCAGATGATTCCGGAGTGTACACCAAGTGGTTCTGGAATAACTGGCAGGTGATTTTGGCGTGTCAGGAAGGTGGTTCCGGCTAGTTGAGCAGGTGGATCAGGTGTGCTCGCCGGGGGGTTCAGGCGGGTCTGGCAGGTGGTTTCGATCTGTTCGGGGAGTGGTTCCGGCATCTCAGGCACATGGTTCTGGCACGTCTGAGAGGTGGTTGCGGCCGGCCCGACAGGTGTTTCCGGAGTGTCCGCCAAATGTTTCTGGCGTAGCTGAAAGGTGATGTTGGCGTGACCGGCAGGTGGTTCCAGGCAGCCTGGCAGGTGATTCCGGAGTGTCTGCCGAGTGGTTCTGGCGTAGCCGGCAGGTGATTTTTGCGTGTCCAGCGTGCGGTTTTGGCGAGTCGAGCAGGTGGTTCTGGCATGCTCGGCAGGTACTTCCGGTGTCATTGGCATGTGGTTCAGGCATGTTTGAGAGGTGGTTCCGCCATGCCCGGCAGGTGATTCCGGAGTGTTGGCCAAGTGGTTCTGGCGTAGCCGGCAGGTGATTTTGCATGTCCGGCAATGGTTCCGGCGAGTCGAGCCGGTGGTTCCGGCATGTCCGGCAGGTGGTCCCGGCATGCCCGGCCCGTGTTTCCGGAGTGTCCGGCATGTGGTTCTGGCACCTCTGAGAGGTGGTTCCGGCATGCCCGGCAGGTGGTTCCGGAGTGTCTGCCGAGTGGTTCTGGCGTAGTCGGCAGGTGATTCTGGCGTGTCCAGCATGTGGTTCTGGGGAGTCGATCAGGTGGTTCTGGAATACTCGGCAGGTGGTACCGGCGTGTCCAGAACATGGTTCTGGCAAGTCTGAGAGGTGGTTCCGGCATGCCCGACAGGTGATTCCGGAGTGTTCGCCAAGTCGTTCTGGCGTAGCCGGCAGGTCATTTTGCATGTCCGGCGGTGGTTCTGGCGAGTCAAGCCGGTGGTTCCGGCGTGTCCGGCAGCTGTTTCCGGTCTGTCCGGCAGGTGGTTCTGGTGTGTCCGGCACGAGGTTCTGGCACGTCTGAGAGTTGGTTCCGGCATGCCCGACAGATGATTCCGGAGAGTCCACCACGTGGTTCTGGCGTACCCGGCAGGTGATTTTGGCGTGTCTGGCAGGTGTTTCTTGCAATTCGAGCATGTGGCTCAGGCATGATCAGCAGGTGCTTCCGGCGTGTCCGGCACGTGGTTCTGGTGTGTCTGAGAGCTGGTTCTGGCATGTCCGGCAGATGATTCCGGAGTGTCCACCAAGTGGTTGTGGCATACCCGGCAGGTGACTTTAGCGTGTCAGCAGGTGGTTCCAGCGAGTCGAGTAGGTGGTTCCGGCGTGCTCGGCAGGTGGTTCAGGCGGGCCTGGCAGGTGGTTTCGGTCTGTTCGGGCTGTGGTTCCGGCATCTCAGGCACATGGTTCTGGCACGTCTGATAGGTGGTTCCGGCCGGCCCGACAGGTGTTTCCATGGTGTCCGCCAAGTGGTTATGGCATAGCTGGCAGGTGATGTTGGCGTGACCTGCAGGTGATTCCAGCCAGACCGGGAGGTGATTCCGAAGTGTTCATCAAATGGTTGTGGCGTAGCCGGAAGGTGATTTTGGCGTGTCCAGCAGGTGGTTTTGGCGCGTCGAGCAGGTGGTTCTGGCGTGCTCGGCAGGTGCTTCCGGTGTCATTGGCATGTGGTTCCGGCATGTCTGAGAGGTGGTTCCGCCATGCCAGGGAGGTGATTCCGGAGTGGTCCCCAAGTGGTTCTGGCATAGGCGGCAGGTGATTTTGCATGTCCGGCAATGGTTCCGGCGAGTCGAGCCGGTGGTTCCGGCATGTCCGGCAGATGGTTCCGGCATGCCCGGCAGGTGATACCGGAGTGTTCGCCAAGTGGTTCTGGCGTAGCCGACAGGTGATTTTGCATGTCGGGCAATGGTTCTGGCGAGTCGAGCTGGTGGTTCCGGAATGTCCGGCAGGTGGTTCCGGCATGTCTGGCAGGTGGTTCCGGCATGTCCAGCACGTGGTTCCAGCATGCCCGGCAGGTGATTCCGGAGTGTCTGGCATGTGGTTCTGGCACCTCTGAGAGGTGGTTCCGGCATGCCCGGCAGGTGATACCGGAGTGTCCGGCATTTGGTTCTGGCACCTCTGAGAGGTGGTTCCGGAATGCCTGGCATGTGATTCCGGAGTGTCTGCCGAGTGGTTCTGGCGTAGCCGGCAGTTGATTTTGGCGTGTCCACTAGGTGGTTCTGGGGAGTGGATCAGCTGGTTCCGGCTTACTCGGCAGGTGGTACCGGCGTGTCCAGAACATGGTTCTGGCAAGTCTGAGAGGTGGTACCGGCACGCCCGACAGGTGATTCCGGAGCGTCCGCCAAGTGTTTCTGGCGTACCCGGCAGGTGATTTTGGCATGTCCGACAGGTGTTTCTTGCGAGTCGAGCAGGTGGCTCAGGCATGCTCAGCTGGTGCTTCCGGCGTCTGTGGCACGTGGTTCAGGTGTGTCTGAGAGCTGGTTCTGGCATGTCCGGCAGATGATACCGGAGTGTCCACCAAGTGGTTCTGGTATACCTGGCAGGTTATTTTGGCGTGTCAGGAAGGTGGTTCCGGGTAGTGAGCAGGTGGATCAGGCGTGCTCGCCAGGGGGTTCAGGCGGGTCTGGCAGGTGGTTTCTGTCAGTTCGGGGAGTGGTTCCGGCATCTCAGGCACATGGTTCTGGCACGTCTGAGAGGTGGTTCCGGCCGGCCCGACAGGTGTTTCCGGAGTGTCTGCCAAGTGGTTCTGGCGTAGCTGAAAGGTGATGTTGGCGTGACCGGCAGGTGGTTCCAGCCAGCCCCGCAGGTGATTCCGGAGTGTCTGCCGAGTGGTTCTGGCATAGCCGGCAGGTGATTTTGGCGTGTCCAGCAGGTGGTTCCGGCGAGCTCGGCAGGTGGTACCGGCGTGTCCGGAACATGGTTCTGGCACGTCTGAGAGATGGTTCCGGCATGCACGGCAGGTGATTCCGGAGTGTCCGGCATGCGGTTCTGGCACTTCTGAGAGATGCTTCCGGCATGCCCGGCAGGTGGTTCCGGAGTGTCTGCCGAGTGGTTCTGGCGTGTCCAGCAGGTGGTTCTGGGGAGTGGATCAGGTGGTTCCGGCATACTCGGCAGGTGGTACCGGCGTGTACGAAACATGGTTCTGGCAAGTCTGAGAGGCGGTTCCGGCATGCCCGACAGGTGATTCCGGAGTGTTCGCCACGTGGTTCTGGCGTACCCAGCCGGTGATTTTGGCGTGTCTGGCAGGTGTTTCTTGCAAGTCGAGCATTTGGCTCAGGCCTGCTCAGCAGGTGCTTCCGGCGTGTCTGGCACGTGGTTCTGGTGTGTCTGAGAGCTGGTTCTGGCATCTCCGGCAGATGATTCCGGAGTGTCCACCAAGTGGTTCTGGTATAATTGGCAGGTGATTTTGGCATGTCAGGAAGGTGGTTCCGGCTAGTTGAGCAGGTGGATCAGGCGTGCTCGCCAGGGGGTTCAGGCGGGTCTGGCAGGTGGTTTCGGTCTGTTCTGGGAGTGGTTCCGGCATCTCAGGCTCATGGTTCTGGCACGTCTGAGAGGTGGTTCCGGCCGGCCCGACAGGTGTTTCCATGGTGTCCGCCAAGTGGTTCTGGCATAGCTGGCAGGTGATGTTGGCGTGACCGGCAGGTGGTTCCAGCCAGCCCGGCAGGTGATTCCGAAGAGTTCACCAAATGGTTGTGTCGTAGCCGGCAGGTGATTTTGGCGTGTCCAGCGGGTGGTTTCGGCGATTCGAGCAGGTGGTTCTGGCGTGCTCGGCAGGTGCTTCCGGTGTCATTGGCATGTGGTTCTGGCATGTCTGAGAGGTGGTTCCCCCATGCCCGGCAGGTGATTCCGGAGTGTTCGCCAAGTGGTTCTGGCGTAGCCGGCAGGTGATTTTGCATGTCCGGCAATGTTTCCGGCGAGTCGAGCCTGTTGTTCCGGAATGTCCGGCAGGTGGTTCCGGCATGTCCGGCAGGTTGTTCCGGCATGTCCAGCACGTGGTTCCAGCATGCCCGGCAGGTGTTTCCGGAGTGTCCGGCATGTGGTTCTGGCAGCTCTGAGAGGTGGTTCTGGAATGCCTGGCCTGTGATTCCGGAGTGTCTGCCGAGTGGTTCTGGCGTAGCCGGCAGTTGATTTTGGCGTGTCCACTCGGTGGTTCTGGGGAGTGGATCAGCTGGTTCCGGCATGCCCGGCAGGTGATTCCGCAGTCCCCGTCATTTGGTCCTGGCACCTCTGAGAGGTGGTTCCGGCCTGCCAGACAGGTGATTCCGGAGTGTTCGCCAAGTGGTTCTGGCGTAGCCGGCAGGTCATTTTGCATGTCCGGCGGTGGTTCCGGCGAGTAGAGCCGGTTGTTCCGGCGTAGCCGGCGGTTGCTCTTGGCGTGTCCACTAGGTGGTTCTGGGGAGTGGATCAGCTGGTTCCGGCATACTCGGCAGGTGGTACCGGCGTGTCCAGAACATGGTTCTGGCAATCTGAGAGGTGGTTCCGGCACGCCCGACAGGTGATTCCGGAGCGTCTGCCAAGTGTTTCTGGCGTACCCGGCAGGTGATTTTGGCATGTCCGACAGGTGTTTCTTGCGAGTCGAGCAGGTGGCTCAGGCATGCTCAGCTGCTGCTTCCGGTGTCTCTGGCACGTGGTTCTGGTGTGTCTGAGAGCTGGTTCTGGCATGTCCGGCAGATGATTCCGGAGTGTCCACCAAGTGGTTCTGGTATACCTGGCAGGTGATTTTGGTGTGTCAGGAAGGTCGTTCCGGCTAGTTGAGCAGGTGGATCAGGCATGCTTGCCAGGGGTTCAGGTGGGTCTGGCAGGTGGTTTCGGTCTGTTCGGGCAGTGGTTCTGGCATCTGAGGCACATGGTTCTGGCACATCTGAGAGGTGGTTCCGGCCGGCCCGACAGGTGTTTCCGGAGAGCCCGCCAAGTGGTTCTGGAGTAGCTGAAAGGTGATGTTGGCGTGACCAGCAGGTGGTTCCAGCCAGCCCCGCAGCTGATTCCGGAGTGTCTGACGAGTGGTTCTGGCGTAGCCGGCAGGTGATTTTGGCATGTCCAGCAGGTGGTTCAGGCGAGCTCGGCAGGTGGTACCGGCGGTTCCCGAACATGGTTCTGGCACGTCTGAGAGATGGTTCAGCATGCCCAGCAGGTGATTCCGGAGTTTCCGGCATGTGGTTCTGGCACCCCTGAGAGGTGGTCCCTGCCGGCTCTACAGGTGTTTCCGGAGTGTCCGCCAAGTGGTTCTGGCGTAGCTGAAAGGTGATGTTGGCGTGACCGACAGGTGGTTCCAGCCAGCCCGGCAGGTGATTCCGGAGTGTCTGCCGAGTGGTTCTGGCGTAGCTGGCAGGTGATTTTGGCGTGTCCAGCGGGTGGTTTTGGCGAGTCGAGCAGGTGGTTCTGGCGTGCTCGGCAGGTGCTTCCGCGGTCATAGGCATGTGGTTCCGGCATGTCTGAGAGGTGGTTCCACCATGCCCGGCAGGTGATTCCGGAGTGTTCGCCAAGTGGTTCTGGCGTAGCCGGCAGGTGATTTTGCATGTCCGGCAATGGTTCCGGCGAGTCGAGCCGGTGGTTCCGGAATGTCCGGCAGGTGGTTCCGGCATGTCCAGCACGTGGTTCCAGCATGCCCTGCAGGTGATTCTGGAGTGTCCGGCATGTGGTTCTGGCACCTCTGAGAGGTGGTTCCGGCATGCCCGGCAGGTGATACCGGAGTCTCCGGCATTTGGTTCTGGCACCTCTGAGAAGTGGTTCCGGAATGCCTGGCCTGTGATTCCGGAGTGTCTGCCGAGTGGTTCTGGCGTAGCCGGCAGTTGATTTTGGCGTGTCCACTAGGTGGTTCTGGGGAGTGGATCAGCTGGTTCCGGCATACTCGGCAGGTGGTACCGGCGTGTCCAGAACATGGTTCTGGCAAGTCTGAGAGGAGGTTCCGGCACGCCCGACAGGTGATTCCAGAGCATCCGCCAAGTGTTTCTGGCGTACCCGGCAGGTGATGTTGGCATGTCCCACAGCTGTTTCTTGCGAGTCGAGCAGGTGGCTCAGGCATGCTCAGCTGGTGCTTCCGGCGTCTCTGGCACTTGGTTCAGGTGTGTCTGAGAGCTGGTTCTGGCATGTCCGGCAGATGATTCCGGAGTGTTCGCCAAGTGGTTCTGGCGTAGCCGGCAGGTCATTTTGCATGTCCGGCGGTGGTTCTGGTGAGTCAAGCCGATGGTTCCGGCGTGTCCGGCAGCTGTTTCCGGTCTGTCCGGCATGTGGTTCTGGCGTGTCTGGCACGAGGTTCTGGCATGTCTGAGAGTTGGTTCCGGCATGCCCGACAGGTGATTCCGGAGTGTGCGCCACGTGGTTCTGGCGTACCCGGCAGGTGATTTTGGCGTGTCTGGCAGGTGTTCCTTGCAAGTCGAGCATTGGCTCAGGCATGATCAGCAGGTGCTTCCGGCCTGTGCGGCCCGTGGTTCTGGTGTGTCTGAGAGCTGGTTCTGGCATGTCCGGCAGATGATTCCGGAGTGTCCACCACGTGGTTGTGGCATACCCGGCAGGTGATTTTAGCGTGTCAGGTAGGTGGTTCCGGCGAGTCGAGTAGGTGGTTCCGGCGTGCTCGGCAGGTGGTTCAGGCGGGTCTGGCAGGTGGTTTCGGTCTGTTCGGGGTGTGGTTCCGGCATCTCAGGCACATGGTTCTGGCACGTCTGATAGGTGGTTCCGGCGGGCCCGACATGTGTTTCCATGGTGTCCGCCAAGTGGTTCTGGCATAGCTGGCAGGTGATGTTGGCGAGACTGGCAGGTGGTTCCTGCCAGCCCTGCAGGTGATTCCGGAGTGTTCACCAAATGGTTGTGGCGTAGCCGGCAGGTTATTTTGGCGTGTCAGGAAGTTGGTTCCGGCTAGTTGAGCAGGTGGATCAGTCGTGCTCGCCAGGTGTTTCAGGCGGGTCTGGCAGGTGGTTTCGGTCTGTTCGGGGAGTGGTTCCGGCATCTCAGGCACATGGTCCTGGCACGTCAGAGAGGTGGTTCCGGCCGGCTGGAGAGGTGTTTCCGGAGTGTCCTCCAAGTGGTTCTGGCGTAGCTGAGAGGTGATGTTGGCGTGACCGGCAGGTGGTTTCAGCCAGCCCGGCAGGTGATTCCGAAGTGTTCACCAAATGGTTGTGGCGTAGCCGGCAGGTGATTTTGGCGTGTCCAGCAGGTGGTTTTGGCGAGTTGAGCAGGTGGTTCTGGCGTGCTCGGCAGGTGCTTCCGGTGTCATTGGCATGTGGTTCCGGCATGTCTGTGAGGTGCTTCCGCCATGCCCGGCAGGTGATTCCGGAGTGTTCCCCAAGTGGTTCAGGCATAGCCGGCAGGTGATTTTGCATGTCCGGCAATGGTTCCGGCGAGTCGAGCCGGTGGTTCCGGCATGTCCGGCAGGTTGAGCCGGCATATCCGGCAGGTGATTCCAGAGTTTCCGGCATGTGGTTCTGGCACCTCTGAGAGGTGGTTCCGGCATGCCCGGCAGGTGATACCGGAGTGTCCGGCATTTGGTTCTGGCACCTCTGAGAGGTGGTTCCGGAATGCCTGGCATGTGATTCCGGAGTGTCTGCCGAGTGGTTCTGGCGTAGCCGGCAGTTGATTTTGGCGTGTCCACTAGGTGTTTCTGGGGAGTGGATCAGCTGGTTCCGGCATACTCGGCAGGTGGTACCGGCGTGTCCAGAACATGGTTCTGGCAAGTCTGAGAGGTGGTTCCGGCACGCCCGACAGGTGATTCCGGAGCGTCCGCCATGTGTTTCTGGCGTCTCCGGCAGGTGATTTTGGCATGTCCGAAAGGTGTTTCTTGCGAGTCGAGCAGGTGGCTCAGGCATGCTCAGCTGGTGCTTCCGGCGTCTCTGGCACGTGGTTCTGGTGTGTCTGAGAGCTGGTTCTGGCATGTCCGGCAGATGATTCCGGAGTGTACACCAAGTGGTTCTGGAATAACTGGCAGGTGATTTTGGCGTGTCAGGAAGGTGGTTCCGGCTAGTTGAGCAGGTGGATCAGGTGTGCTCGCCGGGGGGTTCAGGCGGTTCTGGCAGGTGGTTTCGATCTGTTCGGGGAGTGGTTCCGGCATCTCAGGCACATGGTTCTGGCACGTCTGAGAGGTGGTTGCGGCCGGCCCGACAGGTGTTTCCGGAGTGTCCGCCAAATGTTTCTGGCGTAGCTGAAAGGTGATGTTGGCGTGACCGGCAGGTGGTTCCAGGCAGCCTGGCAGGTGATTCCGGAGTGTCTGCCGAGTGGTTCTGGCGTAGCCGGCAGGTGATTTTTGCGTGTCCAGCGTGCGGTTTTGGCGAGTCGAGCAGGTGGTTCTGGCATGCTCGGCAGGTACTTCCGGTGTCATTGGCATGTGGTTCAGGCATGTTTGAGAGGTGGTTCCGCCATGCCCGGCAGGTGATTCCGGAGTGTTGGCCAAGTGGTTCTGGCGTAGCCGGCAGGTGATTTTGCATGTCCGGCAATGGTTCCGGCGAGTCGAGCCGGTGGTTCCGGCATGTCCGGCAGGTGGTCCCGGCATGCCCGGCCCGTGTTTCCGGAGTGTCCGGCATGTGGTTCTGGCACCTCTGAGAGGTGGTTCCGGCATGCCCGGCAGGTGGTTCCGGAGTGTCTGCCGAGTGGTTCTGGCGTAGTCGGCAGGTGATTCTGGCGTGTCCAGCATGTGGTTCTGGGGAGTCGATCAGGTGGTTCTGGAATACTCGGCAGGTGGTACCGGCGTGTCCAGAACATGGTTCTGGCAAGTCTGAGAGGTGGTTCCGGCATGCCCGACAGGTGATTCCGGAGTGTTCGCCAAGTCGTTCTGGCGTAGCCGGCAGGTCATTTTGCATGTCCGGCGGTGGTTCTGGCGAGTCAAGCCGGTGGTTCCGGCGTGTCCGGCAGCTGTTTCCGGTCTGTCCGGCAGGTGGTTCTGGTGTGTCCGGCACGAGGTTCTGGCACGTCTGAGAGTTGGTTCCGGCATGCCCGACAGATGATTCCGGAGAGTCCACCACGTGGTTCTGGCGTACCCGGCAGGTGATTTTGGCGTGTCTGGCAGGTGTTTCTTGCAATTCGAGCATGTGGCTCAGGCATGATCAGCAGGTGCTTCCGGCGTGTCCGGCACGTGGTTCTGGTGTGTCTGAGAGCTGGTTCTGGCATGTCCGGCAGATGATTCCGGAGTGTCCACCAAGTGGTTGTGGCATACCCGGCAGGTGACTTTAGCGTGTCAGCAGGTGGTTCCAGCGAGTCGAGTAGGTGGTTCCGGCGTGCTCGGCAGGTGGTTCAGGCGGGTCTGGCAGGTGGTTTCGGTCTGTTCGGGCTGTGGTTCCGGCATCTCAGGCACATGGTTCTGGCACGTCTGATAGGTGGTTCCGGCCGGCCCGACAGGTGTTTCCATGGTGTCCGCCAAGTGGTTATGGCATAGCTGGCAGGTGATGTTGGCGTGACCTGCAGGTGATTCCAGCCAGACCGGGAGGTGATTCCGAAGTGTTCATCAAATGGTTGTGGCGTAGCCGGAAGGTGATTTTGGCGTGTCCAGCAGGTGGTTTTGGCGCGTCGAGCAGGTGGTTCTGGCGTGCTCGGCAGGTGCTTCCGGTGTCATTGGCATGTGGTTCCGGCATGTCTGAGAGGTGGTTCCGCCATGCCAGGGAGGTGATTCCGGAGTGGTCCCCAAGTGGTTCTGGCATAGGCGGCAGGTGATTTTGCATGTCCGGCAATGGTTCCGGCGAGTCGAGCCGGTGGTTCCGGCATGTCCGGCAGATGGTTCCGGCATGCCCGGCAGGTGATACCGGAGTGTTCGCCAAGTGGTTCTGGCGTAGCCGACAGGTGATTTTGCATGTCGGGCAATGGTTCTGGCGAGTCGAGCTGGTGGTTCCGGAATGTCCGGCAGGTGGTTCCGGCATGTCTGGCAGGTGGTTCCGGCATGTCCAGCACGTGGTTCCAGCATGCCCGGCAGGTGATTCCGGAGTGTCTGGCATGTGGTTCTGGCACCTCTGAGAGGTGGTTCCGGCATGCCCGGCAGGTGATACCGGAGTGTCCGGCATTTGGTTCTGGCACCTCTGAGAGGTGGTTCCGGAATGCCTGGCATGTGATTCCGGAGTGTCTGCCGAGTGGTTCTGGCGTAGCCGGCAGTTGATTTTGGCGTGTCCACTAGGTGGTTCTGGGGAGTGGATCAGCTGGTTCCGGCATACTCGGCAGGTGGTACCGGCGTGTCCAGAACATGGTTCTGGCAAGTCTGAGAGGTGGTTCCGGCATGCCCGACAGGTGATTCCGGAGCGTCCGCCAAGTGTTTCTGGCGTACCCGGCAGGTGATTTTCGCCTGTCCGACAGGTGTATCTTGCGAGTCGAGCAGGTGGCTGAGGCATGCTCAGCTGGTGCTTCCGGCGTCTCTGGCACGTGGTTCTGGTGTGTCTGAGAGCTGGTTCTGGCATCTCCGGCAGATGATTCCGGAGTGTCCACCAAGTGGTTCTTGTATACCTGGCAGGTGATTTTGGCGTGTCAGGAAGTTGGTTCCGGCTAGTTGAGCAGGTGGATCAGGTGTGCTCGCCAGGGGTTTCAGGCGGGTCTGGCAGGTTTTTTCGGTCTGTTCAGGGAGTGGTTCCGGCATCTCAGGCTCATGGTTCTGGCACCTCTGAGAGGTGGTTCCGGCCGGCCCGACAGGTGTTTCCCTGGTGTCCGCCAAGTGGTTCTGGCATAGCTGGCAGGTGATGTTGGCGTGACCGGCAGGTGGTTCCAGCCAGCCCGGCAGGTGATTCCGAAGAGTTCACCAAATGGTTTGGCGTAGCCAGCAGGTGATTTTGGCGTTTCCAGCAGGTGGTTTTGGCGAGTCGAGCAGGTAGTTCTCGCGTGCTCGGCATGTGCTTCCAGTGTCATTGGCATGTGGTTCCGTCATGTCTGAGAGGTGGTTCCGGCATGCCCGGCAGGTGGTTCCGGAGTGTCTACCGAGTGGTTCTGGAGCCAGCCCGGCAGGTGATTCCGAAGAGTTCACCTAATGGTTGTGGCGTAGCCGGCAGGTGATTTTGGCGTGTCAGGAAGGTGGTTCCGGGTAGTTGAGCAGGTGGATCAGGCGTGCTCGCCAGGGGGTTCAGGCGGGTCTGGCACGTGGTTTCGGTCTGTTCGGGGAGTGGTTCCGGCATCTCAGGCACATGGTTCTGGCACGTCTGAGAGGTGGTTACGGCCGGCCGGAGAGGTGTTTCCGGAGTGTCCGCTAAGTGGTTCTGGCGTAGCTTAAAGGTGATGTTGGCGTGACCGGCAGGTGGTTCCAGCCAGCCCGGCAGGTGATTCCGGAGTGTCTGCCGTGTGGTTCTGGCGTAGCTGGCAGGTGATTTTGGCGTGTCCAGCAGGTGGTTCCGGCGAGCTCGGCAGGTGGTACCAGCGTGTCCGGAACATGTTTCTGGCACGTCTGAGAGATGGTTCCGGAATGCCCGGCAGGTGATTCCGGAGTGTCCGGCATGTGGTTCTGGCTCCTCTGAGAGGTGGTTCCGGCATGCCCGGCTGGTGGTTCCGGAGTGTCTGCCGAGTGGTTCTGGCGTAGTCGGCAGGTGATTCTGGCGTGTCCAGCATGTGGTTCTGGGGAGTGGATCAGGTGGTTCTGGCATACTCGACAGGTGGTACCGGCGTGTCCGGAACATGGTTCTGGCAAGTCTGAGAGGTGGTTCCGGCATGCCCGACAGGTGATTCCGGAGTGTTCGCCAAGTGGTTCTGGCGTAGCCGGCAGGTCATTTTGCATGTCCGGCGGTGGTTCTTGCGAGTCAAGCCGGTGGTTCCGGCGTGTCCGGCAGGTGTTTCCGGTCTGTACGGCACGTGGTTCTGGCGTGTCCGGCACGAGGTTCTGGCATGTCTGAGAGTTGGTTCCGGCATGCCCGACAGGTGATTCCGGAGTGTGCGCCACGTGGTTCTGGCGTACCCGGCAGGTGATTTTGGCGTGTCTGGCAGGTGTTCCTTGCAAGTCGAGCATTGGCTCAGGCATGATCAGCAGGTGCTTCCGGCCTGTGCGGCCCGTGGTTCTGGTGTGTCTGAGAGCTGGTTCTGGCATGTCCGGCAGATGATTCCGGAGTGTCCACCAAGTGGTTGTGGCATACCCGGCAGGTGATTTTAGCGTGTCAGGTAGGTGGTTCCGGCGAGTCGAGTAGGTGGTTCCGGCGTGCTCGGCAGGTGGTTCAGGCGGGTCTGTCAGGTGGTTTCGGTCTGTTCGGGGTGTGGTTCCGGCATCTCAGGCACATGGTTCTGGCACGTCTGATAGGTGGTTCCGGCCGGCCCGACATGTGTTTCCATGGTGTCCGCCAAGTGGTTCTGGCATAGCTGGCAGGCGATGTTGGCGTGACTGGCCGGTGGTTCCAGCCAGCCCTGCAGGTGATTCCGGAGTGTCTGCCGAGTGGTTGTGGAGACAGCCCGGCAGGTGATTCCGAAGCGTTCACCAAATGGTTGTGGCGTAGCCGGCAGGTTATTTTGGCGTGTCAGGAAGTTGGTTCCGGCTAGTTGAGCAGGTGGATCAGGCGTGCTCGCCAGGGGGTTCAGGCGGGTCTGGCAGGTGGTTTCGGTCTGTTCGGGGAGTGGTTCCGGCATCTCAGGCACATGGTTCTGGCACGTCTGAGAGGTGGGTCCGGCCGGCCGGAGAGGTGTTTCCGGAGTGTCCGCCAAGTGATTCTGGCGTAGCTGAAATGTGATGTTGGCGTGACCGGCAGGTGGTTCCAGCAAGCCCGGCAGGTGATTCCGAAGAGTTCACCAAATGGTTGTGGTGTAGCCGGCAGGTGATTTTTTTGTGTCCAGCGGGTGGTTTTGGCGAGTCGAGCAGGTGGTTCTGGCGTGCTCGGCAGGTTCTTCCGGTGTCATTGGCATGTGGTTCCGGCATGTCTGAGAGGTGGTTCCGCAATGCCCGGCAGCTGATTCCGGAGTGTTCGCCAAGTGGTTCTGGCGTAGCCGGCTGGTGAGTTTCCATGTCCGGCAATGATTCCGGCGATTCGAGCCGGTGGTTGCGGCATGTCTGGTAGGTGGTTCCGGCATGCCCGGCAGGTGATTCCGGAGTGTCCGGCATGTGGTTCTGGCACCTCTGAGACGTGGTTCCGGCATGCCCGGCAGGTGATACCAGAGTGTCCGGCATTTGGTTCTGGCACCTCTGAGAGGTGGTTCCGGAATGCCTGGCATTTGATTCCGGAGTGTCTGCCGAGTGGTTCTGGCGTAGCCGGCAGTTGATTTTGACGTGTCCACTCGGTGGTTCTGGGGAGTGGATCAGCTGGTTCCGGCATGCCCGGCAGGTGATTCCGCAGTCCCCGTCATTTGGTCCTGGCACCTCTGAGAGGTGGTTCCGGCCTGCCAGAAAGGTGATTCCGGAGTGTTCGCCAAGTGGTTCTGGCGTAGCCGGCAGGTCATTTTGCATGTCCGGCGGTGGTTCCGTGGAGTCGAGCCGGTTGTTCCGGCGTAGCCGGCGGTTGCTCTTGGCGTCTCCACTAGGTGTTTCTGGGGAGTGGATCAGCTGGTTCCGGCTTACTCGGCAGGTGGTACCGGCGTGTCCAGAACATGGTTCTGGCAAGTCTTAGAGGTGGCTCCGGCATGCCCGGCAGGTGATTCCGGAGTGTCCGGCATGTGGTTCTGACACCTCTGAGAGGTAGTTCCGGCATGACCGTCAGGTGATTCCGGAGTGTCCGGCGCTGGTTCTGGCACCTCTGAGAGGTGGTTCCAGAATGCCTGGCATGCGATTCCGGAGTATCTGCCGAGTGGTTCTGGCGTAGCCGTCAGTTGATTTTGGCGTGTCCACTAGGTGGTTCTGGGGTGTGGATCAGCTGGTTCCGGCTTACTTGGCAGGTGGTACCGGCGTGTCCAGAACATGGTTCTGGCAAGTCTGAGAGGTGGTTCCGGCACGCCCGACAGGTGATTCCGGAGCGTCCGCCAAGTGTTTCTGGCGTAGCCGGCATGTGATTTTGGCATGTCCGACAGGTGTTTCTTGCGAGTCGAGCAGGAGGCTCAGGCATGCTCAGCTGGTGCTTCCGGCGTCTCTGGCACGTGGTTCTGGTGTGTCTGAGAGCTGGTTCTGGCATGTCCGTCAGATGATTCCGGAGTGTCCACCAAGTGGTTCTGGTAGACCTGGCAGGTGATTTTGGCGTGTCAGGAAGGTGGTTCCGGGTAGTTGAGCAGGTGGATCAGGCGTGCTCGCCAGGGGGTTCAGGCGGGTCTGGCAGGTGGTTTCGGTCTGTTCGGGGAGTGGTTCCGGCATCTGAGGCACATGGTTCTGGCACGTCTGAGAGGTGATTCCGGCCGGCTCAACAGGTGTTTCCGGAGTGTCCGCCAACTGGATCTGGCGTAGCTGAAAGGTGATGTTGGCGTGACCGGCAGGTGGTTCCAGCCGGCCCGGCAGGTGATTCCGGAGTGTCTGTTGAGTGGTTCTGGCGTACCCGGCAGGTGATTTTGGCGTATCCAGCAGGTGGTTCCGGCGAGCTAGGCAGGTGGTACCGGCGTGTCCGGAACAGGCTTCTGGCACGTCTGAGAGATGGTTCCGGCATGCCCGGCATGTGATTCCGGAGTGTCCTCCAAGTGGTTCTGGTATACCTGGCAGGTGATTTTGGCGTGTCAGGAAGATGGTTCCGGCTAGTTGAGCAGGTGGATCAGGCGTGCTCGCCAGGGGGTTCAGGCGGGTCTGGCAGGTGGTTTCGGTCTGTTCGGGGAGTGGTTCCGGCATCTCAGGCACATGGTTCTGGCACGTCTGAGAGGTGGTTTCGGCCGTCCCGACAGGTGTTTCCGGAGTGTCCGCCAAGTGGTTCTGGCGTAGCTGAAAGGTGATGTTGGCGTGACCGGCAGGTGGTTCCAGCCAGCCTGGCAGGTGATTCCGGAGTGTCTGCCGAGTGGTTCTGGCGTAGCCGGCAGGTGATTTTGGCGTGTCCAGCGTGTGGTTTTGTCGAGTTGAGCAGGTGGTTCTGTCATGCTCGGCAGGTGCTTCCGGTGTCATAGACATGTGGTTCCGGCATGTTTGACAGGTGGTTCCGCCATGCCCGGCAGGTGATTCCGGAGTGTTGGCCAAGTGGTTCTGGCGTAGCCGGCAGGTGATTTTGCATGTCCGGCAATGGTCCCGGCGAGTCGAGCCGGTGGTTCCGGCATGTCCGGCAGGTGGTTCCGGCATGCCCGGCACGTGATTCCGGAGTGTCCGGCATGTGGTTCTGGCACCTCTGAGAGGTGGTTCCGGCATGCCCGGCAGGTGACACCGGAGTGTCCAGCATTTGGTTCTGGCACCTGTGAGAGGTGGTTCCGGAATGCCCGGCATGTGATTCCGGAGTGTCTGCCGAGTGGTTCTGGCGTAGCCGGCAGGTGGTTTTAGCGAGTGGAGCAGGTGGTTCTGGCGTGCTCGGCAGGTGCTTCCAGTGTCATTGCCATGTGGTTCCAGAATGTCTGAGAGGTGGTTCCGCCTGCCCGGCAGGTGATTCCGGAGTGTTCCCCAAGTGGTTCTGGTGTAGCCGTCAGGTTATTTTGCATGTCCGGCAATGGTTCTAGCGAGTCGAGCCGGTGGTTCCGGCATGTCCGGCAGGTGATTCCGGCATGTACAGCAGGTGGTTCCGGCATGCCCGGCAGGTGATTCCGGAGTGTCCGGCATGTGGTTCTGGCACCTCAGAGAGGTGGTTCCGGAATGCCTGGCATGTGATTCCAGAGTGTCCGGCATTTGGTTCTGGCACCTCTGAGAGGTGGTTCCGGAATGCCTGGCATGTGATTCCGGAGTGTCTGCCGAGTGGTTCTGGCGTAGCCGGCAGTTGATTTTGGCGTGTCCACTAGGTGGTTCTGGGGAGTGGATCAGCTGGTTGCTGCATACTCGGCAGGTGGTACCGGCGTGTCCGGAACATGGTTCTGGCAAGTCTGAGAGGTGGTTCCGGCATGCCCGACAGGTGATTCCGGAGTGTTCGCCAAGTGGTTCTGGCGTAGCCGGCAGGTCATTTTGCATGTCCGGCGGTGGTTCCGGCGAGTCGAGCCGGTGGTTCCGGCGTGTCCGGCAGGTGGTTCTGGCATGACCGGCACGTGGTTCTGGTGTGTCTGAGAGCTGGTTCTGGCATGTCCGGCAGACGATTCCGGAGTGTCCACCAAGTGGTTGTGGCATACCCGGCAGGTGATTTTAGCGTGTCAGGTAGGTGGTTCCAGCGAGTCGAGTAGGTGGTTCCGGCGTGCTCGGCAGGTGGTTCAGGCGGGTCTGGCAGGTGGTTTCGGTCTGTTCGGGGAGTGGTTCTGGCATCTCAGGCACATGGTTCTGGCACGTCTGAGAGGTGGTTCCGGCCGGCCCGACAGGTGTTTCCATGGTGTCTGCCAAGTGATTCTGGCATAGCTGGCAGGTGATGTTGGCGTGACCGGCAGGTGGTTCCAGCCAGCCCGGCAGGTGATTCCGAAGTGTTCACCAAATGGTTGTGGCGTAGCCGGCAGGTGATTTTGGCGTGTCCAGCAGGTGGTTTTGGCGAGTCGAGCAGGTGGTTCTGGCGTGCTCGGCAGGTGCTTCCGGTGTCATTGGCATGTGGTTCCGGCATGTCTGTGAGGTGCTTCCGCCATGCCCGGCAGGTGATTCCGGAGTGTTCCCCAAGTGGTTCAGGCATAGCCGGCAGGTGATTTTGCATGTCCGGCAATGGTTCCGGCGAGTCGAGCCGGTGGTTCCGGCATGTCCGGCAGGTGGATCCGGCATATCCGGCAGGTGCTTCCGGCGTGTCTGGCACGTGGTTCTTGTGTGTGTGAGAGCTGGTTCTGGCATGTCTGTCAGATGATTCCGGAGTGTCCACCAAGTGGTTGTGGCATACCCGGCAGGTGATTTTAGCGTGTCAGGTAGGTGGTTCCAGCGAGTCGTGTAGGTGGTTCCGGCGTGCCCGGCAGGTGGTTCAGGCGGGTCAGGCAGGTGGTTTCGGTCTGTTTTGGGTGTGGTTCCGGCATCTCAGGCACATGGTTCTGGCACGTCTGAGAGGTGGTTCCGGCCGGCCCGACAGGTGTTTCCGGAGTGTCCGCCAAGTGCTTCCGGCGTAGCTGAAAGGTGATGTTAGCGTGACGGGCAGGTGGTTCCGGCCAGCCCGGCAGGTGATTCCGGAGTGTCTGCCGCGTGGTTCTGGCGTAGCCGACAGGTGATTTTGGCGTGTCCAGCAGGTGGTTCCCGCGAGCTCGGCAGGTGGTACCGGCCTGTCCGGAACATGGTTCTGGCACGTCTGAGAGATGGTTCCAGCAAGCCCGGCAGGTGATTCCGGAGTGTCCGTCATGTGGTTCTGGCACCTCTGAGAGGTGGTTCCGGCATGCCCGGCAGGTGATTCCGGAGTGTTCCCCAAGTGGTTCTGGCATAGCCGGCAGGTGATTTTGCATGTCCGGCAACGGTTCCGGCGAGTCGAGGCGGTGGTTCCGGCATGTCCGGCAGGTGGTTGCGTAATGCCCGGCAGGTGATTCCGTAGTGTCCGGCATGTGGTTTTGGCACGTCTGAGAGGTGGTTCTGGCATGCCCGGCAGGTGATTCCGGAGTGTTCGCCAAGAGGTTCTGGCGTAGCCGACAGGTGATTTCGCATGTCCGGCAACGGTTCCGGCGAGTCGAGGCGGTGGTTCCGGCATGTCCGGCAGGTGGTTCAGGCATGCCCGGCAGGTGATTCCGGAGTGTCCGGCATTTGGTTCTGGCACCTCTGAGAGGTGGTTCCGGAATGCCTGGCCTGTGATTCCGGAGTGTCTGCCGAGTGGTTCTGGCGTAGCCGGCAGTTGATTTTGGCGTTTCCACTAGGTGGTTCTGGGGAGTGGATCAGCTGGTTCCGGCTTACTCGGCAGGTGGTACCGGCGTGTCCAGAACATGGTTCTGGCACGTCTGAGAGGAGGTTCCGGCACGCCCGACAGGTGATTCCGGAGCGTCCGCCAAGTGTTTCTGGCGTACCCGGCAGGTGATATTGGCATGTCCGACAGGTGTTTCTTGCGAGTCGAGCAGGTGGCTCAGGCATGCTCAGCTGGTGCTTCCGGCGTCTCTGGCACGTGGTTCTGGTGTGTCTGAGAGCTGGTTCTGGCATGTCCGGCAGATGATTCCGGAGTGTCCACCAAGTGGTTCTGGTATACCTGGCAGGTGATTTTCGCATGTCAGGAATGTGGTTCCGGCTAGTTGAGCAGGTGGATCAGGCGTGCTCGCCAGGGGGTTCAGGCAGGTCTGGCAGGTGGTTTCGGTCTGTTCGGGGTGTGTTTCCGGCCTCTCAGGCACATGGTTCTGGCACGTCTGAGAGGTGGTTCCGCCCGGCCCGACAGGTGTTTCCGGAGTGTCCGCCAAGTGGTTCTGGCGAAGCCGGCAGGTGATTTTGCATGTCCGGCAATGGTTCCGGCGAGTCGAGCCGGTGGTTCCCGCATGTCCGGCAGGTGGTTCCGGCATGCCCGGCAGGTGATACCGGAGTCCGGCATTTGGTTCTGGCACCTCTGAGAGGTGGTTCCGGCATGCCCGGCAGGTGGTTCCGGAGTGTCTGCCGAGTGGTTCTGGAGCCAGCCCGTCAGGTGATTCCGAAGAGTTCACCAAATGGTTGCGGCGTAGCAGGCAGTTGCTTTTGGCGTGTCAGGAAGGTGGTTCCGGCTAGTTGAGCAGGTGGATCAGGCGTGCTCGCCAGGGGGTTCATGCGGGTCTGGCAGGTGGTTTCGGTCTGTTCGGGGAGTGGTTCCGGCATCTCAGGCACATGGTTCTGGCACGTCTGAGAGGTGGTTCCGGCCTGCCGGAGAGGTGTTTCCGGAGTGTCCGCCAAGTGGTTCTGGCGTAGGTGAAAGGTGACGTTGGCGTGACCGGTAGGTGGTTCCAGCCAGCCCGGCAGGTGATTCCGGAGTGTCTGCCGTGTGGTTCTGGCGTAGCTGGCAGGTGATTTTGGCGTGTCCAGCAGGTGGTTCCGGCGAGATCGGCAGGTGGTACCAGCGTGTCCGGAACATGGTTCTGGCACGGCTGAGAGATGGTTCCGTCATGCCCGGCAGGTGAATCCGGAGTGTCCGGCATGTGGTTCTGGCACCTCTGAGATGTGGTTCGCCCATGCCCGGCAGGTGATTCCGGAGTGTTCGGCATGTGGTTCTGGCACCTCTGAGAGGTGGTTCCGGCATGCCCGGCAGGTGATTCCGGAGTGTCTGCCGAGTGGTTGTGGCGTAGCCGGCCGGTGATTTTGGTGTGTCCAGCGGGTGGTTTTGGCGAGTCGAGCAGGTGGTTCTGTCGTGCTCGGCAGGTGCTTCCGGTGTCATTGGCATGTGGTTCTGGCATGTCTGAGAGGTGGTTCCGCCATGCCCGGCAGGTGATTCCGGAGTGTCCGGCAGGTGGTTATGGCACCTCTGAGAGGTGGTTCCGGCATGCCCGGCAGGTGATTCCGGAGTGTCCGGCATGTGGTTCTGGCAAGTCTGAGAGGCGGTTCCGGCATGCCCGACAGGTGATTCCGGAGTGTTCGCCAAGTGGCTCTGGCGTAGCCGGCAGGTCATTTTGCGTGTCCGGCGGTGGTTCCGGCGAGTTGAGCTGGTGGTTCCGGCGTGTCCGGCAGGTGGTTCTGGCGTGACCGGCACGAGGTTCTGGCACGTCTGAGAGTTGGTTCCGGCATGCCCGATAGGTGATTCCGGAGTGTCCGCCACGTGGTTCTGGCGTACCCGGCAGGTGATTTTGGCGTGTCTGGCAGGTGTTTCTTGCAAGTCGAGCATTTGGCTCAGGCATGCTCAGCAGGTGCTTCCGTCGTGTCTGGCACGTGGTTCTGGTGTGTCTGAGAGCTGGTTCTATCATGTCCGACAGATGATTCCGGAGTGTCCACCAAGTGGTTGTGGCATACCCGGCAGGTGATTTTAGCGTGTCAGGTAGGTGGTTCCAGCGAGTCGAGTAGGTGGTTCCGGCGTGCTCGGCAGGTGGTTCAGGCGGGTCTGGCAGGTAGTTTCGGTCTGTTCGGGGTGTGGTTCCGGCATCTCAGGCACATGGTTCTGGCACGTCTGAGAGGTGGTTCCGGCCGGCCCGACAGGTCTTTCCATGGTGTCCGCCAAGTGGTTCTGGCATAGATGGCAGGTGATGTTGGCGTGACCGGCAGGTGGTTCCAGCCAGCCCGGCAGGTCATTCCGAAGAGTTCACCAAATGCTTGTGGCGTAGCCGGAAGGAGATTTTGGCGTGTCCAGCAGGTGGTTTTGGCGAGTCGAGCAGGTGGTTCTGGCGTGCTCGGCAGGTGCTTCCGGTGTCATTGGCATGTGGTTCCGGCATGTCTGAGAGGTGGTTCCGCCATGCCCGGCAGGTGATTCCAGAGTGTTCCCCAAGTGGTTCAGGCATAGCCGGCAGGTGATTCTACATGTCCGGCAATGGTTCCGGCGAGTCGAGCCGGTGGTTCCGGCATGTCCGGCAGGTGAATTCGGCATGTCCAGCAGGTGGTTCCAGCATGCCCGGCAGGTGATGCCGGAGTGTCCGGCATGTGGTTCTGGCACCTCTGAGAGGTGGTTCCGGCATGCCCGGCAGGTGATACCGGAGTCTTCGGCATTTGGTTCTGGCACCTCTGAGAGTTGGTTCCGGAATGCCTGGCCTGTGATTCCGGAGTGTCTGCTGAGTGGTTCTGGCGTAGCCGGCAGTTGATTTTGGCGTGTCCACTAGGTGGTTCTGGGGAGTGGATCAGCTGGTTCCGGCATACTCGGCAGGTGGTACCGGCGTGTCCAGAACATGGTTCTGGCAAGTCTGAGAGGTGGTTCCGGCACGCCCGACAGGTGATTCCGGAGCGTCCGCCAAGTGTTTCTGGCGTACCCGGCGGGTGATTTACGCCTGTCCGACAGGTGTATCTTGCGAGTCGAGCAGGTGGCTCAGGCATGCTCAGCTGGTGCTTCCGGCGTCTCTGGCACGTGGTTCTGGTGTGTCTGAGAGCTGGTTCTGGCATGTCCGGCAGATGATTCCGGAGTGTCCACCAAGCGGTTCTTGTATACCTTGCAGGTGATTTTGGCGTGTCAGGAAGGTGGTTCCGGCTAGTTGAGCAGGTGGATCAGGCGTGCTCGCCAGGGGGTTCAGGCGGGTCTGGCAGGTGGTTTTGGTCTGTTCGGGGAGTGGTTCCGGCATCTCAGGCTCATGGTTCTGGCACGTCTGAGAGGTGGTTCCGGCCGGCCCGACAGGTGTTTCATGGTGTCCGCCAAGTGGTTCTGGCATAGCTGGCAGGTGATGTTGGCGTGACCAGCAGGTGGTTCTAGCAATCCCGGCAGGTGATTCCGAAGAGTTCACCAAATGGTTGTGGCGTAGCCGGCAGGTGATTTTGGCGTGTCCAGCAGGTGGTTTTGGCGAGTCGAGCAGGTGGTTCTGGCGTGCTCGGCAGGTGCTTCCGGTGTCATTGGCATGTGGTAAGGGCATGTCTGAGAGGTGGTGCCGGCATGCCCGGCAGGTGGTTCCGGAGTGTCTGCCGAGTGGTTCTGGCGTAGTCGGCAGCTGATTCTGGCGTGTCCAGCAGGTGGTTCTGGGGAGTGGATCAGGTGGTTCCGGCATACTCGGCAGGTGGTTCCGGCGTGTCCGGAACATGGTTCTGCCAAGTCTGAGAGGCGGTTCCGGCATGCCCGACAGGTGATTCCGGAGTGTTCGCCAAGTGGTTCTGGCATAGCCGGCAGGTCATTTTGCATATATGGCGGTGGTTCCGGCGAGTCGAGCCGGTGGTTCCGGCGTGTCCGGCAGGTGCTTCTGGCATGACCGGCACGTCTGAGTGTTGGTTCCGGCATGCCCGACAGGTGATTCCGGAGTGTCCGCCACGTGGTTCTGGCGTACCCGGCAGGTGATTTTGGCGTGTCTGGCAGGTGTTTCTTGCAAGTCGAGCATTTGGCTCAGGCATGCTCAGCAGGTGCTTCCGGCGTGTCTGGCACGTGGTTCTGGTGTGTCTGAGAGCTGGTTCTGGCGTGTCTGGCAGATGATTCCGGAGTGTCCACCAAGTGGTTGTGGCATACCCGGCAGTTGATTTTAGCGTGTCAGGTAGGTGGTTCCAGTGAGTCAAGTAGGTGGTTCCGGCGTGCTCGGCAGGTGGTTCAGGCGGGTCTGGCAGGTGGTTTCGGTCTGTTCGGGGAGTGGTTCCGGCATCTCAGGCACATGGTTCTGGCACGTCTGATAGGTGGTTCCGGCCGGCCCGACAGGTGTTTCCATGGTGTCCGCCAAGTGGTTCTGGCATAGCTGGCAGGTGATGTTGGCGTGACCGGCAGGTGGTTCCAGTCAGCCCGGCATGTGATTCCGAATGTTCACCAAATGCTTGTGGAGTAGCCGGAAGTTGATTTTGGCATGTCCAGCAGGTGGTTTTGGCGAGTCGAGCAGGTGGTTCTGGCGTGCTCGGCAGGTGCTTCCTGTGTCATCGGCATGTGGTTCCGGCATGTCTGAGAGGTGGTTCCGCCATGCCCGGCAGGTGATTCCGGAGTGTTCGCCAAGTGGTTCTGGCGTAGCCGGCAGGTGATTTTGCATGTCCGGCAATGGTTCCGGTGAGTCGAGCCGGTGGTTCCGGCATGTCCGGCAGGTGGTTCCGGCATGACCGGCAGGTGATACCGGAGTGTTCGCCAAGTGGTTCTGGCGTATCCGGCAGGTGATTTTGCATGTCCGGCAATGGATCCGGCGAGTCGAGCCGGTGGTTCCGGAATGTCCGGCAGGTGGTTCCGGCATGTCCGGCAGGTGGTTCCGGAATGTTCAGCACGTGGTTCCAGCATGCCCGGCAGGTGATTCCGGATTGTCCGGCATGTGGTTTTGGCACCTCTGAGAGGTGGTTCCGGCATGCCCGGCAGGTGATTCCGGAGTGTCCGTCATGTGGTTCTGGCACGTCTGAGAGGTGGTTCCGGCCGGCCGGAGAGGTGTTTCCGGAGTGTCCGCCAAGGGGTTCTGACGTAGGTGAAAGGCGACGTTGGCGTGACCGGTAGGTGGTTCCAGCCAGCCCGGCAGGTGATTCCGGAGTCTCTGCCGTGTGGTTCTGGCGTAGCTGGCAGGTGATTTTGGCGTGTCCAGCAGGTGGTTCCGGCGAGATCGGCAGGTGGTACCTGCGTGTCCGGAACATGGTTCTGGCACGGCTGAGAGATGGTTCCGTCATGCCCGGCTGGTGAATCCGGAGTGTCCGGCATGTGGTTCTGGCACCTCTGAGATGTGGTTCGCCCATGCCCGGCAGGTGATTCCGGAGTGTTCGGCATGTGGTTCTGGCACCTCTGAGAGGTGGTTCCGGCATTCCCATCAGATGATTCCGGAGTGTCCACCAAGTGGTTCTTGTATACCTGGCAGGTGATTTTGGCGTGTCAGGAAGGTGGTTCCGGCTAGTTGAGCAGGTGGATCAGGCGTGCTCGCCGGGGGGTTCTGGCGGGTCTGGCAGGTGGTTTCGGTCTGTTCGGGGAGTGGTTCCGGCATCTCAGGCACATGGTTCTGGCACGTCTGAGAGGTGGTTCCGGCATGCCCGACAGGTGATTCCGGAGTGTTCGCCAAGTGGTTCTGGCGTAGCCGGCAGGTCATTTTGCATGTCCGGTGGTGGTTCCGGCGAGTCGAGCAGTGTTTCCGGAACGTCCGGCAGTTGGTTCCGGCATGTCCGGCAGGTGGTTCCGGCATGTCCAGCACGTGGTTCCAGCATGCCCGGCCGGTGATTCCGGAGTGTCCGGCATGTGGTTCTGGCACCTCTGAGAGGTGGTTCCGGCATGCCCGGCAGGTGATACCGGAGTGTCCGGCCTTTGGTTCTGGCACCTCTGAGAGGTGGTTCCGGAATGCCTGGCCTGTGATTCCGGAGTGTCTGCCGAGTGGTTCTGGCGTAGCCGGCAGTTGATTTTGGCGTGTCCACTACGTGGTTCTGGGGAGTGGATCAGCTGGTTCCGGCATACTCGGCGGGTGGTACCGGCGTCTCCAGAACATGCTTCTGGCAAGTCTGAGAGGTGGTTCCGGCACGCCCGACAGGTGATTCCGGAGCGTCCGCCAAGTGTTTCTGGCGTACCCGGCAGGTGATTTTCGCCTGTCCGACAGGTGTATCTTGCGAGTCGAGCAGGTGGCTGAGGCATGCTCAGCTGGTGCTTCCGGCGTCTCTGGCACGTGGTTCTGGTGTGTCTGAGAGCTGGTTCTGGCATCTCCGGCAGATGATTCCGGAGTGTCCACCAAGTGGTTCTTGTATACCTGGCAGGTGATTTTGGCGTGTCAGGAAGTTGGTTCCGGCTAGTTGAGCAGGTGGATCAGGCGTGCTCGCCAGGGGGTTCAGGCGGGTCTGGCAGGTGGTTTCGGTCTGTTCGGGTAGTGGTTCCGGCATCTCAGGCACATGGTTCTGGCACGTCTGAGAGGTGGTTCCGGCATGCCCGACAGGTAATTCCGGAGTGTCTGCCGTGTGGTTCTGGCGTAGCTGGCAGGTGATTTTGGCGTGTCCAGCAGGTGGTTTTGGCCAGCTCGGCAGGTGGTACCAGCGTGTCCGGAACATGGTTCTGGCACGGCTGAGAGATTGTTCCGGAATGCCAGGCAGGTGATTCCGGAGTGTCCGGCATGTGGTTCTGGCACCTCTGAGAGGTGGTTCCGTCATGCCCGGCAGGTGATTCCGGAGTGTCCGGCATGTGGTTCTGGCACCTCTGAGAGGTGGGTCCGGCATGCCCGGCAGGTGGTTCCGGAGTGTCTGCCGAGTGGTTCTGGCATAGTCGGCAGGTGATTCTGGCGTGTCCAGCAGGTGGTTCTGGGGAGTGGATCAGGTGGTTCCGGCATTCTCGGCAGGTGGTCCCGGCGTGTCCGGAACATGGTTCTGGCAAGTCTGAGAGGCGGTTCCGGCATGCCCGAGAGGTGATTCTGGAGTGTTCGCCAAGTGGTTCAGGCGTAGCCTGCAGGTCATTTTGCATGTCCGGCGGTGGTTCCGGCGAGTCGAGCCTGTGGTTCCGGCATGTCCGGCTGGTGGTTCCGGCATGTCCAGCACGTGGTTCCAGCATGCCCGGCAGGTGATTCCGGAGTGTTCGCCAAGTGCTTCTGGTGTAGCCGGCAGGTCATTTTGCATGTCCGTCGGTGGTTCTGGCGAGTCAAGCCGGTTGTTCCGGCGTGTCCGGCAGGTGTTTCCGGTCTGTCCGGCACGTGCTTCTGGCGTGTCCGGCACGAGGTTCTGGCACGTCTGAGAGTTGGTTCCGGCATGCCCGACAGGTGATTCCGGAGTGTGAGCCACGTGGTTCTGGCATACCCGGCAGGTGATTTTGGCGTGTCTGGCAGGTGTTTCTTGCAAGTCGAGCATGTGGCTCAGGCATGATCAGCAGGTGCTTCCGGCGTGTCCGGCACGTCGTTCTGGTGTGTCAGAGGGCTGGTTCTGGCATTTCTGGCAGATGATTCCGGAGTGTCCACCAAGTGGTTCTGGTAGACCTGGCAAGTGATTTTGGCGTGTCTGGAAGGTGGTTCTGGCTAGTTGAGCAGGTGGATCAGGCGTGCTCGCCAGGGGGTTCAGGCGGGTCTGGCAGGTGGTTTCGGTCTGTTCGGGGAGTGGTTCCGGCATCTCAGGCACATGGTTCTGGCACGTCTGAGAGGTGGTTCCGGCCGGCCCGACAGGTGTTTCCATGGTGTCCGCCAAGTGGTTCTGGCGTAGCAGAAAGGTGATGTTGGCGTGACCGGCAGGTGGTTCCAGCCAGCCCGGCAGGTGATTCCGGAGTGTCTGCCGAGTGGTTCTGGCGTAGCTGGCAGGTGATTTTGCAGTGTCGAGCAGGTGGTTCCGGCGAGCTCGGCAGGTGGTACCGGCGTGTCCGGCACATGGTTCTGGCACCTCTGAGAGGTGGTTCCGGCATGCCCGGCAGGTGATACCGGAGTGTCCAGCATTTGGTTCTGGCCCCTGTGAGAGGTGGTTCCGGAATGCCCGGCATGTGATTCCGGAGTGTCTGCCGAGTGGTTCTGGCGTAGACGGCAGGTGATTTTGGCGTGTCCAGCAGGTGGTTCCGGCGAGCTCGGCAGGTGGTTCTGGCATTTCCGGAACATGGTTCTGGCACGTCTGAGAGATGGTTCCGGCATGCCCGGCAGGTGATTCCTGAGTGTCCGCCAAGTGGTTCTGGCGTAGCTGAAAGGTGATGTTGGCGTGTCCATCAGGTGGTTTTGGCGAGTCGAGCAGGTGGTTCTGGCGTGCTCGGCAGGTGCTTCCGGTGTCATTGGCATGTGGTTGCGGCATGTCTGAGAGGTGGTTCGGCCAGGCCCGGCAGGTGATTCCGGAGGGTCCGGCATGTGGTTCTGGAACCTCTGAGAGGTGGTTCCGGCATGCCCGGCAGGTGATACCGGAGTGTCCGGCATTTGGTTCTGGCACCTCTGAGAGGTGGTTCCGGAATGCCTGGCATGTGATTCCGGAGTGTCTGCCGAGTGGTTCTGGCGTAGCCGGCAGTTGATTATGGCGTGTCCACTAGGTGGTTCTGGGGAGTGGATCAGCTGGTTCCGGCATACTCGGCAGGTGGTACCGGCGTGTCCGGAACATGGTTCTGGCAAGTCGGAGAGGCAGTTCCGGCATGCCCGACAGGTGATTCCGGAGTGTTCGCCAAGTGGTTCTGGTGTAGCAGGCGGGTCATTTTGCATGTCCGGCGGTGGTTCCGGCGAGTCGAGCCGGTCGTTCCGGCGTGTCCGGCAGGTGGTTCTGGCGTGACCGGCACGAGGTTCTGGCACGTCGGAGAGTTGGTTCCGGCATGCTCGACAGGTGATTCTGGAGTGTCCGCCACGTGGTTCTGCCGTACCCGGCAGGTGATTTTGGCGTGTCTGGCAGGTGTTTCTTGCAAGTCGAGCATTTGGCTCAGGCATGCTCAGCAGGTGCTTCCGGCGTCTCTGGCACGTGGTTCTGGTGTGTCTGAGAGCTGGTTCTGGCATGTCCGGCAGATGATTCCGGAGTGTCCACCAAGTGGTTCTTGTATACCTGGCAGGTGATTTTGGCGTGTCAGGAAGTTGGTTCCGGCTAGTTGAGCAGGTGGATCAGGCGTGCTCGCCAGGGGGTTCAGGCGGGTCTGGCAGGTGGTTTCGGTCTGTTCGGGTAGTGGTTCCGGCATCTCAGGCACATGGTTCTGGCACGTCTGAGAGGTGGTTCCAGCATGCCCGACAGGTAATTCCGGAGTGTCTGCCGTGTGGTTCTGGCGTAGCTGGCAGGTGATTTTGGCGTGTCCAGCAGGTGGTTTTGGCCAGCTCGGCAGGTGGTACCAGCGTGTCCGGAACATGGTTCTGGCACGGCTGAGAGATTGTTCCGGAATGCCAGGCAGGTGATTCCGGAGTGTCCGGCATGTGGTTCTGGCACCTCTGAGAGGTGGTTCCGTCATGCCCGGCAGGTGATTCCGGAGTGTCCGGCATGTGGTTCTGGCACCTCTGAGAGGTGGGTCCGGCATGCCCGGCAGGTGGTTCCGGAGTGTCTGCCGAGTGGTTCTGGCATAGTCGGCAGGTGATTCTGGCGTGTCCAGCAGGTGGTTCTGGGGAGTGGATCAGGTGGTTCCGGCATTCTCGGCAGGTGGTCCCGGCGTGTCCGGAACATGGTTCTGGCAAGTCTGAGAGGCGGTTCCGGCATGCCCGAGAGGTGATTCTGGAGTGTTCGCCAAGTGGTTCAGGCGTAGCCTGCAGGTCATTTTGCATGTCCGGCGGTGGTTCCGGCGAGTCGAGCCTGTGGTTCCGGCATGTCCGGCTGGTGGTTCCGGCATGTCCAGCACGTGGTTCCAGCATGCCCGGCAGGTGATTCCGGAGTGTTCGCCAAGTGCTTCTGGTGTAGCCGGCAGGTCATTTTGCATGTCCGTCGGTGGTTCTGGCGAGTCAAGCCGGTTGTTCCGGCGTGTCCGGCAGGTGTTTCCGGTCTGTCCGGCACGTGCTTCTGGCGTGTCCGGCACGAGGTTCTGGCACGTCTGAGAGTTGGTTCCGGCATGCCCGACAGGTGATTCCGGAGTGTGAGCCACGTGGTTCTGGCATACCCGGCAGGTGATTTTGGCGTGTCTGGCAGGTGTTTCTTGCAAGTCGAGCATGTGGCTCAGGCATGATCAGCAGGTGCTTCCGGCGTGTCCGGCACGTCGTTCTGGTGTGTCAGAGGGCTGGTTCTGGCATTTCTGGCAGATGATTCCGGAGTGTCCACCAAGTGGTTCTGGTAGACCTGGCAAGTGATTTTGGCGTGTCTGGAAGGTGGTTCTGGCTAGTTGAGCAGGTGGATCAGGCGTGCTCGCCAGGGGGTTCAGGCGGGTCTGGCAGGTGGTTTCGGTCTGTTCGGGGAGTGGTTCCGGCATCTCAGGCACATGGTTCTGGCACGTCTGAGAGGTGGTTCCGGCCGGCCCGACAGGTGTTTCCATGGTGTCCGCCAAGTGGTTCTGGCGTAGCAGAAAGGTGATGTTGGCGTGACCGGCAGGTGGTTCCAGCCAGCCCGGCAGGTGATTCCGGAGTGTCTGCCGAGTGGTTCTGGCGTAGCTGGCAGGTGATTTTGCAGTGTCGAGCAGGTGGTTCCGGCGAGCTCGGCAGGTGGTACCGGCGTGTCCGGCACATGGTTCTGGCACCTCTGAGAGGTGGTTCCGGCATGCCCGGCAGGTGATACCGGAGTGTCCAGCATTTGGTTCTGGCCCCTGTGAGAGGTGGTTCCGGAATGCCCGGCATGTGATTCCGGAGTGTCTGCCGAGTGGTTCTGGCGTAGACGGCAGGTGATTTTGGCGTGTCCAGCAGGTGGTTCCGGCGAGCTCGGCAGGTGGTTCTGGCATTTCCGGAACATGGTTCTGGCACGTCTGAGAGATGGTTCCGGCATGCCCGGCAGGTGATTCCTGAGTGTCCGCCAAGTGGTTCTGGCGTAGCTGAAAGGTGATGTTGGCGTGTCCATCAGGTGGTTTTGGCGAGTCGAGCAGGTGGTTCTGGCGTGCTCGGCAGGTGCTTCCGGTGTCATTGGCATGTGGTTGCGGCATGTCTGAGAGGTGGTTCGGCCAGGCCCGGCAGGTGATTCCGGAGGGTCCGGCATGTGGTTCTGGAACCTCTGAGAGGTGGTTCCGGCATGCCCGGCAGGTGATACCGGAGTGTCCGGCATTTGGTTCTGGCACCTCTGAGAGGTGGTTCCGGAATGCCTGGCATGTGATTCCGGAGTGTCTGCCGAGTGGTTCTGGCGTAGCCGGCAGTTGATTATGGCGTGTCCACTAGGTGGTTCTGGGGAGTGGATCAGCTGGTTCCGGCATACTCGGCAGGTGGTACCGGCGTGTCCGGAACATGGTTCTGGCAAGTCGGAGAGGCAGTTCCGGCATGCCCGACAGGTGATTCCGGAGTGTTCGCCAAGTGGTTCTGGTGTAGCAGGCGGGTCATTTTGCATGTCCGGCGGTGGTTCCGGCGAGTCGAGCCGGTCGTTCCGGCGTGTCCGGCAGGTGGTTCTGGCGTGACCGGCACGAGGTTCTGGCACGTCGGAGAGTTGGTTCCGGCATGCTCGACAGGTGATTCTGGAGTGTCCGCCACGTGGTTCTGCCGTACCCGGCAGGTGATTTTGGCGTGTCTGGCAGGTGTTTCTTGCAAGTCGAGCATTTGGCTCAGGCATGCTCAGCAGGTGCTTCCGGCGTCTCTGGCACGTGGTTCTGGTGTGTCTGAGAGCTGGTTCTGGCATGTCCGGCAGATGATTCCGGAGTGTCCACCAAGTGGTTCTTGTATACCTGGCAGGTGATTTTGGCGTGTCAGGAAGTTGGTTCCGGCTAGTTGAGCAGGTGGATCAGGCGTGCTCGCCAGGGGGTTCAGGCGGGTCCGGCAGGTGGTTTCGGTCTGTTCGGGGAGTGGTTCCGGCATCTCAGGCACATGGTTCTGGCACGTCTGAGAGGGGGTTCCGGCATGGCCGACAGGTGATTCCGGAGTGTTCGCCAATTGGTTCTGGCGTAGCCGGCAGGTCATTTTGCATGTCCGGCGGTGGTTCTGGCGAGTCAAGCCGGTGGTTCCGGCGTGTCCGGCAGGTGTTTCCGGTCTGTCCGGCACGTGGTTCTGGCGTGTCCGGCACGAGGTTCTGGCACGTCTGAGAGTTGGTTCCGGCATGCCCGACGGGTGATTGCGGAGAGTCCGCCACGTGGTTCTGGCGTACCCGGCAGGTGATTTTGGCGTGTCTGGCAGGTGTTTCTTGCAAGTCGAGCATGTGGCTCAGGCATGATCAGCAGGTGCTTCCGGCGTGTCCGGCACGTGGTTCTGGTGTGTCAGAGGGCTGCTTCTGGCATTTCTGGCAGATGATTCCGGAGTGTCCACCAAGTGGTTCTGGTAGACCTGGCAGGTGATTTTGGCGTGTCTGGAAGGTGGTTCCGGCTAGTTGAGCAGGTGGATCAGGCGTGCTCGCCAGGGGGTTCAGGCGGGTCTGGCAGGTGGTTTCGGTCTGTTCGGGGAGTGGTTCCGGCATCTTAGGCACATGGTTCTGGCACGTCTGAGAGGTGTTTCCGGCCGGCCGGAGAGGTGTTTCCGGAGTGTCCGCCAAGTGGTTCTGGCTTAGCTGAAAGGTGATGTTGGCGTGACAGGCAGGTGGTTCCAGCCAGCCCGGCAGGTGATTCCGGAGTGTCTGCCGTGTGGTTCTGGTGTAGCTGGCAGGTGATTTTGGCGTGTCCAGCAGGTGGTTCTGGCCAGCTCCGCAGGTGGTACCAGCGTGTCCGGAACATGGTTCTGGCACGTCTGAGAGATGGTTCCGGCATGCCCGGCAGGTGATTCCGGAGTGTCCGGCATGTGGTTCTGGCACCTCTGAGAGGTGGGTCCGGCATGCCCGGGAGGTGGTTCCGGAGTGTCTGCCGAGTGGTTCTGGCGTAGTCGGCAGGTGATTCTGGCGTGTCCAGCAGGTGGTTCTGGGGAGTGGATCAGGTGGTTCCGGCATACTCGGCAGGTGGTACCGGCGTGTCCGGAACATGGTTCTGGCAAGTCTGAGAGGTGGTTCCGGCATGCCCGACAGGTGATTCCGGAGTGTTCGCCAAGTGGTTCTGGCGTAGCCGGCAGGTCATTTTGCATGTCCGGCGGTGGTTCCGGCGAGTCGAGCCGGTGGTTCCGGCGTGTCCGGCAGGTGGTTCTGGCGTGACCGGCACGAGGTTCTGGCACGTCTGAGAGTTGTTTCCGGCATGCCCGACAGGTGATTCCGGAGTGTTCGCCAAGTGGTTCTGGCGTAGCCGGCAGGTGATTTTGCATGTCCGGCAATGGTTCCGGCGAGTCGAGCCGGTGGTTCTGGCATGTCCGGCAGGTGGTTCCGGCATGCCCGGCAGGTGATTCCGGAGTGTCCGGCATGTGGTTCTGGCACCTCTGAGAGGTGGTTCCGGCATGCCCGGCAGGTGATACCGGAGTGTCCGGCATGTGGTTCTGGCACCTCTGAGAGGTGGTTCTGGTATGCCCGGCAGGTGATACCGGAGTCTCCCGCATTTGGTTCTGGCACCTCTGAGAGGTGGTTCCGGAATGCCTGGCATGTGATCCCGGAGTGTCTGCCGAGTGGTTCTGGCGTAGCCGGCAGGTGATTTTGGTGTGTCCAGAAGGTGGTTTTGGCGAGTCGAGCAGGAGGTTCTGGCGTGCTCGGCAGGTGCTTCCGGTGTCATTGGCATGTGGTTCCGGCATGTCTGAGAGGTGGTTCCGCCATGCCCGGCAGGTGATTCCGGAGTGTTCGCCAAGTGGTTCTGGCGTAGCCGGCAGGTGATTTTGCATGTCCGGCAATGGTTCCGGCGAGTCGAGCCGGTGGTTCTGGCATGTCCGGCAGGTGGTTCCGGCATGCCCGGCAGGTGATTCCGGAGTGTCCGGCATGTGGTTCTGGCACCTCTGAGAGGTGGTTCCGGCATGCCCGGCAGGTGATACCGGAGTGTTCGCCAAGTTGTTCTGGCATAGCCGGCAGGTGGTTTTGCATCTCCGGCAATGGTTCCGGCGAGTCGAGCTGGTGGTTCCGGAATGTCCGGCAGGTGGTTCCGGCATGTCCGGCAGGTGGTTCCGGCATGTCCAGCACGTGGTTCCAGCATGCCCGGCAGGTGATTCCGGATTGTCCGGCATGTGGTTCCGGCACCTCTGAGAAGTGATTCCGGCATGCCCGGCAGGTGATTCCGGAGTGTCCGGCATGTGGTTCCGGCACCTCTGAGAGTTGGGTCCGGCATGCCCGGCAGGTGGTTCCGGAGTGTCTGCCGAGTGGTTCAGGCGTAGTCGGCAGGTGATTCTGGCGTGTCCAGCAGGTGGTTCTGGGGAGTGGATCAGGTGGTTCCGGAATACTCTGCAGGTGGTACCGGCGTGTCCGGAACATGTTTCTGGCAAGTCTGAGAGGTGGTTCCGGCATGCCCGACAGGTGATTCCGGAGTGTTCGCCAAGTGGTGCTGGCGTGGCCGGCAGGTCATTTTGCATGTCCAGCGGTGGTTCCGGCGAGTCGAGCCGGTGGTTCCAGCGTGTCCGGCAGGTGGTTCTGGCGTGACCGGCACGAGGTTCTGGCACGTCTGAGAGCTGGTTCCGGCATGCCCGACAGGTGATTCCGGAGTGTCTGCCACATGGTTCTGGCGTACCCGGCAGGTGATTTTAGCGTGTCAGGTAGGTTGTTCCAGCGAGTCGAGTAGGTGGTTCCGGCGTGCTCGCTAGGTGGTTCAGGCAGGTCTGGCAGGTGGTTTCGGTCTGTTCGGGGTGTGGTTCCGGCATCTCAGGCACATGGTTCTGGCACGTCTGAGAGGTGGTTCCGGCATGCCCGGCAGGTGGTTCCGGAGTGTCTGCCGAGTGGTTCTGGGGTAGCCGGCAGCTGATTTTGGCGTGTCCAGCAGGTCGTTCCGGCGAGCTCGGCAGGTGCTTCCGGTGTCATTGGCATGTGGTTCCGGCATGTCTGAGAGGTGGTACCGCCATGCCCGGCAGGTGATTCTGGAGTGTTCGCCAAGTGGTTCTGGCGTAGCCGGCAGGTGATTTTGCATGTCCGGCAATGGTTCCGGCGAGTCGAGCCGGTGGTTCCGGCATGCCCGGCAGGTGATTCCGGAGTGTCCGGCATGTGGTTCTGGCACCTCTGAGAGGTGGTTCCGGCATGCCCTTCAGGTGATACAGGAGTGTCCGGCATTTGGTTCTGGCACCTCTGAGAGGTGGTTCCGGAATGCCTGGCATGTGATTCCCGAGTGTCTGCCGAGTGGTTCTGGCGTAGCCGGCAGGTGATTTTGGCGTGTCCAGCAGGTGGTTCCCCCGAGCTCGGCAGGTGGTTCCGGCATGTCCGGAACATGGTTCTGGCAAGTCTGAGAGGCGGTTCCGGCATGCCCGACAGGTGATTCAGGAGTGTTCGCCAAGTGGTTCTGGCGTAGCCGGCAAATCATTTTGCATGTCCGGCGGTGGTTCCGGCGAGTCGAGCCGGTGGTTCCGGCATGCCCGGCAGGTGCTTCCGGCGTGTCCGGCACGTGGTTCTTGTGTGTCAGAGGGCTGGTTCTGGCATTTCCAGCAGATGATTCCGGAGTGTCCAGCATGTGGTTCTGGCACCTCTGAGAGGTGGTTCCGGCATGCCCGGCAGGTGATACCGGAGTGTCCGGCATGTGGTTCTGGCACCTCTGAGAGGTGGTTCCGGCATGCCCGACAGGTGATTCCGGAGTGTTCGCCAAGTGGTTCTGGCGTAGCCGGCAGGTCATTTTGCATGTCCAGCGGTGGGTCCGGCGAGTCGAGCCGGTGGTTCCGGCGTGTCCAGCAGGTGTTTCCGGTCTGTCCGGCACGTGGTTCTGGCGTGTCCGGCACGAGGTTCCGGCACGTCTGAGTGTTGGTTCCGGCATGCCCGACAGGTGATTCCGGAGTGTCCGGCATGTCGTTCTGGCACCTCTGAGAGGTGGTTCCGGAATGCCTGGCATGCGATTCCGGAATGTCTCCCAAGTGGTTCTGGCGTAGCTGGCAGTTGATTTTGGCGTGTCCACTAGGTGGTTCTGGGGAGTGGATCAGCTGGTTCCGGCATACTCGGCGGGTGGTACCAGCGTGTCCAGAACATGGTTCTGGCAAGTCTGAGAGGAGGTTCCGGCACGCCCAACAGGTGATTCCGGAGCGTCCGCCAAGTGTTTCTGGCATACCCGGCAGGTGATTTTGGCATGTCAGACAGGAGTATCTTGCGAGTCGAGCAGGTGGCTCAGGCATGCTCAGCTGGTGCTTCCGGTGTCTCTGGCACGTGGTTCTGGTGTGTCTGAGAGCTGGTTCTGGCATGTCCAGCAGATGATTCCGGAGTGTCCACCAAGTGGTTCTGGTAGACCTGGCAGGTGATTTTGGAGTGTATGGAAGGTGGTTCTGGCTAGTTGAGCAGGTGGATCAGGCGTGCTCGCCAGGGGGTTCAGGCGGGTCTGGCAGGTGGTTTCGGTCTGTTCGGGGTGTGGTTCCGGCATCTCAGGCACATGGTTCTGGCCCGTCTGATAGGTGGTTCCGGCCGGCCCGACAGGTGTTTCCATGGAGTCTGCCAAGTGGTTCTGGCATAGCTGGCAGGTGATGTTGGCGTGACCGGCAGGTGGTTCCAGCCAGCCCGGCAGGTGATTCCGAAGAGTTCACCAAATGGTTGTGGCGTAGCCGGCAGGTGATTTTGGCGTGTCCAGCAGGTGGTTTTTGCGAGTCGAGCAGGTGGTTCTGGCGTGATCGGCAGGTGCTTCCGGTGTCATTGGCATGTGGTTCCGTCATGTTGAGAGGTGGTTCCGCCATGCCCAGCAGGTGATTCCGGAGTGTTCACCAAGTGGTTCTGGCGTAGCCGGCAGGTGATTTTGCATGTCCGGCAATGGTTCCTGCGACTCGAGCCGGTGGTTCGGGCATGTCCGGGAGGTGGTTCCGGCATTCCCGGCAGGTGATTCCGGAGTGTCCGGCATGTGGTTCTGGCACCTCTGAGAGGTGGTTCCGGCATGCCCGGCAGGTGATACCGGAGTGTCCGGCATTTGGTTCTGGCACCTCTGACAGGTGGTTCCAGAATGCCTGGCATGTGACTCCGGAGTGTCTGCCGAGTGGTTCTGGCGTAGCCGGCAGTTGATCTTTGCGTGTCCACTAGGTGGTTCTGGGGAGTGGATCAGCTGGTTCCGGCATACTCTGCAGGTTGTACCGGCGTGTCCAGAACATGGTTCTGGCAAGTCTGAGAGGAGGTTCCGGCACGCCCGACAGGTGATTCCAGAGCATCCGCCAAGTGTTTCTGGCGTACCCGACACGTGATTTTGGCATGTCCCACAGCTGTTTCTTGCGAGTCGAGCAGGTGGCTCAGGCATGCTCAGCTGGTGCTTCCGGCGTCTCTGGCACGTGGTTCAGGTGTGTCTGAGAGCTGGTTCTGGCATGTCCGGCAGATGATTGCGGAGTGTCCACCAAGTGGTTCTGGTATACCTGGCAGGTGATTTTGGCGTGTCAGGAAGGTGGTTCCGGCTAGTTGAGCAGGTGGATCAGGCGTGCACGCCAGGAGGTTCAGGCGGGTCTGGCAGGTGGTTTCGGTCTGTTCGGGGAGTCGTTCCGGCATCTGAGGCACATGGTTCTGGCACGTCTGAGAGGTGGTTCCGGCCGGCTCAACAGGTGTTTCCGGAGTGTCTGCCAAGTGGTTCTGGCATAGCTGAAAGGTGATGTTGGCGTGACCGGCAGGTGGTTCCAGCCGGCCCGGCAGGTGATTCCGGAGTGTCTGCCGAGTGGTTCTGGCGTACCAGGCAGGTGATTTTGGCGTGTCCAGCAGGTGGTTCCGGCGAGCTCAGCATGTGGTACCAGCGTGTCTGGAACATGCTTCTGGCACGTCTGAGAGATGGTTCCGGCATGCCCGGCATTTGATTCCAGAGTGTCCACCAAGTGGTTCTGGTATACCTGGCAGGTGATTTTGGCGTGTCAGGAAGGTGGTTCCGGCTAGTTGAGCAGGTGGATCAGGCGTGCTCGCCAGGGGGTTCAGGCGGGTCTGGCAGGTGGTTTCGGTCTGTTCGGGGAGTGGTTCCGGCATCTCAGGCACATGGTTCTGGCACGTCTGAGAGGTGGTTCCGGCCATCCCGACAGGTTTTTCCGGAGTGTCCGCCAAGTGATTCTGGCGTAGCTGAAAGGTGATGTTGGCGTGACCGGCAGGTGGTTCCAGCCAGGCCGGCATGTGATTCCGGAGTGTCTGCCGAGTGGTACTGGCGTAGCCGGCAGGTGATTTCGGCGTGTCCAGCAGGTGGTTCCGGCGAGCTCGGCAGGTGGTACCGGCATGTCCGGAACATGGTTCTGGCACGTCTGAGAGATGGTTCCGGAATGCCAGGCAGGTGATTCCGGAGTGTCCGGCATGTGGTTCTGGCACCTCTGAGAGGTGGTTCCGGCATGCCCGACAGGTGATTCCGGAGTGTCCGCCACGTGGTTCTGGCGTACCCGGCAGGTGATTTTGGCGTGTCTGGCAGGTGTTTCTTGCAAGTCGAGCATTTGGCTCAGTCATGATCAGCAGATGCTTCCGGCGTGTCTGGCACATGGTTCCGGTGTGTCTGAGACGTGGTTCTGGCATGTCCGGCAGATGATTCCGGAGTGTCCACCAAGTTATTGTGGCATACCCGGCAGGTGATTTTAGAGTGTCAGGTAGGTGGTTCCGGCGAGTCGAGTAGGTGGTTCTGGCGTGCTCGGCAGGTGGTTCAGGCGGGTCTGGCAGGTGGTTTCGGTCTGTTCGGGGTGTGGTTCCGGCATCTCAGGCACATGGTTCTGGCACGTCTGATAGGTGGTTCTGGGCGGCCCGACAGGTGTTTCCATGGTGTCCGCCTAGTGGTTCTGGCATAGCTGGCAGGTGATGTTGGCGTGACCGGCAGGTGGTTCCAGCCAGCTCGGCAGGTGATTCGGAAGAGTTCACCAAATGGTTGTGGCGTAGCCGGCAGGTGATTTTGGCGTGTCCAGCAGGTGGTTTTGGCGAGCCGAGCAGGTGGTTCTGGCGTGGCGGCAGGTGCTTCCGGTGTCATTGGCCTGTGGTTCCGGCATGTCTGAGAGGTGGTTCCGGCATGCCCGGCAGGTGGTTCCGGAGAGTCTGCCGAGTGGTTCTGGAGCCAGCCCGGCAGGTGATTCCGAAGAGTTCACCAAATGGTTGTGGCGTAGCCGGCAGGTTATTTTGGCATGTCAGGAAGGGGGTTCCGGCTAGTTGAGCAGGTGGATCAGGCGTGCTCGCCAGTGGGTTCAGGCGGGTCTGGCAGGTGGTTTCGTTCTGTTCGGGGAGTGGTTCCAGCTTCTTAGGGACATGGTTCTGGCACGTCTGAGAGGTGTTTCTGGCCGCCGGAGAGGTGTTTCCGGAGTGTCCGCCAAGTGGTTCTGGTGTAGCTGAAAGGTGATTTTGGCGTGTCCAGCAGGTGGTTCCGGCGAGCTCGGCAAGTGGTACCGGCGTGTCCGGAACATGGTTCTGGCACGTCTGAGAGATGGTTCCGGCATGCCCGGCAGGTGATTCCGGAGTGTCCGGCATGTGGTTCTGGCACCTCTGAGAGGTGGGTCCAGCATGCCCGGCAGGTGGTTCCGGAGTGTCTACCTAGTGGTTCAGGCGTAGTCGGCAGGTGATTCTGGCATGTCCAGCAGGTGGTTCTGGGGAGTGGATCAGGTGGTTCCGGAATACTCTGCAGGTGGTACCGGCGTGTCCAGAACATGTTTCTGGCAAGTCTGAGAGGTGGTTCCGGGATGCCCAACAGGTGATTCCGGAGTGTTCGCCAAGTGGTGCTGGCGTGGCCGGCAGGTCATTTTGCATGTCCAGCGGTGGTTCCGGCGAGTCGAGCCGGTGGTTCCAGCGTGTCCGGCAGGTGGTTCTGGCGTGACCGGCACGAGGTTCTGGCACGTCTGAGAGCTGGTTCCGGCATGCCCGACAGGTGATTCCGGAGTGTCTGCCACATGGTTCTGGCGTACCCGGCAGGTGATTTTAGCGTGTCAGGTAGGTTGTTCCAGCGAGTCGAGTAGGTGGTTCCGGCGTGCTCGCTAGGTGGTTCAGGCAGGTCTGGCAGGTGGTTTCGGTCTTTTCGGGGTGTGGTTCCGGCATCTCAGGCACATGGTTCTGGCACGTCTGAGAGGTGGTTGCGGCCGGCCCGACAGGTGTTTCCATGGTGTCCGCCAAGTGGTTCTGGCATAGCTGGCAGGTGATGTTGGCGTGACCGGCAGGTGGTTCCAGCCAGCCCGGCAGGTGATTCCGAAGTGTTCAACAAATGGTAGTGGCGTAGCCGGAAGGTGATTTTGGCGTGTCCAGCAGGTGGTTTGGAGAGTCGAGCAGGTGGTTCTGGCGTGCTCGGCAGGTGCTTCCGGTGTCATTGGCATGTGGTTCCGGCATGTCTGAGAGGTGGTTCCGGCATGCCCGGCAGGTGGTTCCGGAGTGTCTGCCGAGTGGTTCTGGAGCCAGCCGGGCAGGTGATTCCGAAGAGTTCACCAAATGGTTGTGGCGTAGCCGGCAGGTGATTTTGGTGTGTCAGGAATGTGGTTCCGGCTAGTTTAGCAGGTGGATCAGGCGTGCTCGCCAGGGCGTTCAGGCGGGTCTGGCAGGTGTTTTCGGTCTGTTCGGGGAGTGGTTCCGGAATCTCAGGCACAAGGTTCTGGCACGTCTGAGAGGTGGTTCCGGCCGGCCGGAGAGGTGTTTCCGGAGTTTCCGCCAAGTGGTTCTGGCGTAGTTGAGAGATGATGTTGGCGTGACCGGCAGGTGGTTCCAGCGAGCTCGGCAGGTGGTACCAGCGTGTCCGGAACATGGTTCTGGCACGTCTTAGAGATGGTTCCGGAATGACAGGCAGGTGATTCCGGAGTGTCCGGCATGTGGTTCCGGCACCTCTGAGATGTGGGTCCGGCATGCCCGGCAGGTGGTTCCGGAGTGTCTGCCGAGTGGTTCAGGTGTAGTCGGCAGGTGATTCTGGCGTGTCCAGCAGGTGGTTCTGGGGAGTGGATCAGGTGGTTCCGGAATACTCTGCAGGTGGTACCGGCGTGTCCAGAACATGTTTCTGGCAAGTCTGAGAGGTGGTTCCGGCATGCCCGACAGGTGATTCCGGAGTGTTCGCCAAGTGGTGCTGGCGTGGCCGGCAGGTCATTTTGCATGTCCAGCGGTGGTTCCGGCGAGTCGAGCCGGTGGTTCCAGCGTGTCCGGCAGGTGGTTCTGGCGTGACCGGCACGAGGTTCTGGCACGTCTGAGAGCTGGTTCCGGCATGCCCGACAGGTGATTCCGGAGTGTCTGCCACATGGTTCTGGCGTACCCGGCAGGTGATTTTAGCGTGTCAGGTAGGTTGTTCCAGCGAGTCGAGTAGGTGGTTCCGGTGTGCTCGCTAGGTGGTTCAGGCAGGTCTGGCAGGTGGTTTCGGTCTGTTCGGTGTGTGGTTCCGGCATCTCAGGCACATGGTTCTGGCACCTCTGAGAGGTGGTTCCGGCATGCCCGGCAGGTGATACCGGAGTGTCCGGCATTTGGTTCTGGCACCTCTGAGAGGTGGTTCCGGAATGCCCGGCATGTGATTCCGGACTGTCTGCCGAGGGGTTCTGGCGTAGCCGGCAGGAGATTCTGGCGTGTCCAGCAGGTGGTTCTGGGGAGTGGATCAGCTGTTTCCGGCATACTCGGCAGGTGGTACAGGCGTGTCCAGAACATGGTTCTGGCAAGTCTGAGAGGTGGTTCCGGCACGCCTGACAGGTGATTCCAGAGCGTCCGCCAAGTGTTTCTCACGTACCCGGCAGGTGATTTTGGTATGTCCGACAGGTGTTTCTTGCGAGTCGAGCAGGTGGCTCAGGCATGCTCAGCTGGTGCTTCCGGCGTCTCTGGCACGTGGTTCTGGTGTGTCTGAGAGCTGGTTCTGGCATGTCCGGCAGATGATTCCGGAGTGTCCACCAAGTGGTTCTGGTATACCTGGCAGGTGATTTTGGCGTGTCAGGAAGGTGGTTCCGGCTAGTTGAGCAGGTGGATCAGGCGTGGTCACCAGGGGGTTCAGGCGGGTCTGGCAGGTGGTTTCGGTCTGTTCGGGGAGTGTTTCCGGCATCTGAGGCACATGGTTCTGGCACGTCTGAGAGGTGGTTCCGGCCGGCCCGACAGGTGTTTCCGGAGTGTCCGCCAAGTGGTTCTGGATTAGCTGAAAGGTGATGTTGGCGTGACCGGCAGGTGGTTCCAGCCAGCCCGGCAGGTGATTCCGGAGTGTCCGGCATGTGGTTCTGGCACCTCTGAGAGGTGGTTCCGGCATGCCTGGCAGGTGATACCGGAGTGTCCGTGATTTGGTTCTGGCACCTCTGAGAGGTGGTTCCGGAATGCCTGGCATGTGATTCCGGAGTGTCTGCCGAGTGGTTCTGGTGTAGCCGGCAGGTGATTTTGGCGTGTCCAGCAGGTGGTTTTGGCGAGTCGAGCAGGTGGTTCTGGCGTGCTCGGCAGGTGCTTCCAGTGTCATTTGCATGTGGTTCCGGCATGTCTGAGATGTGGTTCCGGCATGCCCGGCAGGTGGTTCCGGAGTGTCTGTCGATTGGTTCTGGAGCCAGCCCGGCAGGTGATTCCGAAGAGTTCACCAAATCGTTGTGGCGTAGCCGGCATGTGATTTTGGCGTGTCTGGAATGTGGTTCCGGCTAGTTGAGCAGGTGGATCAGGCGTGCTCGCCAGGGGGTTCAGGCGTGTCTGGCAGGTGGTTTCGGTCTGTTCGGGGAGTGGTTCAGGCATCTCAGGCACATGGTTCTGGCACGTCTGAGAGGTGGTTGCGGCCGGCCCGACAGGTGTTTCCGGAGTGTCCGCCAAGTTGTTCTGGCGTAGCTGAAAGGTGATGTTGGCGTGACCGGCAGGTGGTTCCAACCAGCCCGGCAGGTGATTCCGGAGTATCTGCCACGTGGTTCAGGCGTAGTCGGCAGGTGATTTTGGCGTGTCCAGCAGGTGGTTCCGGCGAGTCGAGCCCGTGGTTCCGGCGTGTCCAGCAGGTGTTTCCGGGCTGTCCGGCAGGTGGTTCTGGCGTGTACGGCACGAGGTTCTGGCACGCCTGAGAGTTGGTTCCGGCATGCCTGAATGGTGATTCCGGAGTCTCTGGCATGTGGTTCTGGCACCTCTGAGAGGTGGTTCCGGCATGCACGGCAGATGATACCGGAGTCTCCTGCATTTGGTTCTGGCACCTCTGAGAGGTGCTTCCGGAATGCCTGGCCTGTGATTCCGGAGTGTCTGCCGAGTGGTTCTGGCGTAGCCGGCAGTTGATTTTGGCGTGTCCACTAGGTGCTTCTGGGGAGTGGATCAGCTGGTTCCGGCATACTCGGCATGTGGTACCGGCGTGTCCAGAACATGGTTCTGGCACGTCTGAGAGGAGGTTCCGGCACGCCCAACAGGTGATTCCGGAGCGTCCGCCAAGTGTTTCTGGCGTTCCCGGCAGGTGATTTTGGCATGTCCGACAGGTGGATCTTGCGAGTCGAGCAGGTGGTTCTGGCGTGCTCGGCAGTTGCTTCCGGTGTCATTGGCATGTGGTTCCGGCATGTCTGAGAGGTGGTTCCGGCATGCCAGGCAGGTGGTTCCGGAGAGTCTGCCGAGTGGTTCTGGAGCCAGCCCGGCAGGTGATTCCGAAGAGTTCACCAAATCTTTGTGGCGTAGCCAGCAGGTTATTTTGGCGGGTCAGGAAGTTGGTTCCGGCTAGTTGAGCAGGTGGATCAGGCGTGCTCGCCAGTGGGTTCAGGCGGGTCTGGCAGGTGGTTTCGGTCTGTTCGGGGAGTGGTTCCGGCATCTCAGGCACATGGTTCTGGCACGTCTGAGCGGTGGTTCCGGCCGGCCCGACAGGTGTTTCTGGAGTGTCCGCCAAGTGGTTCTGGCGTAGCTGAAAGGTGATGTTGGCGTGACCGGCAGGTGGTTCCAGCCAGCCCGGCAGGTGATTCTGAAGAGTTCACCAAATGGTTGTGTCGTAGCCGGCATGTGATTTTGGCGTGTCCAGTAGGTGGTTTTGGCGAGTCGAGCAGGTGGTTCTGGCGTGCTCGGCAGGTGCTTCCGGTGTCATTGGCATGTGGTTCCGGCATGTCTGATAGGTGGTTCCGGCATGCCAGACAGGTGATTCCGGAGTGTTCGCCAAGTGGTTCTGGCGTAGCCGGCAGGTCATTTTGCATGTCCGGCGGTGGTTCCGCGAGTCGAGCCGGTGGTTCCGGTGTGTCCGGCAGGTGGTTCTGGCGTGACCGGCACGAGGTTCTGGCACGTCTGAGAGTTGGTTCCGGCATGCCCGACAGGTGATTCCGGAGTGTCTGCCACGTGGTTCTGGCGTACCCGGCAGGTGATTTTGGCGTGTCTGGCAGGTGTTTCTTGCAAGTCGAGCATTTGGCTCAGGCATGCTCAGCAGGTGCTTCCGGCGTGTCTGGCAGGTGGTTCTGGTGTGTCTGAGAGCTGCTTCTGGCGTGTCTGGCAGATGATTCCGGAGTGTCCACCAAGTGGTTGTGGCATACCCGGCAGGTGATTTTAGCGTGTCAGGTAGGTGGTTCCAGCGAGTCGATTAGGTGGTTCCGGCGTGCTCTTCAGGTGGTTCAGGCGGGTCTGGCAGGTGGTTTCGGTCTGTTCGGGGAGTGGTTCCGGCATCTCAGGCACAGGGTTCTGGCACGTCTGATAGGTGGTTCCGGCCGCCCCTACAGGTGTTTCCATGGTGTCCGCCAAGTGGTTCTGGCATAGCTGGCATGTGATGTTGGCGTGACCAGCAGGTGGTTCCAGTCAGCCAGGCATGTGATTCCGAATGTACACCAAATGCTTGTGGCCTAGCCGGAAGTTGATTTTGGCATGTCCAGCAGGTGGTTTTGACGAGTCGAGCAGGTGGTTCTGGCGTGCTCGGCAGGTGCTTCCTGTGTCATCGGCATGTGGGTCCGGCATGTCTGAGAGGTGGTTCCGCCATGCCCGGCAGGTGATTCCGGAGTGTTCCCCAAGTGGTTCTGGCATAGCCGGCAGGTGATTTTGCATGTCCGGCAATGGTTCCGGCGAGTCGAGCCGCTGTTTCCGGCATGTCCGGCAGGTGGTTCCGGCATGCCCGGCAGGTGATTCCGGAGTGTCCGGCATGTGGTTCTGGCACCTCTGAGAGGTGGTTCCGGCATGCCCGGCAGGTGGTTCCGGCGTGTCTGCCGAGTGGTTCTGGCGTAGTCGGCAGGTGATTGTGGCGTGTCCAGCAGGTGGTTCTGAGGAGTGGATCAGGTGGTTCCGGCATACTCTGCAGGTGGTACCGGCGTGTCCAGAACATGGTTCTGGCAAGTCTGAGAGGTGGTTCCGGCATGCCCGACAGGTGATTAAGGAGTGTTCGCCAAGTGGTTCTGGCGTAGCCGGCAGGTCATTTTGCATGTCCGGCAGTGGTTCCGCGAGTCGAGCCGGTGGTTCCGGTGTGTCTGGCAGGTGGTTCTGGCGTGACCGGCACGAGGTTCTGGCACGTCTGAGAGTTGGTTCCAGCATGCCCGGCAGGTGATTCCGGAGTGTTCGCCAAGTGGTTCTGGCGTAGCCGGCAGGTGATTTTGCCTGTCCGGCACTGGTTCCGGCGAGTCGAGCCGGTGGTTCTGGCATGTCCAGCAGGTGGTTCCGGTATGCCCGGCAGGTGATTCCGGATTGTCCGGCATGTGGTTTTGGCACCTCTGAGAGGTGGTTCCGGCATGCCCGGCAGGTGATTCCGGAGTGTCCGGCATGTGGTTCTGGCACCTCTCAGAGGTGGTTCCGGCAAGCCCGGCAGTTGGTTACGGAGTGTCTGCCGAGTGGTTCTGGAGTAGCCGGCAGGTGATTCTGGCGTATCCAGCAGGTGGTTCTGTGGAGTGGATCAGGTGGTTCCGGCATACTCGGCAGGTGGTACCGGCGTGTCCGGAACATGGTTCTGGCAAGTCTGAGAGGTGGTACCGGCATGCCCGACAGGTTGTTCCGGAGTGTTCGCCAAGTGGTTCTGGCGTAGCCGGCAGGTCATTTTGCATGTCCGGCAGTGGTTCCGGCTAGTCGAGCCGGTGGTTGCGGCGTGTCCAGCAGGTGTTTCCGGTCTGTCCGGCAGGTGATTCTGGTGTGACCGGCACGAGGTTCTGGCACGTCAGAGAGCTGGTTCCGACATGCCCGACAGGTGATTCCAGAGTGTCCGACATGTGGTTCTGGCGTACCCGGCAGGTGATTTTGGCATGTCTGGCAGGTGTTTCTGGCAAGTCGAGCATTTGGCTCAGGCATGCTCAGCAGGTTCTTCCGGCGTGTCTGGCACGTGGTTCTGGTGTGTCTGAAAGCTGGTTCTGGCATGTCCGGCAGATGATTCCGGAGTGTCCACCAAGTGGTTGTGGCATACCCGGCAGGTGATTTTAGCGTGTCAGGTAGGTGGTTCCGGCGAGTCGAGTTTGTGGTTCCGGCGTGCTCGGCAGGTGGTTCAGGCGGGTCTGGCAGGTGGTTTCGGTCTGTTCGGTGTGTGGTTCCGGCATCTCAGGCACATGGTTCTGGCACGTCTGATAGGTGGTTCCGGCCGGCCCGACAGGTGTTTCCATGGTGTCCGCCAAGTGGTTCTGGCATAGCAGGCAGGTGACGTTGGCGTGACCGGCAGGTGGTTCCAGCCAGCCCGGCAGGTGATTCCGAAGTATTCACCAAATGGTTGTGGCGTAGCCGGAATCTGATTTTTGCATGTCCAGAATGTGGTTTTGGTGAGTCGAGCAGGTGGTTCTGGCGTGCCTGGCAGGTGCTTCCGGTGTCATTGGCATGTGGTTCTGACATGTCTGAGAGGTGGTTCCGCCATGCCCGGCAGGTGATTCCGGAGTGTTCGCCAAGTGGTTCTGGCGTAGCCGGCAGGTGATTTTGCATGTCCGGCAATGGTTCCGGCGAGTCGAGCCGGTGGTTCCGGCATGTCCGGCAGGTGGCCTGGCATGACCGGCAGGTGATACCGGAGTGTTCGCCAAGTGGTTCTGGCGTAGCCGGCAGGTGATTTTGCATGTCCGGCAATGGATCCGGCGAGTCGAGCCGGTGGTTCCGGAATGTCCGGCAGGTGGTTCCGGAATGTCCGGCAGGTGGTTCCGGCATGTCCAGCACGTGGTTCCAGCATGCCCGGCAGGTGATTCCGGAGTGTCCGGCATGTGGTTCTGGCACCTCTGAGAGGTGGTTCCGGCAAGCCCGGCAGGTGATTCCGGAGTGTTCGCCAAATGGTTCTGGCGTAGCTGGCAGGTCATTTTGCATGTCCGGCGGTGGTTCCAGCGATTCGAGCCGGTCGTTCTGGCGTGTCCAGCAGGTGGTTCCGGCGAGCTCGGCAGGTGGTACCGGCGTGTCCGGAACATGGTTCTGGCACGTCTGAGAGATGGTTCCGGCATGCCAGGCAGGTGATTCCGGAGTGTCCGGCATGTGGTTCTGGCACCTCTGAGAGGTGGTTTCGGCATGCCCGGCAGGTGATACCGGAGTCTTCGGCATTTGGGTCTGGCACCTCTGAGAGGTGGTTCTGGAATGCCTGGCCTGTGATTCCGGAGTGTCTGCCGAGTGGTTCTGGCTTAGCAGGCAGTTGATTTTGGCGTGTCCACTATGTGGTTCTGGGGAGTGGATCAGCTGGTTCCGGCTTACTCGGCAGGTGGTACCGGTGTGTCCAGAACATGGTTCTGGCAAGTCTGAGAGCTGGTTCTGGCATGTCCGGCAGATGATTCCGGAGTGTCCACCAAGTGGTTCTGGTATACCTGGCAGGTGATTTTGGCGTGTCAGGAAGGTGGTTCCGGCTAGTTGAGCAGGTGGATCAGGTGTGCTCGCCAGGGGGTTCAGGCAGGTCTGGCAGGTGGTTTCGATCTGTTCGGGGTGTGTTTCCGGCATCTCAGGCACATGGTTCTGGCACGTGTGAGAGGTGGTTCCGGCCGGCCCGTCAGGTGTTTCCGGAGTGTCCGCCAAGTGGTTCTGGCGAAGCCGGCAGGTGATTTTGCATGTCCGGCAATGGTTCCGGCGAGTCGAGCCGGTGGTTCCGGCATGTCCGGCAGGGGGTTCCGGCATGCCCGGCAGGTGATACCGGAGTCCGGCCTTTGGTTCTGGCACCTCTGAGAGGTGGTTCCTGCATGCCCGGCAGGTGGTTCCGGAGTGTCTGCCGAGTGGTTCTGGAGCCAGCCCGTCAGGTGGTTCCGAAGAGTTCACCAAATGGTTGCGGCGTAGCAGGCAGTTGCTTTTGGCGTGTCAGGAAGGTGGTTCCGGCTAGTTGAGCAGGTGGATCAGGCGTGCTCGCCAGGGGGTTCATGCGGGACTGGCAGGTGGTTTCGGACTGTTCGGGGAGTGGTTCCGGCATCTCAGGCACATGGTTCTGGCACGTCTGAGAGGTGGCTCCGGCCGGCCCGAGAGGTGTTTCCAGAGTGTCCGCCAAGTGGTTCTGGCGTAGGTGAAAGGCGACGTTGGCGTGACCGGTAGGTGGTTCCAGCCAGCCCGGCAGGTGATTCCGGAGTGTCTGCCGTGTGGTTCTGGCGTAGCTGGCAGGTGATTTTGGCGTGTCCAGCAGGTGGTTCCGGCGAGATCGGCAGGTGGTACCAGCGTGTCCGGAACATGGTTCTGGCACGGCTGAGAGATGGTTCCGTCATGCCCGGCAGGTGAATCCGGAGTGTCCGGCATGTGGTTCTGGCACCTCTGAGATGTGGTTCCCCCATGCCCGGCAGGTGATTCCGGAGTGTTCGGCATGTGGTTCTGGCACCTCTGAGAGGTGGTTCCGGCATGCCCGGCAGGTGGTTCCGGAGTGTCTGCCTAGTGGTTCTGGCGTAGTCGGCAGGTGATTCTGGCGTGTCCAGCAGGTGGTTCTGGGGAGTGGATCAGGTGGTTCCGGCATTCTCGGCAGGTGGTACCGGCGTGTCCGGAACATGGTTCTGGCAAGTCTGAGAGGCGGTTCCGGCATGCCCGACAGGTGATTCCGGAGTGTTCGCCAAGTGGTTCTGGCGTAGCCGGCAGGTCATTTTGCATGTCCGGCGGTGGTTCCGCGAGTCGAGCAGGTGGTTCCGGTGTGTCCAGCAGGTGGTTCTGGCGTGACCGGCACGAGGTTCTGGCACGTCTGAGAGTTGGTTCCGGCATGCCCGACAGGTTTTGGCGAGTCAAGCAGGTCGTTCTGGCGTGCTCGGCAGGTGCTTGCGGTTTCATTGGCATGTGGTTCCGGCATGTCTGAGAGGTGGTTCCGCCATGCCCGGCAGGTGATTCCGGAGTGTTCGCCAAGTGGTTCTGGCGTAGCCGGCAGGTGATTTTGCATGTCCGGCAATGGTTCCGGCGAGTCGAGCCGGTGGTTCCGGCATGTCCGGCAGGTGATTCCGGCATGTCCAGCAGGTGGTTCTGAGAAGTGGATCAGGTGGTTCCGGCAGACACGGCAGGTGATTCCGGAGTGTCCGGCATGTGATTCTGTCACCTCTGAGAGGTTGTTCTGGCATGCCCGGCAGGTGATACCACAGTGTCCGTCATTTGGTTCTGGCACCTCTGACAGGTGGTTCCGGGATGCCTGGCATGTAATTCCGGAGTGTCTGCCAAGTGGTTCTGGCGTGTCCAGCAGGTGTTTCCGGTCTTTCCGGCAGGGGGTTCTGGCGTGTCCGGGACGAGGTTCTGGCACGTCTGAGAGTTGGTTCCGGCATGCCCGACAGGTGATTCCGGAGTGTCCGCCACGTGGTTCTGGCGTACCCGGCAGGTGATTTGGGCGTGTCTGGCAGGTGTTTCTTGCAAGTCGAGCATGTGGCTCAGGCATGATCAGCAGGTGCTTCCGGCCTGTCCGGCACGTGGTTCTGGTGTGTCTGAGAGCTGGTTCTGGCATGTCCGGCAGATGATTCCGGAGTGTCCACCAAGTGGTTGTGGCATACCCGGCAGGTGATTTTAGCGTGTCAGGTAGGTGGTTCCGGCGAGTCGAGTTTGTGGTTCCGGCGTGCTCGGCAGGTGGTTCAGGCGGGTCTGGCAGGTGGTTTCGGTCTGTTCGGTGTGTGGTTCCGGCTTCTCAGGCACATGGTTCTGGCACGTCTGATAGGTGGTTCCGGCCGGCCCGACAGGTGTTTCCATGGTGTCCGCCAAGTGGTTCTGGCATAGCAGGCAGGTGACGTTGGCGTGACCGGCAGGTGGTTCCAGCCAGCCCGGCAGGTGATTCCGAAGTTTTCACCAAATGGTTGTGGCGTAGCCGGAATCTGATTTTTGCATGTCCAGCAGGTGGTTTTGGCGAGTCGAGCAGGTGGTTCTGGCGTGCTCGGCAGGTGCTTCCGGTGTCATTGGCATGTGGTTCCGGCATGTCAGAGAGGTGGTTCCGCCATGCCCGGCAGGTGATTCCGGAGTGTCCGCCAAGTGGTTCTGGTGTAGGTGAAAGGCGACGTTGGTGTGACCGGTAGGTGGTTCCAGCCAGCCCGGAGGTGATTCCAGAGTGTCTGCGGTGTGGTTCTGGCGTAGCTGGCAGGTGATTTTGGCGTGTCCAGCAGGTGGTTCCGGCGAGATCGGCAGGTGGTACCAGCGTGTCCGGAACATGGTTCTGGCACGGCTGAGAGATGGTTCCGTCATGCCCGGCAGGTGAATCCGGAGTGTCCGGCATGTGCTTCTGGCACCTCTGAGATGTGGTTCCCCCATGCCCGGCAGGTGATTCCGGAGTGTTCGGCATGTGGTTCTGGCATCTCTGAGAGGTGGTTCCAGCATGCCCGGCAGGTGGTTCCGGAGTGTCTGCCAAGTGGTTCTGGTGTAGCCGGCAGGTGATTTTGCATGTCCGGCAATGGTTCCGGCGAGTCGCGCCGCTGGTTCCGGCATGTCCGGCAGGTGGTTCCGGCATGCCCGGCAGGTGATTCCGGAGTGTCCGGCATGTGGTTCTGGCACCTCTGAGAGGTGGTTCCGGCATGCCCGGCAGGTGGTTCCGGCGTGTCTGCCGAGTGGTTCTGGCGTAGTCGGCTGGTGATTGTGGCGTGTCCAGGAGGCGGTTCTGAGGAGTGGATCAGGTGGTTCCGGCATACTCGGCAGGTGGTACCGGCGTGTCCGGAAGATGGTTCTGGCAAGTCTGAGAGGTGGTTCCGGCATGCCCGACAGGTGATTCCGGAGTGTTCGCCAAGTGGTTCTGGCGTAGCCGGCAGGTCATTTTGCATGTCCGGCGGTGGTTCCGGCGAGTCGAGCCGGTGGTTCTGGCGTGTCCGGCATGTGGTTCTGGCGTGACCGGCACGAGGTTCTGGCACGTCTGAGAGTTGGTTCCGGCATGCCCGACAGGTGATTCCAGAGTGTCCGCCACGTGGTTCTGGCGTACCCGGCAGGTGATTTTGGCGTGTCTGGCAGGTGTTTCTTGCAAGTCGAGCATTTGGCTCAGGCATGCTCAGCAGGTGCTTCCGGCGTGTCTGGCACATGGTTCTGGTGTGTCTGAGAGCTGGTTCTGGCATGTCCGGCAGATGATTCCGGAGTGTCCACCAAGTGGTTGGGGCATACCCGGCAGGTGATTTTAGCGTGTCAGGTAGGTGGTTCCAGCGAGTCGAGTAGGTGGTTCCGGCGTGCTCGGCAGGTGGTTCAGGCGGGTCTGGCAGGTGGTTTCGGTCTGTTCGGGGTGTGGTTCCGGCGTCTCAGGCACATGGTTCTGGCACGTCTGATAGGTGGTTCCGGCCGGCCCGACAGGTGTTTCCATGGTGTCCGCCAATTGGTTCTGGCATAGCTGACAGGTGATGTTTGTGTGACCGGCACGTGGTTCCAGAAAGCCCGGCAGGTGATTCCGAAGAGTTCACCAAATGGTTGTGGCCTAGCCGGCAGGTGATTTCGGCGTGTCCTGCAGGTGGTTTTGGCGAGTCAAGCAGGTCGTTCTGGAGTGCTCGGCAGGTGCTTGCGGTTTCATTGGCATGTGGTTCCGGCATGTCTGAGAGGTGGTTCCGCCATGCCCGGCAGGTGATTCCGGAGTGTTCGCCAAGTGGTTCTGGCGTAGCCGGCAGGTGATTTTGCATGTCCGGCAATGGTTCCGGCGAGTCGAGCCGGTGGTTCCGGCATGTCCGGCAGGTGATTCCGGCATGTCCAGCAGGTGGTTCTGAGAAGTGGATCAGGTGGTTCCGGCAGGCACGGCAGGTGATTCCGGAGTGTCCGGCATGTGATTCTGTCACCTCTGAGAGGTTGTTCTGGCATGCCCGGCAGGTGATACCACAGTGTCCGGCATTTGGTTCTGGCACCTCTGACAGGTGGTTCCGGGATGCCTGGCCTGTGATTCCGGAGTGTCTGCCGAGTGGTTCTGGCGTGTCCAGCAGGAGTTTCCGGTCTTTCCGGCAGGGGGTTCTGGCGTGTCCGGCACGAGGTTCTGGCACGTCTGAGAGTTGGTTCCGGCATGCCCGACAGGTGATTCCGGAGTGTCCGCCACGTGGTTCTGGCGTACCCGGCAGGTGATTTGGGCGTGTCTGGCAGGTGTTTCTTGCAAGTCGAGCATGTGGCTCAGGCATGATCAGCAGGTGCTTCCGGCCTGTCCGGCACGTGGTTCTGGTGTGTCTGAGAGCTGGTTCTGGCATGTCCGGCAGATGATTCCGGAGTGTCCACCAAGTGGTTGTGGCATACCCGGCAGGTGATTTTAGCGTGTCAGGTAGGTGGTTCCGGCGAGTCGAGTTGGTGGTTCCGGCGTGCTCGGCAGGTGGTTCAGGCGGGTCTGGCAGGTGGTTTCGGTCTGTTCGGTGTGTGGTTCCGGCATCTCAGGCACATGGTTCTGGCACGTCTGATAGGTGGTTCCGGCCGGCCCGACAGGTGTTTCCATGGTGTCCGCCAAGTGGTTCTGGCATAGCAGGCAGGTGACGTTGGCGTGACCGGCAGGTGGTTCCAGCCAGCCCGGCAGGTGATTCCGAAGTTTTCACCAAATGGTTGTGGCGTAGCCGGAATCTGATTTTTGCATGTCCAGCAGGTGGTTTTGGCGAGTCGAGCAGGTGGTTCTGGCGTGCTCGGCAGGTGCTTCCGGTGTCATTGGCATGTGGTTCCGGCATGTCTGAGAGGTGGTTCCGCCATGCCCGGCAGGTGATTCTGGAGTGTTCGCCAAGTGGTTCTGGTGTAGCCGGCAGGTGATTTTGCATGGCAGGCAATGGTTCCGGCGAGTCGAGCCGGTGGTTCCGGCATGTCCGGCAGGTGGTTCCGGCATGCCCGGCAGGTGATTCCGGAGTGTCCGGCATGTGTTTCTGACACCTCTGAGAGGTGGTTCCGGCATGCCCGGCAGGTGGTTCCGGAGTGTCTGCCGAGTGGTTCTGGCGTAGTCGGCAGGTGATTCCGGCATGTCCAGCAGGTTGTTCCGGCATGCCCGGCAGGTGATACCGGAGTGTCCGGCATTTGGTTCTGGCTCCTCTGAGAGGTGGTTCCGGATGCCTGGCATGTGATTCCAGAGTGTCTGCCGAGTGGTTCTGGCGTAGCCGGCAGTTGATTTTTGCGTGTCCTGGAGGTGGTTCTGGGGAGTGGATCAGGCGGTTCCGGCATACTCGGCAGGTGGTACCGGCGTGTCAGGAACATGGTTCTGGCAAGTCTGAGAGGTGGTTCTTGGATGCCCGACAGGTGATTCTGGAGTGTTCGCCAAGTGCTTCTGGCGTAGCCGACATGTCATTTTGCATGTCTGGCGGTGGTTCCGGCGAGTCGAGCCGGTGGTGCCGGCGTGTCCAGCAGGTGTTTCTGGTCTGTCCGGCAAGTGGTTCTGGCGTGTCTGGCATGAGGTTCTGGCACGTCTGAGAGTTGGTTCCAGCAAACCCGGCAGGTGATTCCGAAGAGTTCACCAAATGGTTGTGGCGTAGCCAGCAGGTGATTTTGGCGTGTCCAGCAGGTGGTTTTGGCGAGTCGAGCAGTTGGTTCTGGCATGCACGGCCGGTGCTTCCGGTGTCATTGACATGTGGTTCCGGCATATCCGAGAGGTGGTTCCGGCATGCCCAGCAGGTGGTTCCGGAGAGTCTGCCGAGTGATTCTGGAGCCAGCCCAGCAGGTGATTCTGAAGAGTTCACCAAATGGTTGTGGCGTAGCCGGCAGGTGATTTTGGCGTGTCAGGAATGTGGTTCCAGCTAGTTGAGCAGGTGGATCAGGCGTGCTCGCCAGTGGGTTCAGGCGGGTCTGGCAGGTGGTTTTGGTCTGTTCGGGGAGTGGTTCCGGCATCACAGGCACATGGTTCTGACATGTCTGAGAGGTGTTTCCGGCCGGCCGGAGAGGTGTTTCCGGAGTGTCCGCCTTGTCGTTCTGGCGTAGCTGAAAGGTGATGTTGGCGTGACCGGCAGGTGGTTCCAGCCAGCCCGGCAGGTGATTCCGGAGTGTCTGCCTTGAGGTTCTGGCGTAGCTGGCAGGTGATTTTGGCGTGTCCAGCAGGTGGTTCTGGCGAGCTCGGCAGGTGGTACCAGCGTGTCCGGAACATGGTTCTGGCACGTCTGAGAGATGGTTCCGAGATGCCCGGCAGGTGATTCCGGAGTGTCCGGCATGTGGTTTTGGCACCTCTGAGAGGTGGTTCCGGCATGCCCGGCAGGTGGTTCCGGAGTGTCTGCCGAGTGGTTCTGGCGTAGTCGGCAGGTGATTCTGGCGTGTCCAGCAGGTGGTTGTGGGGAGTGGATCAGGTGGTTCCGGCATACTCGGCAGGTGGTACCAGCGTGTCCGGAACATGGTTCTGGGAAGTCTGAGAGGTGGTTCCGGCATGCCCGACAGGTGATTCCGGAGTGTTCGCCAAGTGGTTCTGGCGTAGCCGTCAGGTCATTTTGCATGTCCGGCGGTGGTTCCGGCGAGTCGAGCCGGTGGTTCCGGCATGTCCGGCAGGTATTTCCGGGCTGTCCGGCAGGTGGTTCTGGCGTGTCCGGCACGAGGTTCTGGCACGTCTGAGAGTTGGTTCCGGCATGCCCGAACGGTGATTCCGGAGTGTCTGGCATGTGGTTCTGGCACCTCTGAGAGGTGGTTACGGCATGCACGGCAGGTGATACCGGAGTCCCCGGCATTTGGTTCTGGCACCTCTGAGAGGTGGTTCCGGAATGCCTGGCCTGTGATTCCGGAGTGTCTGCCGAGTGGTTCTGGCGTAGCCGGCAGTTGATTTTGGCGTGTCCACTAGGTGGTTCTGGGGAGTGGATCAGCTGGTTCCGGCATACTCGGCAGGTGGTACCGGCGTGTCCAGAACATGGTTCTGGCACGTCTGAGAGGAGGTTCCGGCACGCCCGACAGGTGATTCCGGAGCGTCCGCCAAGTGTTTCTGGCGTACCCGGCAGGTGATATTGGCATGTCTGACAGGTGTATCTTGCGAGTCGAGCAGGTGGTTCTGGCGTGCTCGGCAGGTGCTTCCGGTGTCATTGGCATGTGGTTCCGGCATGTCTGAGAGGTGGTTCCGGCATGCCCGGCAGGTGGTTCCGGAGAGTCTGCCGATTGGTTCTGGAGCCAGCCCGGCAGGTGATTCCGAAGAGTTCACCAAATGGTTGTGGCGTAGCCGGCAGGTTATTTTGGTGTGTCAGGAAGTTGGTTCCGGCTATTTGAGCAGGTGGATCAGGCGTGCTCGCCAGGGGGTTCAGGCGGGTCTGGCAGGTGGTTTCGGTCTGTTCGGGGAGTGGTTCCGGCATCTTAGGCACATGGTTCTGGCACGTCTGAGAGGTGGTTCCGGCCAGCCGGAGAGGTGTTTCCGGAGTGTCCGCCAAGTGGTTCTGGCGTAGCTGAAAGGTGATGTTGGCGTGACTGGCAGGTGGTTCCAGGCAGCCCGGCAGGTGATTCCGGAGTGTCTGCCGTGTCGTTCTGGCGTACCTGGCAGGTGATTTTGGCGTGTCCAGCAGGTGGTTCTGGTGAGCTCAGCAGGTGGTACCAGCGTGTCCGGAACATGGTTCTGGCACGTCTGAGAGATGGTTCCGGCATGCCCGGCAGGTGATTCCGGAGTGTCCGACATGTGGTTTTGGCACCTGTGAGAGGTGGTTCCGGCATGCCCGGAAGGTGGTTCCGGAGTGTCTACCGAGTGGTTCTGGCGTAGTCGGCAGGTGATTCTGGCGTGTCCAGCAGGTGGTTCCGGCGAGATCGGCAGGTGGTACCAGCGTGTCCGGAACATGGTTCTGGCACGGCTGAGAGATGGTTCCCAATGCCCGGCAGGTGAATCCGGAGTGTCCGGCATGTGGTTCTGGCACCTCTGAGATATGGTTCCCCCATGCCCGGCAGGTGATTCCGGAGTGTTCGGCATGTGGTTCTGGCACCTCTGAGAGGTGGTTCCGGCATGCCCGGCAGGTGGTTCCGGAGTGTCTGCCTAGTGGTTCTGGCGTAGTCGGCAGGTGATTCTGGCGTGTCCAGCAGGTGGTTCTGGGGAGTGGATCAGGTGGTTCCGGCATTCTCGGCAGGTGGTACCGGCGTGTCCGATACATGGTTCTGGCATGTCTGAGATGCGGTTCCGGCATGGCCGACAGGTGATTCCGGAGTGTCCGCCACGTGGTTCTGGCGTAGCAGGCAGGTCATTTTGCATGTCCGGCGGTGGTTCCGGCGAGTCGAGCCGGTGGTTCTGGCGTGTCCGGCAGGTGGTTCTGGCGTGACCGGCACGAGGTTCTGGCACGTCTGAGAGTTGGTTCCGGCATGCCCGACAGGTGATTCCGGAGTGTCCGCCACGTGGTTCTGGCGTACCCGGCAGGTGATTTTGGCGTGTCTGGCAGGTGTTTCTTGCAAGTCGAGCATTTGGCTCAGGCATGCTCAGCAGGTGCTTCCGGCGTGTCTGGCACATGGTTCTGGTGTGTCTGAGAGCTGGTTCTGGCATGTCCGGCAGATGATTCCGGAGTGTCCACCAAGTGGTTGTGGCATACCTGGCAGGTGATTTTAGCGTGTCAGGTAGGTGGTTCCAGCGAGTCGAGTAGGTGGTTCCGGCGTGCTCGGCAGGTGGTTCAGGCAGGTCTGGCAGGTGGTTTCGGTCTGTTCGGGGAGTGGTTCCGGCATCTCAGGCACATGGTTCTGGCACGTCTGATAGGTGCTTCCGGCCGGCCCGACAGGTGTTTCCATGGTGTCCGCCAAGTGGTTCTGGCATTGCTGGCAGGTGATGTTTGTGTGACCGGCACGTGGTTCCAGAAAGCCCGGCAGGTGATTCCGAAGAGTTCACCAAACGGTTGTGGCCTAGCCGGCAGGTGATTTCGGTGTGTCCTGCAGGTGGTTTTGGCGAGTCAAGCAGGTCGTTCTGGCTTGCTCGGCAGGTGCTTGCGGTTTCATTGGCATGTGGTTCCGGCATGTCTGAGAGGTGGTTCCGCCATGCCCGGCAGGTGATTCCGGAGTGTTCGCCAAGTGGTTCTGGCGTAGCCGGCAGGTGATTTTGCATGTCCGGCAATGGTTCCGGCGAGTCGAGCCGGTGGTTCCGGCATGTCCGGCAGGTGATTCCGGCATGTCCAGCAGGTGGTTCTGAGAAGTGGATCAGGTGGTTCCGGCAGGCACGGCAGGTGATTCCGGAGTGTCCGGCATGTGATTCTGTCACCTCTGAGAGTTTGTTCTGGCATGCCCGGCAGGTGATACCACAGTGTCCGGCATTTTGTTCTGGCACCTCTGACAGGTGGTTCCGGGATGCCTGGCATGTGATTCCAGAGTGTCTGCCGAGTGGTTCTGGCGTGTCCAGCAGGTGTTTCCGGTCTTTCCGGCAGGTGGTTCTGGCGTGTCCGGCACGAGGTTCTGGCACGTCTGAGAGGTGGTTCCGGCCGGCCCGACAGGTGTTTCCATGGTGTCCGACAAGTGGTTCTGGCATAGCTGGCAGGTGATGTTGGCGTGACCCGCAGGTGGTTCCAGCCAGCCAAGCAGGTGATTCCAAAGTGTTCACCAAATGTTTGTGGCATAGCCGGCAGGTGATTTTGGCGTGTCCAGCAGGTGGTTTTGGCGAGTCGAGCAGGTGGATCTGGCGGGCTCGGCAGGTGCTTCCGGTGTCATTGGCATCTGGTTCTGGCATGTCTGAGAGGTGGTTCCGCCATGCCCGGCAGGTGATTCCGGAGTGTTCGCCAAGTGGTTCTGGCGTAGCCGGCAGGTGATTTTGCATGTCCGGCAATGGTTCCGGCGAGGCGAGCCGGTGGTTCTGGAATGTCCGGCAGGTGGTTCCGGCATGTCCGGCAGGTGGTTCCGGCATGTCCAGCACGTGGTTCCAGCATGCCTGGCAGGTGATTCCGGAGTGTCCGGCATGTGGTTCTGACACCTCTGAGAGGTGGTTCCGGCATGCCCGGCAGGTGATACCGGAGTGTCCGGCATTTGGTTCTGGCACCTCTGAGAGGTGGTTCCGGAATGCGTGGCCGGTGATTCCGGAGTGTCTGCCGAGTGGTTCTGGCGTAGCCGGCAGTTGATTTTGGCGTGTCCACTATGTGGTTCTGGGGAGTGGATCAGCTGGTTCCGGCATACTCGGCATGTCGTACCGGCGTGTCCAGAACATGGTTCTGGCAAGTCTGAGAGGTGGTTCCGGCACGCCCGACAGGTGATTCCGGAGCGTCCGCCAAGTGTTTCTGGCGTACCCGGCGGGTGATTTACGCCTGTCCGACAGGTGTATCTTGCGAGTCGAGCAGGTGGCTGAGGCATGCTCAGCTGGTGCTTCCGGCGTCTCTGGCACGTGGTTCTGGTGTGTCTGAGAGCTGGTTCTGGCATCTCCGGCAGATGATTCCGGAGTGTCCACCAAGCGGTTCTTGTATACCTGGCAGGTGATGTTGGCGTGACCAGCAGGTGGTTCCAGCAAGCCCGGCAGGTGATTCCGAAGAGTTCACCAAATGGTTGTGGCGTAGCCGGCAGGTGATTTTGGCGTGTCCAGCAGGTGGTTTTGGCGAGTCGAGCAGGTGGTTCTGGCGTGCTCGGCAGTTGCTTCCGGTGTCATTGGCATGTGGTAACGGCATGTCTGAGAGGTGGTTCCGGCATGCCCGGCAGGTGGTTCCGAAGAGTTCACCAAATGGTTGCGGCGTAGCAGGCAGTTGCTTTTGGCGTGTCAGGAAGGTGGTTCCGGCTAGTTGAGCAGGTGGACGAGGCATGCTCGCCACGGGGTTCATGCGGGTCTGGCAGGTGGTTTCGGTCTGTTCGGGGAGTGGTTCCGGCATCTCAGGCACATGGTTCTGGCACGTCTGAGAGGTGGTTCCGGCCGGCCGGAGAGGTGTTTCCGGAGTGTCCGCCAAGGGGTTCTGGCGTAGGTGAAAGGCGACGTTGGCGTGACCGGTAGGTGGTTCCAGCCAGCCCGGCAGGTGATTCCGAAGTTTTCACCAAATGGTTGTGGCGTAGCCGGAATCTGATTTTTGCATGTCCAGCAGGTGGTTTTGGCGAGTCGAGCAGGTGGTTCTGGCGTGCATGGCAGGTGCTTCCGGTGTCATTGGCATGTGGTTCTGGCATGTCTGAGAGGTGGTTCCGCCATGCCCGGCAGGTGATTCCGGAGCGTCCGCCAAGTGTTTCTGGCGTACCTGGCGGGTGAATTACGCCTGTCCGACAGGTGTATCTTGCGAGTCAAGCAGGTGGCTCAGGCATGCTCAGCTGGTGCTTCCGGCGTCTCTGGCACGTGGTTCTGGTGTGTCTGAGAGCTGGTTCTGGCATCTCCGGCAGATGATTCCGGAGTGTCCACCAAGCGGTTCTTGTATACCTGGCAGGTGATTTTGGCGTGTCAGGAAGTTGGTTCCGGCTAGTTGAGCAGGTGGATCAGGCGTGCTCGCCAGGGGGTTCAGGCGGGTCTGGCAGGTTGTTTTGGTCTGTTCGGGGAGTGGTTCCGGCATCTCAGGCTCATGGTTCTGGCACGTCTGAGAGGTGGTTCCGGCCGGCCCGACATGTGTTTCCATGGTGTCCGCCAAGTGGTTCTGGCATAGCTGGCAGGTGATGTTGGCGTGACCAGCAGGTGGTTCCAGCAAGCCCGGCATGTGATTCCGAAGAGTTCACCAAATGGTTGTGGCGTAGCCGGCAGGTGATTTTGGCGTGTCCAGCAGGTGGTTTTGGCGAGTCGAGCAGGTGGTTCTGGCGTGCTCGGCAGGTGCTTCCGGTGTCATTGGCAAGTGGTAACGGCCTGCCTGAGAGGTGGTTCCGGCAGGCCCGGCAGGTGGTTCCGGAGTGTCTGCCGAGTGGTTCTGGCGTAGTCGGCCTCTGATTCTGGCGTGTCCAGCAGGTGGTTCTAGGGAGTGGATCAGGTGGTTCCGGCATACTCGGCAGGTGGTACCGGCGTGTCCGGAACATGGTTCTGGCAAGTCTGAGAGGTGGTTCCGGCCTGTCCGACAGGTCATTCCGGAGTGTCCGCCAAGTGATTCTGGCGTACCCGGCAGGTGATTTTGGCGTGTCTGACAGGTGTTTCTGGCGAGTCGAGATGGGGCTTAGGCATTCCCAGCAGGTGCTTCCGGCGTGTCCGGCACGTGGTTCTGGTGTGTCTGAGAGCTGGTTCTGGCATGTGCGGCAGATGATTCTGGAGTGTCCAGCAAGTGGTTCTGGCATAGCAGGCTGGTGATTTTGGCGTTTCAGGTAGGTGGTTCCGGCGAGTCGAGCACTTGGATCCGGCATGCTCGGCAAGTGGTTCAGGCGGGTCTGGCAGGGGTTTTCGGTCTGTTGTTTGGGGTTCCGGCATCTCAGGCACATGGTTCTGGCACGTCTGAGAGGTGGTTCCGGCCGGCCTGACAGGTGTTTCCGGAGTGTCCGCCAAGTGGTTCTGGCATAGCTGGCAGTTGATGTTGGCGTGACCGGCAGGTGGTTCCAGCAAGCCTGGCAGGTGATTCCGAAGTGTTCACCAACTGATTCTGGAATAGCTGGCAGGTGATTTTGGCATGTCCGGCAGGTGGTTCCGGTCTGTCCAGCAGGTGGTTCTGGGGTGTCCGGCACGAGGTTCTGGCACGTCTGGGAGGTTGTGTCGGCATGCACTTCACGTGATTCCGGCTTGTCCGCCAAGTGGTTCTGGTGTAGCGGAAAGGTGATTTGGGCTTGTCCGGCACGTGGGACCGGTGAGTCAAGGAGGTGGTTCTGGCGAGTGTTTCCTGTGTTTCCGGTCTGTACGGAGATGGTTCCGACCTGTCCGGCACGTGCTTCTGGCACTTCTGAGAGGTTGTGCTGCCATGCCCGGCAGGTGATTTTGGAGTGTCCGCCAAGTGGTTCTGGCGTAGCCGGCAGGTGATTTTGGCGTGTCCGGCAGGTGGTTCTGGGGAGTGGATCAGGTGGTTCCGGCATACTCGGCAGGTGGTACCGGCGTGTCCGGAACATGGTTCTGGCAAGTCTGAGAGGCGGTTCCTGCATCCCGACAGGTGATTCCGGAGTGTTCGCCAAGTGGTTCTGGCGTAGCCGGCAGGACATTTTGCATGTCCGGCGGTGGTTCCGGCGAGTCGAGCCGGTGGTTCCGGCGTGTCCGGCAGGTGCTTCTGGCATGACCGGCACGTCTGAGAGTTGGTTCCGGCATGCCCGACAGGTGATTCCGGAGTGTAAGCCACGTGGTTCTGGCGTACCCGGCAGGTGATTTTGGCGGGTCTGGCAGGTTTTTCTTGCAAGTCGAGCATTTGGCTCAGGCATGCTCAGCAGGTGCTTCCGGCGTGTCTGGCACGTGGTTCTGGTGTGTCTGAGAGCTGGTTCTGGCATGTCCGGCAGATGATTCCGGAGTGTCCACCAAGTGGTTGTGGCATACCCGGCAGGTGATTTTAGCGTGTCAGGTAGGTGGTTCCAGCGAGTCGAGTAGGTGGTTCCGGCATGCTCGGCAGGTGGTTCAGGCGGGTCTGGCAGGTGGTTTCGGTCTGTTCGGGGTGTGGTTCCGGCATCTCAGGCACACGGTTCTGGCACGTCTGAGAGGTGGTTCCGGCCGGCCCGACAGGTGTTTCCATGGTGTCCGCCAAGTGGTTGTGGCATAGCTGGCAGGTGATGTTGGCCTGACCGGCAGGTGGTTCCAGACAGCCCGGCAGGTGATTCCGAAGAGTTCACCAAATGCTTGTGGCGTAGCCGGAAGGTGATTTTGGCGTGTCCAGCAGGTGGTTTAGGCGAGTCGAGCAGGTGGTTCTGGCGTGCTCGGCAGGTGCTTCCGGTGTCATTGGCATGTGGTTCCGGCATGTCTGAGAGGTGGTTCCGCCATGCCCGGCAGGTGATTCCAGAGTGTTCCCCAAGTGGTTCAGGCATAGCCGGCAGGTGATTTTACATGTCCGGCAATGGTTCCGGCGAGTCGAGCCGGTGGTTCCGGCATGTCCGGCAGGTGAATTCGGCATGTCCAGCAGGTGGTTCCAGCATGCCCGGCAGGTGATTCCGGAGTGTCCGGCATGTGGTTCTGGCACCTCTGAGAGGTGGTTTCGGCATGCCCGGCAGGTGATACCGGAGTCTTCGGCATTTGGTTCTGGCACCTCTGAGAGGTGGTTCCGGAATGCCTGGCCTGTGATTCCGGAGTGTCTGCCGAGTGGTTCTGGCTTAGCCGGCAGTTGATTTTGGCGTGTCCACTATGTGGTTCTGGGGAGTGGATCAGCTGGTTCCGGCTTACTCGGCAGGTGGTACCGGCGTGTCCGGAACATGGTTATGGCAAGTCTGAGAGCTGGTTCTGGCATGTCCGGCAGATGATTCCGGAGTGTCCACCAAGTGGTTCTGGTATACCTGATTTTGGCGTGTCAGGAAGGTGGTTCCGGCTAGTTGAGCAGGTGGATCAGGTGTGCTCGCCAGGGGGTTCAGGCAGGTCTGGCAGGTGGTTTCGGTCTGTTCGGGGTGTGTTTCCGGCATCTCAGGCACATGGATCTGGCACGTCTGAGAGGTGGTTCCGGCCGGCCCGTCAGGTGTTTCCGGAGTGTCCGCCAAGTGGTTCTGGCGAAGCCGGCAGGTGATTTTGCATGTCCGGCAATGGTTCCGGCGAGTCGAGCCGGTGGTTCCGGCATGTCCGGCAGGGGGTTCCGGCATGCCCGGCAGGTGATACCGGAGTCCGGCCTTTGGTTCTGGCACCTCTGAGAGGTGGTTCCGGGATGCCTGGCATGTGATTCCAGAGTGTCTGCCGAGTGGTTCTGGCGTGTCCAGCAGGTGTTTCCGGTCTTTCCGGCAGGTGGTTCTGGCGTGTCCGGCACGAGGTTCTGGCACGTCTGAGAGGTGGTTCCGGCCGGCCCGAGAGGTGTTTCCAGAGTGTCCGCCAAGTGGTTCTGGCGTAGGTGAAAGGCGACGTTGGCGTGACCGGTAGGTGGTTCCAGCCAGCCCGGCAGGTGATTCCGGAGTGTCTGCCGTGTGGTTCTGGCGTAGCTGGCAGGTGATTTTGGCGTGTCCAGCAGGTGGTTCCGGCGAGATCGGCAGGTGGTACAAGCGTGTCCGGAACATGGTTCTGGCACGGCTGAGAGATGGTTCCGTCATGCCCGGCAGGTGAATCCGGAGTGTCCGGCATGTGCTTCTGGCACCTCTGAGATGTGGTTCCCCCATGCCCGGCAAGTGATTCCGGAGTGTTCGGCATGTGGTTCTGGCACCTCTGAGAGGTGGTTCCGGCATGCCCGGCAGGTGGTTCCGGAGTGTCTGCCTAGTGGTTCTGGCGTAGTCGGCAGGTGATTCTGGCGTGTCCAGCAGGTGGTTCTGGGGAGTGGATCAGGTGGTTCCGGCATTCTCGGCAGGTGGTACCGGCGTGTCTGGAACATGGTTCTGGCAAGTCTGAGAGGCGGTTCCGGCATGCCCGACAGGTGATTCCGGAGTGTTCGCCAAGTGGTTCTGGCGTAGCCGGCAGGTCATTTTGCATGTCCGGCGGTGGTTCCGCGAGTCGAGCCGGTGGTTCCGGCGTGTCCAGCAGGTGGTTCTGGCGTGACCGGCACGAGGTTCTGGCACGTCTGAGAGTTGGTTCCGGCATGCCCGACAGGTTTTGGCGAGTCAAGCAGGTCGTTCTGGCGTGCTCGGCAGGTGCTTGCGGTTTCATTGGCATGTCGTTCCGGCATGTTTGAGAGGTGGTTCCGCCATGCCCGGCAGGTGATTCCGGAGTGTTCGCCAAGTGGTTCTGGCGTAGCCGGCAGGTGATTTTGCATGTCCGGCAATGGTTCCGGCGAGTCGAGCCGGTGGTTCCGGCATGTCCGGCAGGTGATTCCGGCATGTCCAGCAGGTGGTTCTGAGAAGTGGATCAGGTGGTTCCGGCAGACACGGCAGGTGATTCCGGAGTGTCCGGCATGTGATTCTGTCACCTCTGAGAGGTTGTTCTGGCATGCCCGGCAGGTGATACCACAGTGTCCGTCATTTGGTTCTGGCACCTCTGACAGGTGGTTCCGGGATGCCTGGCATGTAATTCCGGAGTGTCTGCCGAGTGGTTCTGGCGTGTCCAGCAGGTGTTTCCGGTCTTTCTGGCAGGGGGTTCCGGCGTGTCCGGGACGAGGTTCTGGCACGTCTGAGAGTTGGTTCCGGCATGCCCGACAGGTGATTCCGGAGTGTCCGCCACGTGGTTCTGGCGTACCCGGCAGGTGATTTGGGCGTGTCTGGCAGGTGTTTCTTGCAAGTCGAGCATGTGGCTCAGTCATGATCAGCAGGTGCTTCCGGCCTGTCCGGCACGTGGTTCTGGTGTGTCTGAGAGCTGGTTCTGGCATGTCCGGCAGATGATTCCGGAGTGTCCACCAAGTGGTTGTGGCATACCCGGCAGGTGATTTTAGCGTGTCAGGTAGGTGGTTCCGGCGAGTCGAGTTTGTGGTTCCGGCGTGCTCGGCAGGTGGTTCAGGCGGGTCTGGCAGGTGGTTTCGGTCTGTTCGGTGTGTGGTTCCGGCATCTCAGGCACATGGTTCTGGCACGTCTGATAGGTGGTTCCGGCCAGCCCGACAGGTGTTTCCATGGTGTCCGCCAAGTGGTTCTGGCATAGCAGGCAGGTGACATTGGCGTGACCGGCAGGTGGTTCCAGCCAGCCCGGCAGGTGATTCCGAAGTTTTCACCAAATGGTTGTGGCGTAGCCGGAATCTGATTTTTGCATGTCCAGCAGGTGGTTTTGGTGAGTCGAGCAGGTGGTTCTGGCGTGCTCAGCAGGTGCTTCCGGTGTCATTGGCATGTGGTTCCGGCATCTCAGAGAGGTGGTTCCGCCATGCCCGGCAGGTGATTCCGGAGTGTCCGCCAAGTGTTTCTGGCGTAGGTGAAAGGCGACGTTGGTGTGACCGGTAGGTGGTTCCAGCCAGCCCGGAGGTGATTCCAGAGTGTCTGCGGTGTGGTTCTGGCGTAGCTGGCAGGTGATTTTGGCGTGTCCAGCAGGTGGTTCCGGCGAGATCGGCAGGTGGTACCAGCGTGTCCGGAACATGGTTCTGGCACGGCTGAGAGATGGTTCCGTCATGCCCGGCAGGTGAATCCGGAGTGTCCGGCATGTGCTTCTGGCACCTCTGAGATGTGGTTCCCCCATGCCCGGCAGGTGATTCCGGAGTGTTCGGCATGTGGTTCTGGCATCTCTGAGAGGTGGTTCCAGCATGCCCGGCAGGTGGTTCCGGAGTGTCTGCCAAGTGGTTCTGGTGTAGCCGGCAGGTGATTTTGCATGTCCGGCAATGGTTCCGGCGAGTCGAGCCGCTGGTTCCGGCATGTCCGGCAGGTGGTTCCGGCATGCCCGCCAGGTGATTCCGGAGTGTTCGCCAAGTGGTCTGGTGTAGCCTGCAGGTCATTTTGCATGTCCGGCGGTGGTTCCGGCGAGTCGAGCCGGTGGTTCTGGCGTGTCCGGCATGTGGTTCTGGCGTGACCGGCACGAGGTTCTGGCACGTCTGAGAGTTGGTTCCGGCATGCCCGACAGGTGATTCCAGAGTGTCCGCCACGTGGTTCTGGCGTACCCGGCAGGTGATTTTGGCGTGTCTGGCAGGTGTTTCTTGCAAGTCGAGCATTTGGCTCAGGCATGCTCAGCAGGTGCTTCCGGCGTGTCTGGCACATGGTTCTGGTGTGTCTGAGACCTGGTTCTGGCATGTCCGGCAGATGATTCCGGAGTGTCCACCAAGTGGTTGTGGCATACCTGGCAGGTGATTTTAGCGTGTCAGGTAGGTGGTTCCAGCGAGTCGAGTATGTGGTTCCGGCGTGCTCGGCAGGTGATACCGGAGTGTCCGGCATTTGGTTCTGGCTCCTCTGAGAGGTGGTTCCGGATGCCTGGCATGTGATTCCGGAGTCTCTGCCGAGTGGTTCTGGCGTAGCCGGCAGTTGATTTTTGCGTGTCCAGGAGGTGGTTCTGGGGAGTGGATCAGGCGGTTCCGGCATACTCGGCAGGTGGTACCGGCGTGTCAGGAACATGGTTCTGGCAAGTCTGAGAGGTGGTTCTGGGATGCCCGACAGGTGATTCTGGAGTGTTCGCCAAGTGCTTCTGGCGTAGCCGACATGTCATTTTGCATGTCCGGCGGTGGTTCCGGCGAGTCGAGCCGGTGGTGCCGGCGTGTCCAGCAGGTGTTTCTGGTCTGTCCGGCAAGTGGTTCTGGCGTGTCCGGCACGAGGTTCTGGCACGTCTGAGAGTTGGTTCCAGCAAACCCGGCAGGTGATTCCGAAGAGTTCACCAAATGGTTGTGGCGTAGCCGGCAGGTGAATTTGGCGTGTCCAGCAGGTGGTTTTGGCGAGTCGAGCAGGTGGTTCTGGCATGCACGGCCGGTGCTTCCGGTGTCATTGACATGTGGTTCCGGCATGTCCGAGAGGTGGTTCCGGCATGCCCGGCAGGTGGTTCCGGAGAGTCTGCCGAGTGGTTCTGGAGCCAGCCCAGCAGGTGATTCTGAAGAGTTCACCAAATGGTTGTGGCGTAGCCGGCAGGTGATTTTGGCGTGTCAGGAAGGTGGTTCCAGCTAGTTGAGCAGGTGGATCAGGCGTGCTCGCCAGTGGGTTCAGGCGGGTCTGGCAGGTGGTTTCGGTCTGTTCGGGGAGTGGTTCCGGCATCTCAGGCACATGGTTCTGACATGTCTGAGAGGTGTTTCCGGCCGGCCGGAGAGGTGTTTCCGGAGTGTCCGCTAAGTGGTTCTGGCGTAGCTGAAAGGTGATGTTGGCGTGACCGGCAGGTGGTTCCAGCCAGCCCGGCAGGTGATTCCGGAGTGTCTGCCTTGAGGTTCTGGCGTAGCTGGCAGGTGATTTTGGCGTGTCCAGCAGGTGGTTCTGGCGAGCTCGGCAGGTGGTACCAGCGTGTCCAGAACATGGTTCTGGCACGTCTGAGAGATGGTTCCGGCATGCCCGGCAGGTGATTCCGGAGTGTCCGGCATGTGGTTCTGGCACCTCTGAGAGGTGGTTCCGGCATGCCCGGCAGGTGGTTCCGGAGTGTCTGCCGAGTGGTTCTGGCGTAGTCGGCAGGTGATTCTGGCGTGTCCAGCAGGTGGTTCTGGGGAGAGGATCAGGTGGTTCCGGCATACTCTGCAGGTGGTACCGGCGTGTCCGGAACATGGTTCTGGCAAGTCTGAGAGGCGGTTCCGGCATGCCCGACAGGTGATTCCGGAGTGTTCGCCAAGTGGTTCTGGCGTAGCCGGCAAATCATTTTGCATGTCCGGCGGTGGTTCCTGCGAGTCGATCCGGTGGTTCCGCCATGCCCGGCAGGTGCTTCCGGCGTGTCCGGCACGTGGTTCTGGTGTGTCAGAGGGCTGGTTCTGGCATTTCCGGCAGATGATTCCGGAGTGTCCAGCATATGGTTCTGGCACCTCTGAGAGGTGGTTCCGGCATGCCCGGCAGGTGATACCGGAGTGTCCGGAATGTGGTTCTGGCACCTCTGAGAGGTGGTTCCGGCATGCCCGACAGGTGATTCCGGAGTGTTCGCCAAGTGGTTCTGGCGTAGCCGGCAGGTCATTTTGCATGTCCGGCGGTGGTTCCGGCGAGTCGAGCCGGTGGTTCCGGCGTGTCCAGCAGGTGTTTCCGGTCTGTCCGGCAGGTGGTTCTGGCGTGTCCGGCTCGAGGTTCCGGCACGTCTGAGAGTTGGTTCCGGCATGCCCGACAGGTGATTCCGGAGTGTCCGGCATGTCGTTCTGGCACCTCTGAGAGGTGGTTCCGGAATGCCCGGCATGCGATTCCGGAATGTCTGCCAAGTGGTTCTGGCGTAGCCGGCAGTTGATTTTGGCGTGTCCACTAGGTGGTTCTGGGGAGTGGATCAGCTGGTTCCGGCATACTCGGCGGGTGGTACCGGCGTGTCCAGAACATGGTTCTGGCAAGTCTGAGAGGAGGTTCCGGCACGCCCGACAGGTGATTCCGGAGCGTCCGCCAAGTGTTTCTGGCATACCCGGCAGGTGATTTTGGCATGTCCGACAGGTGTATCTTGCGAGTCGAGCAGGTGGCTCAGGCATGCTCAGCTGGTGCTTCCGGCGTCTCTGGCACGTGGTTCTGGTGTGTCTGAGAGCTGGTTCTGGCATGTCCGGCAGATGATTCCGGAGTGTCCACCCAGTGGTTCTGGTAGACCTGGCAGGTGATTTTGGCGTGTCTGGAAGGTGGTTCCGACTAGTTGAGCAGGTGGATCAGGCGTGCTCGCCAGGGGGTTCAGGCGGGTCTGGCAGGTGGTTTCGGTCTGTTCGGGGAGTGGTTCCGGCATCTCAGCCACATGGTTATGACACGTCTGAGAGGTGTTTCCGGCCGGCCGGAGAGGTGTTTCCGGAGTGTCCGCCTTGTCGTTCTGGCGTAGCTGAAAGGTGATGTTGGCGTGACCGGCAGGTGGTTCCAGCCAGCCCGGCAGGTGATTCCGGAGTGTCTGCCGAGTGGTTCTGGCGTAGCCGGCAGGTGATTTTGGCGTGTCCAGCAGGTGGTTCCGGCGAGCTCGGCAGGTGGTACTGGCGTGTCCAGAACACGGTTCTGGCACATCTGAGAGATGGTTCCGGCATGCCCGGCAGGTTACTCCGGAGTGTCCGGCATGTGGTTCTGGCACCTCTGAGAGGTGGTTCTGGCATGCCCGGCAGGTGATACCGGAGTGTCCAGCATTTGGTTCTTGCACCTGTGAGATATGGTTCCGGCATGTCCAGCAGGTGATTCCGGAGTGTCCGGCATGTGGTTCTGGCACCTCTGAGAGGTGGTTCCGGCATGCCCGGCAGGTGATACCGTAGTGTTCGCAAACTGGTTCTGGCGTAGCCGGCAGGTGATTTTGCATGTCCGGCAATGGTTCCGGCGAGTCGAGCCGGTGGTTCCGGAATGTCCGGCAGGTGGTTCCGGCATGTCCGGCAGGTGGTTCCGGCATGTCCAGCACGTGGTTCGAGCATGCCCGGCAGGTGATTCCGGAGTGTCCGGCATGTGGTTCTGGCAGCTCTGAGAGGTGGTTCCGGAATGCCTGGCCTGTGATTCCGGAGTGTCTGCCGACTGGTTCTGGCGTAGCCGGCAGTTGATTTTGGCGTGACCACTAGGTGGTTCTGGGGAGTGGATCAGCTGGTTCCGGCATACTCGGCAGGTGGTACCGGCGTGTCCAGAACATGGTTCTGGCAAGTCTGAGAGGAGGTTCCGGCACGCCCGACAGGTGATTCCGGAGTGTTCCCCAAGTGGTTCTGGCATAGCCGGCAGGTGATTTTGCATGTCCGGCAATGGTTCCGGCGAGTCGAGCCGGTGGTTCCGGCGTGTCCAGCAGGTGTTTCCGGGGTGTCCAGCAGGTGGTTCTGGCGTGTCCGGCACGAGGTTCTGGCACGTCTGAGAGTTGGTTCCGGCATGCCCGAAAGGTGATTCCGGAGTGTCCGCCACGTGGTTCTGGCGTACCCGGCAGGTGATTTTGGCGTGTCTGGCAGGTGTTTCTGGCAAGTCGAGCATTTGGCTCAGGCATGATCAGTAGGTGCATCCGGCGTGTCTGGCACGTGGTTCTGGTGTGTCTGAGAGCTGGTTCTGGCATGTCCGGCAGATGATTCCGGAGTGTCCACCAAGTGGTTGTGGCATACCCGGCAGGTGATTTTTGCGTGTCAGGTAGGTGGTTCCGGCGAGTCGAGTAGGTGGTTCCGCCGTGCTCGTCAGGTGGTTCAGGCGGGTCTGGCCGGTGGTTTTGGTCTTTTCAGTGTGTGGTTCCGGCATCTCAGGCACATGGTTCTGGCACGTCTGAGAGGTGGTTCCGGCCGGACCGACAGGTGTTTCCATGGTGTCCACCAAGTGGTTGTGGCATAGCTGGCAGGTGATGTTGGCGTGACCGGCAGGTGGTTCCAGCCAGCCCGGCAGGTGATTCCGGAGTGTCTGCCGAGTGGTTCTGGCGTAGCCGGCAGGTGATTTTGGCGTGTCCAGCAGGCGGTTTTGGCGAGTCGAGCAGGTGGTTCTGGCGTGCTCGGCAGGTGCTTCCGTTGTCATTGGCATGTGGTTCCGGCATGTCTGAGAGGTGGTTTGCCATGCCCGGCAGGTGATTCTGGAGTGTGCGCCAAGTGGTTCTGGCGTAGCCGGCAGGTGATTTTGCATGTCCGGCAATGGTTCCGGCGAGTCGAGCCCGTGGTTCCGGCATGTCCAGCAGGTGGTTCCGGCATGCCCAGCAGGTGGTTCCGGAGTGTCTGCCGAGTGGTTCTGGCGTAGCCGGCAGGTGATTCTGGGGTGTCCAGCAGGTGGTTCTGGGGAGTGGATCAGCTGGTTCTGGCATACTCGGCAGGTGGTACCGGTGTGTCCGGAACATGGTTCTGGCAAGTCTGAGAGGTGGTTCCGGCATGCCCCGCAGGTGGTTCCGGAGTGTCCAGCATGTGGTTCTGGCACCTCTGAGAGGTGGTTCCGGCATGCCCGGCAGGTGATAACGGAGTTGCCGGCATGTGGTTCTGGCACCTCTGAGAGGTGGTTCCGGCATGCCCGTCAGGTGATTCCGGAGTGTTTGCCAACTGGTTCTGGCGTAGCCGGCAGGTCATATTGCATGTCCGGCGGTGGTTCCGGCGAGGCGAGCCGGTGGTTCCGGCGTAGCCGGCAGTTGATTTTGGCGTGTCCACTAGGTGGTTCTGGGGAGTGGATCAGCTGGTTCCGGCATACTCGGCAGGTGGTCCCGGCGTGTCCAGAACATGGTTCTGGCAAGTCTGAGAGGTGGTTCCGGCACGCCCAACAGGTGATTCCGGAGCGTCCGCCAAGTGTTTCTGGCGTACCCGGCAGGTGATATTGGCATGTCCGACAGGTGTATCTTGCGAGTCGAGCAGGTGGTTCTGGCGTGCTCGGCAGGTGCTTCCGGTGTCATTGGCATGTGGTTCCGGCATGTCAGAGAGGTGGTTCCGGCATGCCCGGCAGGTGATTCCGGAGTGTCTGCCTAGAGGTTCTGGCGTAGCTGGCAGGTGATTTTGGCGTGTCCAGCAGGTGGTTCTGGCGAGCTCGGCAGGTGGTACCAGCGTGTCCGGAACATGGTTCTGGCACGTCTGAGAGATGGTTCCGGCATGCCCGGCAGGTGATTCCGGAGTGTCCGGCATGTGGTTCTGGCACCTCTGAGAGGTGGTTCCGGCATGCCCGGCAGGTGGTTCCGGAGTGTCTGCCGAGTGGTTCTGGCGTAGTCGGCAGGTGATTCTGGCGTGTCCAGCAGGTGGTTGTGGGGAGTGGATCAGGTGGTTCTGGCATACTCGGCAGGTGGTACCAGCGTGTCCGGAACATGGTTCTGGGAAGTCTGAGAGGTGGTTCCGGCATGCCCGACAGGTGATTCCGGAGTGTTCGCCAAGTGGTTCTGGCGTAGCCATCAGGTCATTTTGCATGTCCGGCGGTGGTTCCGGCGAGTCGAGCCGGTGGTTCCGGCATGTCCGGCAGGTATTTCCGGGCTGTCCGGCAGGTGGTTCTGGCGTGTCCGACACGAGGTTCTGGCACGTCTGAGAGTTGGTTCCGGCATGCCCGAATGGTGATTCCGGAGTGTCTGGCATGTGGTTCTGGCACCTCTGAGAGGTGGTTACGGCATGCACGGCAGGTGATACCGGAGTCTCCGGCATTTGGTTCTGGCACCTCTGAGAGGTGGTTCCGGAATGCCTGGCCTGTGATTCCGGAGTGTCTGCCGAGTGGTTCTGGCGTAGCCGGCAGTTGATTTTGGCGTGTCCACTAGGTGGTTCTGGGGAGTGGATCAGCTGGTTCCGGCATACTCGGCAGGTGGTACCGGCGTGTCCAGAACATGGTTCTGGCACGTCTGAGAGGAGGTTCCGGCACGCCCGACAGGTGATTCCGGAGCGTCCGCCAAGTGTTTCTGGCATACCCGGCAGGTGATATTGGCATGTCCGACAGGTGTATCTTGCGAGTCGAGCAGGTGGTTCTGGCGTGCTCGGCAGGTGCTTCCGGTGTCATTGGCATGTGGTTCCGGCATGTCTGAGAGGTGGTTCCGGCATGCCCGGCAGGTGGTTCCGGAGAGTCTGCCGAGTGGTTCTGGAGCCAGCCCGGCAGGTGATTCCGAAGAGTTCACCAAATGGTTGTGGCGTAGCCGGCAGGTTATTTTGGCGTGTCAGGAAGTTGGTTCCGGCTAGTTGAGCAGGTGGATCAGGCGTGCTCGCCAGGGGGTTCAGGCGGGTCTGGCAGGTGGTTTCGGTCTGTTCGGGGAGTGGTTCCGGCATCTTAGGCACATGGTTCTGGCACGTCTGAGAGGTGGTTCCGGCCAGCCGGAGAGGTGTTTCCGGAGTGTCCGCCAAGTGGTTCTGGCGTAGCTGAAAGGTGATGTTGGCGTGACTGGCAGGTGGTTCCAGGCAGCCCGGCACGTGATTCCGGAGTGTCTGCCGTGTCGTTCTGGCGTAGCTGGCAGGTGATTTTGGCGTGTCCAGCAGGTGGTTCTGGTGAGCTCAGCAGGTGGTACCAGCGTGTCCGGAACATGGTTCTGGCACGTCTGAGAGATGGTTCCGGCATGCCCGGCAGGTGATTCCGGAGTGTCCGACATGTGGTTTTGGCACCTGTGAGAGGTGGTTCCGGCATGCCCGGAAGGTGGTTCCGGAGTGTCTACCGAGTGGTTCTGGCGTAGTCGGCAGGTGATTCTGGCGTGTCCAGCACGTGGTTCTGGGGAGTGGATCAGGTGGTTCCGGCATACTCTGCAGGTGGTACCGGCGTGTCCGGAGCATGGTTCTGGCAAGTCTGAGAGGTGGTTCCGGCATGCCGGACAGTTGATTCCGGAGTGTTCGCCAAGTGGTTCTGGTGTAGCCGGCTGGTCATTTTGCATGTCAGGCGGTGGTTCCGGCGAGTCGAGCCGGTGGTTCCGGCGTGTCCGGCAGGTGGATCTGGCGTGACCGGCACGAGGTTCTGGCACGTCTGAGAGTTGGTTCCGGCATGCCCGACAGGTGATTCCGGAGTGTCCGCCACGTGGTTCTGGCGTACCCGGCAGGTGATTTTGGTGTGTCTGGCAGGTGTTTCTTGCAAGTCGAGCATTTGGCTCAGGCATGCTCAGCAGGTGCTTCCAGCGTGTCTGGCACGTGGTTCTGGTGTGTCTGAGATCTGGTTCTGGCATGTCCGGCAGATGATTCCGGATTGTCCACCAAGTGGTTGTGGCATACCCGGCCGGTGATTTTAGCATGTCAGGTAGGTGGCTCCAGCGAGTCGAGAAGGTGGTTCCAGTGTGCTCGGCAGGTGGTTCAGGCGGGTCTGGCAGGTGGTTTCGGTCTGTTCGGGGTGTGGTTCCAGCATCTCAGGCACATGGTTCTGGCTCGTCAGATAGGTGGTTCCGGCCGGCCCGACAGGTGTTTCCATGGTTTCCGCCAAGTGGTTCTGTCATAGCTGGCAGGTGATGTTGGCGTGACCGGCAGGTGGTTCCAGCCAGCCCGGCAGGTGATTCCGAAGTGTTCACCAAATGGTTGTGGCGTAGCCGGAAGGTGATTTTGGCGTGTCCAGAAGGTGGTTTTGGCGAGTCGAGCAGGTGATTCTGGCGTGCTCGGCAGGTGCTTCCGGTGTCATTGGCATGTGGTTCCGGCATGTGTGAGAAGTGGTTCCGCCATGCCCGGCAGGTGATTCCGGAGTGTTCCCCAAGTGGTTCTGGCATAGCCGACAGGTGATTTTGCATGTCCGGCAATGGTTCCGGCGAGTCGAGCCGGTGGTTCCGGCAAGTCCGGCAGGTGATTCCGGCATGTCCAGCAGGTTGTTCCGGCATGCCCGGCAGGTGATACCGGAGTGTCCGGCATTTGGTTCTGGCTCCTCTGAGAGGTGGTTCCGGATGCCTGGCATGTGATTCCGGAGTGTCTGCCGAGTGGTTCTGGCGTAGCCGGCAGTTGATTTTTGCGTGTCCAGGAGGTGGTTCTGGGGAGTGGATCAGGCGGTTCCGGCATACTCGGCAGGTGGTACCGGCGTGTCAGGAACATGGTTCTGGCAAGTCTGAGAGGTGGTTCTGGGATGCCCGACAGGTGATTCTGGAGTGTTCGCCAAGTGCTTCTGGCGTAGCCGACATGTCATTTTGCATGTCCGGCGGTGGTTCCGGCGAGTCGAGCCGGTGGTGCCGGCGTGTCCAGCAGGTGTTTCTGGTCTGTCCGGCAAGTGGTTCTGGCGTGTCCGGCACGAGGTTCTGGCACGTCTGAGAGTTGGTTCCAGCAAACCCGGCAGGTGATTCCGAAGAGTTCACCAAATGGTTGTGGCGTAGCCGGCAGGTGATTTTGGCGTGTCCAGCAGGTGGTTTTGGCGAGTCGAGCAGGTGGTTCTGGCATGCACGGCCGGTGCTTCCGGTGTCATTGACATGTGGTTCCGGCATGTCCGAGAGGTGGTTCCGGCATGCCCGGCAGGTGGTTCCGGAGAGTCTGCCGAGTGGTTCTGGAGCCAGCCCAGCAGGTGATTCTGAAGAGTTCACCAAATGGTTGTGGCGTAGCCGGCAGGTGATTTTGGCGTGTCAGGAAGGTGGTTCCAGCTAGTTGAGCAGGTGGATCAGGCGTGCTCGCCAGTGGGTTCAGGCGGGTCTGGCAGGTGGTTTCGGTCTGTTCGGGGAGTGGTTCCGGCATCTCAGGCACATGGTTCTGACATGTCTGAGAGGTGTTTCCGGCCGGCCGGAGAGGTGTTTCCGGAGTGTCCGCCTTGTCGTTCTGGCGTAGCTGAAAGGTGATGTTGGCGTGACCGGCAGGTGGTTCCAGCCAGCCCGGCATGTGATTCCGGAGTGTCTGCCTTGAGGTTCTGGCGTAGCTGGCAGGTGATTTTGGCGTGTCCAGCAGGTGGTTCTGGCGAGCTCGGCAGGTGGTACCAGCGTGTCCGGAACATGGTTCTGGCACGTCTGAGAGATGGTTCCGGCATGCCCGGCAGGTGATTCCGGAGTGTCCGGCATGTGGTTCTGGCACCTCTGAGAGGTGGTTCCGGCATGCCCGGCAGGTGATAACGGAGTTGCCGGCATGTGGTTCTGGCACCTCTGAGAGGTGGTTCCGGCATGCCCGTCAGGTGATTCCGGAGTGTTCGCCAACTGGTTCTGGCGTAGCCGGCAGGTCATATTGCATGTCCGGCGGTGGTTCCGGCGAGTCGAGCCGGTGGTTCCGGCGTAGCCGGCAGTTGATTTTGGCGTGTCCACTAGGTGGTTCTGGGGAGTGGATCAGCTGGTTCCGGCATACTCGGCAGGTGGTCCCGGCGTGTCCAGAACATGGTTCTGGCAAGTCTGAGAGGTGGTTCCGGCACGCCCAACAGGTGATTCCGGAGCGTCCGCCAAGTTTTTCTGGCGTACCCGGCAGGTGATTTGGCATGTCCGACAGGTGTTTCTTGTAAGTCGAGCAGGTGGCTCAGGCATGCTCAGCTGGTGCTTCCGGCATCTCTGGCACGTGGTTCTGGTGTGTCTGAGAGCTGGTTCTGGCATGTCCGGCAGATGATTCCGGAGTGTCCACCAAGTGGTTCTGGTATATCTGGCAGGTGATTTTGGCGTGTCAGAAGTTGGTTCCAGCTAGTTGAGCAGGTGGATCAGGCGTGCTCGCCAGGGGTTTCAGGCGGGTCTGGCAGGTGGTTTCGGTCTGTTCGGGGAGTGGTTCCGGCATCTCAGGCACATGGTTGTGCCACGTCTGATAGGTGGTTCCGGCCGGCCGGAGAGGTGTTTCCGGAGTGTCCGCCAAGTGGTTCTGGCGTAGGTGAAAGGTGATGTTGGCGTGACCGGCAGGTGGTTCCAGCCAGCCCGGCAGGTGATTCCGGAGTGTCTGCCAAGTGGTTCTGGCGTAGCCGGCAGGTGATTTTGGCGTGTCCAGCAGGTGGTTCCGGCGAGCTCGGCAGGTGGTATCGGCGAGTCCGGAACATGGTTCTGGCACATCTGAGAGATGGTTCCGGCATGCCCGACAGGTGATTCCAGAGTGTTCGCCAAGTGGTTCTGGCGTAGCCGGCAGGTCATTTTGCATGTCTGGCGGTGGTTCCAGCGAGTCGAGCCGGTGGTTCCGGCGTGTCCAGCAGGTGTTTCCGGTCTGTCCGGCAGGTGGTTCTGGCGTGTCCGGCACGAGGTTCTGGCAAGTCTGAGAGGTGGTTCCGGCACGCCTGACAGGTGATTCCGGAGCGTACGCCAAGTGTTTCTCACGTACCCGGCAGGTGATTTTGGCATGTCCGACAGGTGTTTCTTGCGAGTCGAGCAGGTGGCTCAGGCATGCTCAGCTGGTGCTTCCGGCGTCTCTGGCACGTGGTTCTGGTGTGTCTGAGAGCTGGTTCTGGCATGTCTGGCAGATGATTCCGGAGTGTCCACCAAGTGGTTGTGGCATACCCGGCAGGTGATTTTAGCGTGTCAGGTAGGTGGTTCCGGCGAGTCGAGTAGGTGGTTCCGGCGTGCTCGGCAGGTGGTTCAGGCGGGTCTGGCAGGTGGTTTCGTTTGTTCGGGGTGTGGTTCCGGCATCTCAGGCACATGGTTCTGGCAGGTCTGATAGGTGGTTCCGGCCAGCCCGACTGGTGTTTCCATGGAGTCCGCCAAGTGGTTCTGGCATAGCTGGCAGGTGATGTTGGCGTGACCGGCAGGTGTTTCCAGCCAGCCCGGAAGGTGATTTCGAAGATTTCACCAAATTGTTGTGGCGTAGCCGGCAGGTGATTTTGGCGTGTCCAGCAGGTGGTTTTGGCGAGTCGAGCAGGTGGTTCTGGCGTGCTCGGCAGGTGCTTCCGGTGTCATTGGCATGTGGTTCCGGCATGTCTGAGAGGTGGTTCCGCCATGCCCAGCAGATGATTCCGGAGTGTTCGCCAAGTGGTTCTGGCGTAGTCGGCAGGTGATTTTGCATGTCCGGCAATGGTTCCGGCGAGTCGAGACGATGGTTCCGGCATGTCCGTCAGGTGGTTCCGGCATGCCCGGCAGGTGATTCCGCAGTGTCCGGCATGTGGTTCTGGCACCTCTGAGAGGTGGTCCCGGCATGCCCGGCAGGTGATACCGGAGTGTCCGTCATTTGGTTCTGGCACCTCTGAGAGGTGGTTCCGGAATGCCTGGCATGTGATACCGGAGTGTCTGCCGAGTGGTTCTGGCGTAGCCGGCAGTTGATTTTGGCGTGTCCACTAGGTGGTTCTGGGGAGTGGATCAGCTGGTTCCGACATACTCGGCAGGTGGTACCGGCGTGTACAGAACATGGTTCTGGCAAGTCTGAGAGGTGGTTCCGGCACGCCCGACAGGTGATTCCGGAGCGTCCGCCAAGTGTTTCTGGCGTACCCGGCAGGTGATTTTGGCATGTCCGACAGGTGTTTCTTGCGAGTCGAGCAGGAGGCTGAGGCATGCTCAGATGGCGCTTCCGGCGTCTCTGGCACGTGGTTCTGGTGTGTCTGAGAGCTGGTTCTGGCATGTCCGGCAGATGATTCCGGAGTGTCCACCAAGTGGTTGTGGCATACCTGGCAGGTGAATATAGCGTGTCAGGTAGGTGGTTCCAGAGAGTCGAGTAGGTGTTTCCGGCGTGCTCGGCAGGTGGTTCAGGCGGGTCTGGCAGGTGGTTTCGGTCTGTTCGGGGTGTGGTTCCCGCATCTCAGGCACATGGTCCTGGCATGTCTGATAGGTGGTTCCGGCCGGCCCGACAGGTGTTTCCATGGTGTCCGCCAAGTGGTTCTGGCATAGCTGGCAGGTGATGCTGGCGTGACCGGCAGGTGGTTGCAGCCAGCCCGGCAGGTGATTCCGAAGTGTTCACCAAATGGTTGTGGGGTAGCCGGCAGGTGATTTTGGTGTGTCGAGCAGGTGGTTTTGGCGAGTCGAGCAGGTGGTTCTGGCGTGCTCGGCAGGTGCTTCCGGTGTCATTGGCATGTGGTTCTGGCATGTCTGAGAGGTGGTTCCGCCATGCCCGGCAGGTGATTCCGGAGTGTTCCCCAAGTGGTTCTGGCATAGCCGGCAGGTGATTTTGCATGTCCGGCAATGGTTCCGGCGAGTCGAGCCGCTGGTTCCGGCATGTCCGGCAGGTGGTTCCGGCATGCCCGGCAGGTCATTCCGGAGTGTCCGGCATGTGGTTCTGGCCCCTCTGAGAGGTGGTTCCGGCATGCCCGGCAGGTGATACCGGAGTGTCCAGCATTTGGTTCTGGCACCTCTGAGAGGTGGTTCCGGAATGCCTGGCATGTGATTCCGGAGTGTCTGCCGAGTGGTTCTGGCGTAGCCGGCAGTTGATCTTGGCGTGTCCACTAGGTGGTTCTGGGGAGTGGATCTGCTGGTTCCGGCATACTCGGCGGGTGGTACCGGCGTCTCCAGAACATGGTTCTGGCATGTCTGAGAGGTGGTTCCGGCACGCGCGACAGGTGATTCCGGAGCGTCCGCCAAGTGTTTCTGGCGTACCCGGCGGGTGATTTACGCCTGTCCGACAGGTGTATCTTGCGAGTCGAGCAGGTGGCTGAGGCATGCTCAGCTGGTGCTTCCGGCGTCTCTGGCACGTGGTTCTGGTGTGTCTGAGAGCTGGTTCTGGCATCTCCGGCAGATGATTCCGGAGTGTCCACCAAGTGGTTCTTGTATACCTGGCAGGTGATTTTGGCGTGTCAGGAAGTTGGTTCCGGCTAGTTGAGCAGGTGGATCAGGCGTGCTCGCCAGGGGGTTCAGGCGGGTCTGGCAGGTGGTTTCGGTCTGTTCGGGGAGTGGTTCCGGCATCTCAGGCACATGGTTCTGGCACGTCTGAGAGGTGGTTCCGGCATGCCCGACAGGTGATTACGGAGAGACCGCCTCGTGGTTCTGGCGTACCCGGCAGGTGATTTTGGCGTGTCTGGCAGGTGTTTCTTGCAAGTCGAGCATGTGGCTCAGGCATGATCAGCAGGTGCTTCCGGCGTGTCCGGCACGTCGTTCTGGTGTGTCAGAGGGCTGGTTCTGGCATTTCTGGCAGATGATTCCGGAGTGTCCACCAATTGGTTCTGGTAGACCTGGCAGGTGATTTTGGCGTGTCTGGAAGGTGGTTCCGGCTAGTTGAGCAGGTGGATCAGGCGTGCTCGCCATGGGGTTCAGGCGTGTCTGGCAGGTGGTTTCGGTCTGTTCGGGGAGTGGTTCCGGCATCTCAGGCACATGGTTCTGGCACGTCTGAGAGGTGTTTCCGGCGGGCCGGAGAGGTGTTTCCGGAGTGTCCGCCAAGTGGTTCTGGCTTAGCTGAAAGGTGATGTTGGCGTGACCGGCAGGTGGTTCCAGCCAGCCCGGCAGGTGATTCCGGAGTGTCTGCCGTGTGGTTCTGGCGTAGCTGGCAGGTGAATTTGGCGTGTCTGGCAGGTTGTTTTGGCGAGTCAAGCAGGTGGTTCTGGCGTGCTCGGCAGGTGCTTCCGGTGTCATTGGCATGTGGTTCCGGCATGTCTGAGAGGTGGTTCTGCCATTCCCGGCAGATGATTCCGGAGTGTCCACCAAGTGGTTCTGGCATAGCCGGCAGGTGATTTTGCATGTCCGGCAATGGTTCCGGCGAGTCGAGCCGGTGGTTCCGGCATGTCCGGCAGGTGGTTCCGGCATGCCCGGCAGGTGATTCCGGAGTGTCCGGCATGTGGTTCTGGCACCTCTGAGAGGTGGTTCCGGCATGCCCGGCAGGTGATACCGGAGTGTTCGCCAAGTGGTTCTGGCATAGCCGGCAGGTGATTTTGCATGTACGGCAATGGTTCAGGCGAGTCGAGCCGGTGGTTCCGGAATGTCCGGCAGGTGGTTCCGGCATGTCCAGCAGGTGGTTCCGGCATGTCCAGCACGTGGTTCCAGCATGCCCGGCAGGTGATTCCGGAGTGTCCGGCATGTGGTTCTGGCACCTCTGAGAGGTGGTTCAGGCATGCCCGGCAGGTGATACCGGAGTGTCCGGCATTTGGTTCTGGCACCTCTGAGAGGTGGTTCCGGCATGCCCGTCAGGTGATACCGGAGTGTTCACCAAGTGGTTCTGGCGTAGCCGGCAGGTGATTTTGCATTTCCGGCAATGGTTCCGGCGAGTCGAGCCGGTGGTTGCGGAATGTCCGGCAGGTGGTTCTGACATGTCCGGCAGGTGGTTCCGGCATATCCACAACGAGGTTCCAGCATGCCCGGCAGGTGATTCCGGAGTGTCCGGCATTTGGTTCTGGCACCTCAGAGAGGTGGTTCCGGAATGCCTAGCCTGTGATTCCGGAGTGTCTGACAAGTGGTTCTGGCGTAGCCGGCAGTTGATTTTGGCGTGTGCACTAGGTGGTTCTGGGGAGTGCATCAGCTGGTTCCGGCATACTTGGCAGGTGGTACCGGCGTGTCCAGAACATGGTTCTGGCAAGTCTGAGAGGAGGTTGCGGCACGCCCGACAGGTGATTCCGGAGCGTCCGCCAAGTGTTTCTGGCGTACCCGGCAGGTGATTTTGGCATGTCCGACAGGTGTTTCTTGGGAGTCGAGCAGGTAGCTCAGGCATGCTCAACTGGTGCTTCCGGCGTCTCTGGCACGTGGTTCTGGTGTGTCTGAGAGCTGGTTCTGGCATGTCCGGCAGATGATTCCGGAGTGTCCACCAAGTGGTTCTGGTATACCTGGCAGGTGATTTTGGCGTGTCAGGAAGTTGGTTCCGGCTAGTTGAGCAGGTGGATCAGGCGTGCTCGCCAGGGGGTTCAGGCGGGTCTGGCAGGTGGTTTCGGTCTGCTCGGGGAGTGGTTCCGGCATCTCAGGCACATGGTTCTGGCACGTCTGAGAGGTGGTTGCGGCAGGCCCGACAGGTGTTTCCATGGTGTCTGCCAAGTGGTTCTGGCATAGCTGACAGGTGATGTTGGCGTGACCGGCAGGTGGTTCCAGCAAGCCCGGCAGGTGATTCCGAAGAGTTCACCTTATGGTTGTGGCGTAGCCGGCAGGTGATTTTGGCGGGTCCAGCAGGTGGTTTTGGCGAGTCGAGCAGGTGGTTCTGGCGAGCTCGGCAGGTGCTTCCGGTGTCATTGGCATGTGGTTCCGGCATGTCTGAGAGGTGGTTCCAGCATGCCCGGCAGGTGGTTCCGGAGTGTCTGCCGAGTGGTTCTGGAGTAGTCGGCAGGTGATTCTGGTGTGTCCAGCAGGTGGTTCTGGGTAGTGTATCAGGTGGTTCCAGCATACTCGGCAGGTGGTTCTGGCGTGACCGGCACGAGGTTCCGGCATGTCTTAGAGGTGGTTCCGCCATGCCCGGCAGGTGATTCCGGAGTGTTCCCCAAGTGGTTCAGGCATAGCCGGCAGGTGATTTTGCATGTCCGTCAATGGTTCCCGCGAGTCGAGCCGGTGGTTCCGGCATGAACGGCAGGTGTTTCCGGCATGCCCGGCAGGTGATTCCGGAGCATCCGCCAAGTGTTTCTGGCTACCCGGCAGGTGATTCCGGCATGTCCAGCAGGTGGTTCTGGGGAGTGGGTCAGGTGGTTCCGGCAGGCCCGGCAGGTGATTCCGGAGTGTCCGGCATGTGATTCTGGCACCTCTGAGAGGTTGTTCTGGCATGCCCGGCAGGTGATACCGGAGTGTCCGGCATTTGGTCCTGGCACCTCTGAGAGGTGGTTCCGGGATGCCTGGCGTGTGATTCCGGAGTGTCTGCCAAGTGGTTCTGGCGTGTCCAGCAGGTGATTTTGGCATGTCCGACAGGTGTATCTTGCGAGGGGAGCAGGTGGCTCAGGCATGCTCAACTGGTGCTTCCGGAGTCTCCGGCACGTGGTTCTGTTGTGTCTGAGAGCTGGTTTTGGCATGTCTGGCAGATGATTCCGGAGTGTCCACCAAGTGGTTCTGGTATACCTGGCAGGTGATTTTGGCGTGTCAGGAAGGTGGTTCCGGCTAGTTGAGCAGGTGGATCAGGCGTGCTCGCCATGGGGTTCAGGCGGGTCAGGCAGGAGGTTTCGGTCTGTTCGGGGAGTGGTTCCGGCATCTCAGGCACATAGTTCCGGCACGTCTGAGAGATGGTTCCGGCCGCCGCGACAGGTTTTTCCGGAGTGTCCGCCAAGTGGTTCTGGCGTAGCTGAAAGGTGATGTTGGCGTGACTGGCAGGGGGTTCCAGCCAGCCCTGCAGGTGATTCCGGAGTGTCTGCCGCGTGGTTCTTGCGTAGCCGGCAGGTGATTTTGGCGTGTCCAGCAGGTGGTTCCGGCGAGCTCGGCAGGTGGTACCGGCGTGTGAGGAACATGGTTCTGGCACGTCTGAGAGATGGTTCCGGCATGCCCGGCAGGTGATTCCGGAGTGTCCGGCATGTGATTCTGCCACCTCTGAGAGGTGGTTCCGGCATGCCCGGCAGGTGGTTCCGGAGGGTCTGCCAAGTGGTTCTGGCGTAGCCGGCAGGTGATTCTGGCGTGTCCAGCAGGTGGTTCTGGGGAGTGGATCAGGTGGTCCGGCATACTCGGCAGGTGGTACCGGCGTGTCCGAAACATGGTTCTGGAAAGTCTGAGAGCTGGTTCCAGAATGCCCGACAGTTGATTCCGGAGTGTTCGCCAAGTGGTTCTGGCGCAGCCGGCAGGTCATTTTGCATGTCCGGCGGTGGTTCCGGCAAGTCGAGCCGGGGCTTCCGGCGTGTCCAGCAGGTGTTTCTGGTCTGTCCGGCAGGTTGTTCTGGCGTGACTGGCACGAGGTTCTGGCACGTCTGAGACCTGGTTCTGGCATGTCCAGCAGATGATTCCGGAGTGTCCACCAAGTGGTTGTGGCATACCCGGCAGGTGATTTTAGCGTGTCAGGTAGGCGGTTCCGGCGAGTCGAGTAGGTGGTTCCGGCGTGCTCGGCAGGTGGTTCAGGCGGGTCTGGCAGGCGGTATCGGTCTGTTCGGTGTGTGGTTCCGGCATCTCAGGCACATGGTTCTGGCACATCTGATAGGTGGTTCCGGCCAGCCCGACAGGTGTTTCCATGGTCTCCGCCAAGTGGTTCTGGCATAGCTGGCAGGTGATGTTGTCGTGACCGGCAGGTGGTTCCAGCCAGCCCGGCAGGTGATTCGGAAGAGTTCACCAAATGGTTGTGGCGCAGCCGCCAGGTGATTTTGGCGTATCCAGCAGGTGGTTTTGGCGAGTCGAGAAGGTGGTTCTGGCGTGCTCGGCAGGTGCTTCCAGTGTCATTGGCATGTGGTTCCGGCATGTCTGAGAGGTGGTTCCGCCATGCCCGGCAGGTGATTCTGGAGTGTTCGACAAGGGGTTCTGGCGTAGCCGGCAGGTGATTTTGCATGTCCGGCAATGGTTCCGGCGAGTCGAGCCGGTGGTTCCGGCATGTCCAGCAGGTGGTTCCGGCATGCCCGGCAGGTGATTCCGGCATGCTCGGCAGGTGATCCCGGAGTGTCCGGCATGTGGCTCTGGCACCTCTTAGAGGCGGTTCCGGCATGCCCGGCTGGTGATACCGGAGTCTCCGGCATTTGGTTCTGGCACCTCTGAGAGGTGGTTCCGGAATGCCTGGCATGTGATTCCGGAGTGTCTGCCGAGTGGTTCTGGCGTAGCCGGCAGGTGATTTTGCATGTCCAGAAGGTGGTTTTGGCGAGTCGAGCAGGTGGTTCTGGCGTGCTCGGCCTGTGCTTCCGGTGTCATTGGCATGTGGTTCCGGCATGTCTGAGAGGTGGTTCCGCCATGCCCGGCACGTGATTCCGGAGTGTTCGCCAAGTGGTTCTGCCGTAGCCGGCAGGTGATTCTGCATGTCCGGCAATGGTTCCGGAGAGTCGAGCCTGTAGTTCCGGCATGTCCGGCAGGTGGATCCGGCATGCCCGGCAGGTGAATCCGGAGTGTCCGGCATGTGGTTCTGGCACCACTGAGATGTGGTTCCGGCATGCCCGGCAGGTGATACCGGAGTGTTCGGCATTTGGTTCTGGCACCTCTGAGAGGTGGTTCCGGCATGCCCGACAGGTGATTCCGGAGTGTTCGCCAAGTGGTTCTGGCGTAGCCGGCAGGTCATTTTGCATGTCCAGCGGTGGTTCCGGCGAGTCGAGCCGGTGGTTCCGGCGTAGCTGGCAGTTGCTCTTGGCATGTCCGCTAGGTGGTTCTGGGGAGTGGATCAGCTGGTTCCGGCATACTCGGCAGGTGGTACCGGCGTGTCCAGAACATGGTTCTGGCAAGTCTGAGAGGTGGTTCCGGCACGCCCGACAGGTGATTCCGGAGCGTCCGCCAAGTGTTTCTGGCGTACCCGGCAGGTGATTTTGGCACGTCCGACAGGTGTTTCTTGCGAGTCGAGCAGGTGGCTCAGGCATGCTCAGCTGGTGCTTCCGGCGTCTCTGGCACGTGGTTCAGGTGTGTCTGAGAGCTGGTTCTGGCATGTCCGGCAGATGATTCCGGAGTGTCCACCAAGTGGTTCTAGTATGCCTGGCAGGTGATTTTGGCGTGTCAGGAAGGTGGTTCCGGCTAGTTGAGCAGGTGGATCAGGCGTGCTCGCCAGGGGTTTCAGGCGGGTCTGGCAGGTGGTTTCGGTCTGTTCGGGGAGTGGTTCCGGCATCTCAGGCACATGGTTCTGGCACGTCTGATAGGTGGTTCCGGCCGGCCCGAAAGGTGTTTCCATGGTGTCCGCCAAGTGGTTCTGGGATAGCTGGCAGGTGATGTTGGCGTGACCGGCAGGTGGTTCCAGCAAGCCCGGCAGGTGATTCCGAAGAGTTCACCTTATGGTTGTGGCGTAGCCGGCAGGTGATTTTGGCGGGTCCAGCAGGTGGTTTTGGCGAGTCGATCAGGTGGTTCTGGCGTTCTCGGCAGGTGCTTCCGGTGTCATTGGCATGTGGTTCCGGCATGTCTGAGAGGTGGTTCCAGCATGCCCGGTAGGTGGTTCCGGAGTGTCTGCCGAGTGGTTCTGGAGCCAGCCTGGCAGGTGATGCCGAAGAGTTCACCAAATTGTTGTGGCGTAGCCGGCAGGTGATTTTGGCATGTCAGGAAGGTGGTTCTGGCTAGTTGAGCAGGTGGATCAGGCGTGCTCGCCAGGGGGTTCAGGCGGGTCTGGCAGGTGGTTTCGGTCTGTCGGGGATTGGTTCCGGCATCTCAGGCACATGGTTCTGGCACGTCTGAGAGGTGGTTCCGGCTGGCCGGAGATGTGTTTCCGGAGTGTCCGCCAAGTGGTTCTGGCGTAGCTGAAATGTGATGTTGGCGTGACCGGCAGGTGGTTCCAGCCAGCCAGGCAGGTGATTCCGGAGCGTCTGCCATGTGGTTCTGGCGTAGCTGGCAGGTGATTTTGGCGTGTCCAGCAGGTGGTTCCGGCGAGCTCGGCAGGAGGTACCAGCATGTCCGGAACATGGTTCTGGCACGTCTTAGAGATGGTTCCGGAATGCCAGGCAGGTGATTCCGGAGTGTCCGGCATGTGGTTCTGGCACCTCTGAGAGGTGGTTCCGGCATGCCCGGCAGGTGATTCCGGAGTGTCAGGCATGTGGTTCTGGCACCTCTGAGAGGTGGTTCCGGCATGCCCGGCAGGTGATACCGGAGTGTTCGCCAAGTGGTTCTGCCGTAGCCGGCAGGTGATTTTGCATGTCCGGCAATGGTTCCGGAGAGTCGAGCCGGTGGTTCCGGAATGTCTGGCAGGTGGTTCCGGCATGTCCAGCTGTTGGTTCCGACATGTCCAGCAGGTGGTTCCGGCATGCTCGGCCGGTGATGCCGGAGTGTCCGGCATGTGGTTCTGGCACCTCTGAGAGGTGGTTCCGGCATGCCCGGCAGGTGATACCGGAGTATCCGGCATTTGGTTCTGGCACCTCTGAGAGGTGGTTCCAGAATGCCTGGCATGTGATTCCGGAGTGTCTGCCGAGTGTTTCTGGCGTAGCCAGCAGTTGATTTTGGCGTGTCCACTAGGTGGTTCTGGTGAGTGGATCAGCTGGTTCCGGCATACTCGGCAGGTTGTACCGGTGTGTCCAGAACATGGTTCTGGCAAGTCTGAGAGGTGGTTCTGGTATGCCCGACAGGTGATTCCGGAGCGTCCGCCAAGTGTTTCTGGCGTACCCGGCAGGTGATTTTGGCATGTCCGACAGGTGTTTCCTGGGAGTCGAGCAGGTGGCTCAGGCATGCTCAGCTGGTGCTTCCGGCGTCTCTGGCACGTGGTTCTGGTGTGTCTGAGAGCTGGTTCTGGCATGTCCGGCAGATGATTCCGGAGTGTCCACCAAGTGGTTCTTGTATACCTGGCAGGTGATTTTGGCGTGTCAGGAAGGTGGTTCCGGCTAGTTGAGCAGGTGGATCAGGCGTGCTCGCCAGGGGGTTCAGGCGGGTCTGGCAGGTGGTTTCGGTCTGTTCGGGGAGTGGTTCCGGCATCTCAGGCACATGGTTCTGGCACCTCTGAGAGGTGGTTGCGGCCAGCCCGACAGGTGTTTCCGGAGTGTCCGACAAGTGGTTCTGGCGTAGCTGAAAGGTGATGTTGGCGTGACCGGCAGGTGGTTGCAGCCAGCCCCGCAGGTGATTCCGGAGTGTCTGCCGAGTGGTTCTGGCGTAGCCGGCAGGTGATTTTGGCGTGTCCAGCATGTGGTTCCGGCGAGCTCGGCAGGTGGTACCGGCGTGTCCGGAACATGGTTCTGGCACGTCTGAGAGATGGTTCCGGCATGCCCGGCAGGTGATTCCGGAGTGTTCGCCAAGTGGTTCTGGTGTAGCCGGCAGGTGATTTTGCATGGCCGGCAATGGTTCCGGCGAGTCGAGCCGGTGGTTCCGGCATGCCCGGCAGGTGATTCCGGAGTGTCCGTCATGTGGTTCTGGCACCTCTGAGAGGTGGTTCCGGCATGCCCGGCAGGTGATACCGGAGTGTTCGCCAAGTGGTTCTGGTGTAGCCGGCAGGTGATTTTGCATGTCCGGCAATGGTTCCGGCGAGTCGAGCCGTGGTTCCGGAATGTCCGGCAGGTGGATCCGGCATGTCCGGCAGGTGGTTCCGGCATGTCCAGCACGTGGTTCCAGCATGCCCGGCAGGTGATTCCGGAGTGTCCGGCATGTGGTTCTGGCACCTCTGAGAGGTGGTTCCGGCATGCCCGGCAGGTGATACCGGAGTGTCCGGCATTTGGTTGTGGCACCTCTGAGAGGTGGTTCCGGAATGCCTGGCATGTGATTCCGGAGTGTCTGCCGAGTGGTTCTGGCGTAGCCGGCAGTTGATTTTGGCATGTCCACTAGGTGGTTCTGGGGAGTGGATCAGCTGGTTCCGGGATGCCCGGCAGGTGATTCCGCAGTCCCCGGCAATTCGTCCTGGCACCTCTGAGAGGTGGTTCCGGCATGCCAGACAGGTGATTCCGGAGTGTTCGCCAAGTGGTTCTGGCGTAGCCGGCAGGTCATTTTGCATGTCCGGCGGTGGTTCCGGCGAGTCGAGCCGGTGGTTCCGGCGTAGCCGGCGGTTGCTCTTGTCGTGTCCACTAGGTGGTTCTGGGGAGTGGATCAGCTGGTTCCGGCATGCCCGGCAGGTGATACCGGAGTGTCCGGCATTTGGTTCTGGCACCTCTGAGAGGTGGTTCCGGAATGCCTGGCATGTGATTCCGGAGTATCTGCCGAGTGCTTCTGGCGTAGCCGGCAGTTGATTTTGGCGTCTCCACTAGGTGGTTCTGGGGAGTGGATCAGCTGGTTCCGGCTTACTCGGCAGGTGGTACCGGCGTGTCCAGAACATGGTTCTGGCAAGTCTGAGAGGTGGTTCCGGCACGCCCGACAGGTGATTCTGGAGCGTCCGCCAAGTGTTTCTGGCGTACCCGGCAGGTGATTTTGGCATGTCCGACAGGTGTTTCTTGGGAGTCGAGCAGGTGGCTCAGGGATGCTCAGCTGGTGCTTCAGGCGTCTCTGGCACGTGGTTCAGGTGTGTCTGAGAGCTGGTTCTGGCATGTCCGGCAGATGATTCCGGAGTGTCCACCAAGTGGTTCTGGTATACCTGGCAGGTGATTTTGGCGTGTCAGGAAGGTGGTTCCGGGTAGTTGAGCAGGTGGATCAGGCGTGCTCGCCAGGGGTTTCAGGCGGGTCTGGCAGGTGGTTTCGGTCTGTTCGGGGAGTGGTTCCGGCATCTCAGGCACATGGTTCTGGCACGTCTGAGAGGTGGTTCCGGCCGGCCCGACAGGTGTTTCCGGAGTGTCTGCCAAGTGGTTCTGGCGTAGCTGAAAGGTGATGTTGGCGTGACCGGCAGGTGGTTCCAGCCAGCCCCGCAGGTGATTCCGGAGTGTCTGCCGAGTGGTTCTGGCGTAGCCGGCAGGTGATTTTGGCGTGTCCAGCAGGTGGTTCCGGCGAGCTCGGCAGGTGGTACCGGCATGTCCGGAACATGGTTCTGGCACGTCTGAGAGATGGTTCCGGCATGCACGGCAGGTGATTCCGGAGTGTCCGGCAGCGGTTCTGGCACTTCTGAGGGATGGTTCCGGCATGCCCGGCAGGTGGTTCCGGAGTGTCTGCCGAGTGGTTCTGGCGTGTCCAGCAGGTGGTTCTAGGGAGTGGATCAGGTGGTTCCGGCATACTCGGCAGGTGGTACCGGCGTGTCCGGAACATGGTTCTGGCAAGTCTGAGAGGCGGTTCCCGCATGCCCGACAGGTGATTCCGGAGTGTTCGCCAAGTGGTTCTGGCGTAGCCGGCAGGTCATTTTGCATGTCCGGCGGTGGTTCCGGTGAGTCGAGCCGGTGGTTCTGGCGTGTCCGGCAGGTGGTTCTGGCGTGACCGGCACGAGGTTCTGGCACATCTGAGAGTTGGTTCCGGCATGCCCGACAGGTGATTACGGAGTGTCCGCCACGTGGTTCTGGCGTACCAGGCAGGTGATTTTGGCGTGTCTGGCAGGTGTTTCTTGCAAGTCGAGCATTTGGCTCAGGCATGCTCAGCAGGTGCTTCCGGCGTGTCTGGCACGTGGTTCTGGTGTGTCTGAGAGCTGGTTCTGGCATCTCCGGCAGATGATTCCGGAGTGTCCACCAAGTGGTTCTGGTATAATTGGCAGGTGATTTTGGCATGTCAGGAAGGTGGTTCCGGCTAGTTGAGCAGGTGGATCAGGCGTGCTCGCCAGGGGGTTCAGGCGGGTCTGGCAGGTGGTTTCGATCTGTCGGGGAGTGGTTCCGGCATCTCAGGCTCATGGTTCTGGCACGTCTGAGAGGTGGTTCCGGCCGGCCCGACAGGTGTTTCCATGGTGTCCGCCAAGTGGTTCTGGCATAGCTGGCAGGTGATGTTGGCGTGACCGGCAGGTGGTTCCAGACAGGCCGGCATGTGATTCCGGAGTGTCTGCCGAGTGGTTCTGGCGTAGCCGGCAGGTGATTTTGGCGTGTCCAGCAGGTGGTTCCGGCGAGCTCGGCAGGTGGTACCGGCGTGTCCGGAACATGGTTCTGGCACGTCTGAGAGATGGTTCCGGCATGCCTGGCAGGTGATTCCGGAGTGTCCGGCATGTGGTTCTGGCACCTCTGAGAGGTGGTCCCTGCCGGCTCGACATGTGTTTCCGGAGTGTCCGCCAAGTGGTTCTGGCGTAGCTGAAAGGTGCTGTTGGCGTGACCGGCAGGTGGTTCCAGCCAGCCCGGCAGGTGATTCCGGAGTGTCTGCCGAGTGGTTCTGGCGTAGCTGACAGGTGATTTTGGCGTGTCCAGCGGGTGGTTTTGGCGAGTCGAGCAGGTGGTTCTGGCGTGCTCGCCAGGTGCTTCCGGGGTCATTGGCATGTGGTTCCGGCATGTCTGAGAGGTGGTTCCGCCATGCCCGGCAGGTGATTCCGGAGAGTTCGCCAAGTGGTTCTGGTGTAGCCGGCAGGTGATTTTGCATGTCCAGCAATGGTTCCGGCGAGTCGAGCCGGTGGTTCCGGCATGTCCAGCAGGTGGCTCCGGCATGCCCGGCAGGTGATTCCGGAGTGTCCGGCATGTGGTTCTGACACCTCTGAGAGGTAGTTCCGGCATGCCCGGCAGGTGATACCGGAGTGTCCGGCATTTGGTTCTGGCACCTCTGAGAGGTGGTTCCGGAATGCCTGGCATGTGATTCCGTAGTATCTGCCGAGTGCTTCTGGCGTAGCCGGCAGTTGATTTTGGCGTGTCCACTAGGTGGTTCTGGGGAGTGGATCAGCTGGTTCCGGCTTACTCGGCAGGTGGTATCGGCGTGTCCAGAATATGGTTCTGGCAAGTCTGAGAGGTGGTTCCGGCACGCCCGACAGGTGATTCCGGAGCGTCCGCCAAGTGTTTCTGGCGTACCCGGCAGGTGATTTTGGCATGTCCGACAGGTGTTTCTTGGGAGTCGAGCAGGTGGCTCAGGCATGCTCAGCTGGTGCTTCCGGCGTCTCTGGCACGTGGTTCAGGTGTGTCTGAGAGCTGGTTCTGGCATGTCCGGCAGATGATTCCGGAGTGTCCACCAAGTGGTTCTTGTATACCTGGCAGGTGATTTTGGCGTGTCAGGAAGGTGGTTCCGGGTAGTTGAGCAGGTGGATCAGGCGTGCTCGCCAGGGTGTTCAGGCGGGTCTGGCAGGTGGTTTCGGTCTGTTCGGGGAGTGTTTCCGGCATTTGAGGCACATGGTTCTGGCACGTCTGAGAGGTGGTTCCGGCCGGCTCGACAGGTGTTTCCGGAGTGTCCGCCAAGTGGTTCTGGCGTAGCTGAAAGGTGATGTTGGCGTGACCGGCAGGTGGTTCCAGCCGGCCCGGCAGGTGATTCCGGAGTGTCTGCCGAGTGGTTCTGGCGTACCAGGCAGCTGATTTTGGCGTGTCCAGCAGGTGGTTCCGACGAGATCGGCAGGTGGTACCAGTGTGTCTGGAACATGCTTCTGGCACGTCTGAGAGATGGTTCCGGCATGCCCGGCATTTGATTCCGGAGTGTC